>NC_136059.1:873117288-873564788 GCF_964261635.1 Lissotriton helveticus
TTATTTCGGACCCTATTTCTTTTCACAATCTCCCCCCTCTTATTTGTACACCTGAAGAAGTCTTTCTTCGCTCTTCTCCTTCTTTTCTTCCCTGATTTATCCCACCTCCCTGTTCATACAATGGTTGCGTTAAAAAACCAGGATACTTTCACCACTGGTAAGACTCTTCTAAATTTGCATATATGATATTGGTAATTGCACTTCATTTGGCGCTCAGTACCTCCCCTTACGCTAACACGATACACGATACGCCGCGCATTGACTGCAGGGTATGGCCAGGGAACACGTTGTCCTAGGGAGAACATGCAGCCCCGCATTACAGCTCATCATTATGCCCTCCCCAGAACTATCGCCAGTACCGGACGACACCACACATACAGGGACAGACGACACACCAAATGCGACCACAATAGTCTATCTGCAAGACCACCGCTGTACACGAACGGTCTCTCTTTTTTTTTGTGCATAACGCTGTTAAATAATGTAGTCGCTATAATGGTGTAAGAAAAAAAGAAAAAAAATAAATAAATAAAAGAACTACAAATGCTGTATAATTTTTTTATTTTTTTTTACTATTTCACTGTTTATTGCGGTCGTATGTACTGAGCATAACTGCCAATGATTAAGAAATGCTAATAAAATATATTCAAACAAAAATGAATGCTTGCATGTTGGCTGGTGGGAGAAGCACGTCCTCGCCCACACTCATGCAGAAGAGGTCTCTAGGCATGTCGTCAAATGGTGGAGGTTTATTGACGATGTTTGTGTTGTGTGGAAAGGTTCAAAGGAATCTGCAATGGAGTTTGTCACTAATATCAATGATAAAACCTTGAACCTCCAATTTACAGCCCAAATTAGCAGTATTAAAGTGGAATTTTTAGATGTGGAGATTTATGTGGAAGACAATTGCATCTGCACCAAACTACATAGAAAGGCCACTGCTGGAAATTCAATATTGCATGCCAGCAGTGCCCACTCTAGGCACCTTATTAAAAGCATCCCCTACGGGGAGTTTTTACGCATTAAAAGAATATGCAGCAAAAAGGAAGACCTGGAAAAATGTCTATCGGAGTCCAAGTGTAGGTTTTTGGCTCGGGGATATGACCCGCGGGACTTACAATAAGCCTTGGCTAGGATACAGGAACAAGCGGTTGTTTATGACGTCAGTAATGATGTCTACAACATCGAACCATCTGCTGTAAAGTCTAAACCAGTGGTAAGCCTTATTACCACTTTTAGTATCCAAGAGAAGCAAATAAGAAAGATTGTAAGTAAACACTGGCCTATTCTAAAGACTGATATGACTTTGGCTCCAGAATTGGAGGCACAACCTACAATCACTTTTAGACGAGCTCCCTTTATGAGGGATGCTTTAGTAAGGACTAGCCCTGAAGTTAGCAATTCTGCAAATTGGCTAACCAATAGGAAAGGTTTTTTTAAATGCAGTTCGTGTAGATCCTGTAAGTTTGGTGTAAACAAACAGACGTTTGAGGATCCTTTTTCAAATATGCCATATACAATTCTAGGCTTTTACACTTGCAAAACTGATTTTGCAGTGTATATACTCAAATGTACTTGTCAACTTCAATATGTTGGCAGCACCAAGCTCCCTGTTTTTAACCGTATTTTGCAGCACCTGCGAGCAATTGTGAATTCGGATCCCGCATATCCGGTTGCCCGCCATTTTAAAGTGGTGCATCAAAATAACCTTCAAGATCTAAGTTATTTTGTAATTGACGCAGTTCCAAAATCTATTAGAGGCGGGAACAGAGAGAAGAAATTACGTCAATTGGAGAGTCAATACATAATACAGTTAGATACCAAGATGCCCAATGGGCTTAACACAGGGGAAGATCTTGCAAACTTTTTGTAAAATATATGGTCTACTGTCTGCACAATTCATTGGCTAGCATAAGGTATTATATTTGTAATAACTAAGTGATGAAATTAGTATGGAAATTTGTGGAACTATTAATACCCTTTATATTTTCCAAATTCTTGCTGCTATTCTGATGACATTTTTATAATGACCCATAAAGTTTTGGCCTTATTAAGGATTCTTCTGTTTTTACAGAAATTATTTTTCTGGTAGAATTTGTTGTTTTTATATTTATTTATTGATGAATTTTAAGTGTGAGCAAACATGATCATTATGAGATTTTTTAACCGCATTTTATACTGTGATTTTTATTGGTTTAACTAGGTTCCTAGTTTTACTGGTTTATATCTGGTATTGGTGTAGTTGTTTTATTAATGTATGAATTATATATTTGCACACTTTTCATCGTTATATAAATGTATGAACGTCTACAATGTCCACTTGGATGGGTTCTTATGTATCTGTATCACGCATAACCTATCTGAATTATCCAATCTCTTTATCTGTATTTAAATTTAATTTAGTTATGCTACATCTTTCTGTAAATAGTGATTATTTGGCTTGCATCCGTTGAGATCATGAATATGAAAATTAAATTTTTTGGTACTGTTTATGTTATCCATACAGTAAGTTGTATAATTTTTGCACTTGGGTGTATATATTTTAGTCGTCATCTCCCTTGTAGAATTATGACAATTTTTTGACTATTTCTGTGGGTTTGATTTTGGGTACTTGCCCTTGATTGTATATTAATTTATATAATTTATGCCTGTTCATTTAAACAACACAACTGTTGTTAGAAACTTAAGTGGCTCCATGTATTCACCCCGATAGTCTGTTTTTTAATTCTATGAAAATGACTTGGAGGGACTGTGATGAGGAAATGTGGTATTTAAAGAACGCGGGAGTTCGAGCATGTCATGCGATCAAGACCGGGGTAACCCGGTCGAAACGCGTCATGTTGGTGAGAAGAAAATAAATCTGCACTTTATTTGAACTAACCTGAGCTGTGGTCCGTTCCTGATTTGAAAACGCCGTTGTTGATGTGCTACAGCTTAGTGGTGTTTCACAGGACTTTGGAGTTTTATATATATATATATATATATATCTTATGCGCCGGTTGATGGATCTTCGCTAAATTTTCAAAACTAATGACCAGCTCCGGTCCGCTCCTTTTCTGAAAGTCTCGGGATGATTCTTTTAGCTACAGCCTGAACTGCTGAACGGAATTACGCCAAATTTGGCAAAGATGTAGTCCTCAGTTCAGACTCGTGCCTTTTTCTTAAATGGTGTCAATCTGTTCAGTAGTTCCTGAGCAAATTACAGTTAAAAGCATTTATATATCCATTGGCGCGGTGGATCCATGTACTCTGAGCGCACCGTGAGCGCACCATAAGCGCATTCTTCCGTTCACGCGCTCAATGCTAATTGGCTGTCCAGGAACTGTTGGCAGCCATTTTGTGCCTCAGTAGAAGCGAGGCTGAAAAATTCAGTGGACCAAGTGTGCAAAACGTATAAAGGGGGCAGGGTAGAAATATCCTGATCTTCTAGACCTGTTTAGGTGACACCCAGGGCTCAAAATGCTGATTATTTTTTTTTTAAACCCGGCAGGTGTGCCTATGGTGCGCGGACACTGCCGTAAAAAAAAGATATATATATATAACGGGGCTTCTCTTATAATTAGATCCCGGGGGGTGCCAAATCCCGGGGGCAAATTGTTTGGAGGGGCCTAGCGGGGCCCCCTAGCCCCGGGGTCCGCCACCCTCGCTGTCTCTTTCAAAATCCAAACCAAGTTTGCTATGGGAGGGCGGGAGCCGTGAGACTCCTGCCCTCTCATAGCAAACAGCAGTGTCTCGGGGGTGGGCACCCCGGAACACTGCAGGAGCCGGACCTGGGGGGTTGCAGTCCCCAGGGCCCTCGAGGGCTCCAGGCGGGGGGGCGCGCAGCCCCCCTCCCACAATACAGAAAGCCCCGGGGGTGGTGATCCCTGGGAGTTGGGGCGGTCGTTAAGGCCCCCATCTCTAATTTTGCAGGGGGGGCCTTGGAGCCCCCCCAACCATTTATTATAGACCCGGAGTGGCTCTCACTCGTGCATAGCAAACAGCAATGTTTAAAAAATCTTCCGGTAAGATAACAAAGGATTTTGAAGTCAATTTTTGCAGTTTTTGTTGTAGTTTGTTGCCGTTGAAGCGGCGACAATTTTAACGCCGTCTTTGTAAATATGCCCCTAGGTTTTGTAATGTCGACAATCCCGTCTCCCATTTAAATAGGCACAAAATATTAATTGAAGTGCATTGTAAATCGTGAAGCAACACTGTCTAATTGTGATCGATAAATAATTGAAAGTGTTGTGTACTTCTTTTGCTCGTAGTGTGCATAGGGGCAGAATTACAAGTTCATTGCGTTACTATTGCATCACTTTTAAGATGGGAAAAGTGACTCGAAAGTGGCGCAAGGGGCTTGTAAATCTGCTACACAGTGTTCTGTCTTACTTTGCTTTCCTTTCTGTCATGTAGAGGATCCTGGGTAAATATAATGGTTTCTGTACAGCCAGTACCTTTCAACCCTACCCCCAAACTGCTTATTGCCTGTTACCATAGTAACAGTTCATGGAACACTTGAGTGAGCACAGAGGTTAGAAGTCCACCATAGAATGTTGTTAATCAAAACATTTACTGTGCTGGAGTTGTAAAAGTTTTCCGTAGGAACCATTAGTCGTAGCTATAGACTCTGGTAAAGAGCTGGTAAAGAGTTAGCTTCAGTATTATACTTCTAGTTATAAATATCATTTCTTTATTTAAATGTTTTCTAACTATATGATTATCACACTAAATAATAGTGAAATGTTGTCAGAGAAAGGAGACGTATATACTTTTTTAATTAAGTTTTATTAAAACAACAATAAGTAACTAGAAACATAACTTTAAGATAATAATAAAATAAATAACTAGAAACATAACTTTAACAAAACAATATAATAACAAAATGTGATATGGACTCCAATAGAAGTAGGATAGGTAATCTGCAAAACAAAAATGAAAATAAGTGTTTAAAATTAGATCGATGTTACTGAAGTAGGTCAAAGATTACAAGTTACGGTAATACTTGGCAAAATTACTTAATTTGCAGGTCTGCAGTGTGCCTGATACATTCCACCTCTCTTATAGGCCCGCGTTCAAGAGGTGTCTGTATGGAAGTGCCTACTGCATCAGATTTACAGTATGGACGAACAGGTCTTTAAAATGATTCAGAGATGAGATAGAATTAGGTGAGAGATCAAGTCATTATGCAGGACAATCATCTTTGAGGCTTATTTACAAGCCACTTGCGCCACTTTTGCGTTACTTTACCCCTGTTAAAAGTGACGTAAAAGTGGCGCAAGGGGCTTGTAAATAAGCCCCTTTATTTCTAACGCATGTAATCGGAGGTATTGTGAATCTAGGCCGCTCTGCTTACCTTCTGTAAACACTGTGGCGAACAGAGTTCATAACTTGAACTCCGCTTTGGTAGTACACTGCAGACTGTCGGCAGAGTGGACTGCAGAGTCCATAACTTTAAAAGAGAAACAATGTGAGAGAGAGTGAGAGAGAGAAAGAGAGAAAAAATGACATTCAACCTGTGAGAGAGAGAAAGTTATAGATGGAGCAGTTAATACTAGAGAAAATATTCGTAGTTCACCTTTTTGCCTGCGTTGTGTGTCCAAGCACGTGCCGGTTCATAGTGCACCCTCTACTTTAGTGATCTGAAAGATAGTATAGAGTTAGTAATAGCAAAGTATATACAATTGCACGAGTATACTTTTACTTTGTCGTTGGAAAGACAGGATACTTTATTTCATCAACTTCCACTGTAATGAAGTGTCTGTGCGCTGTTTTTCTTCCAAAGTAATATATATCCCATGCACTCCCACTGCATAGCCGTGAGTTCTCAATACTGAATACCTAGACTGTTGCACCCCATTGACTCCCAAAGTCCGGAGGTGAGTGCTTTTTGTGGGCACTCAGGGGCAGATTTACAAGCTCCTTGCGCCACTTTTCCCATGTTAAAAGTGACACAAAAGTGGCGCAAGGGGCTTGTAAAGCTGCCCCTCAGACTGTTGTAACCTATCTATTCTCACTGATCTGAGGTAATTGTACATTCCTACGCAGTCAAGCTGCTGCACACAACGCACTCTCTCCGTCCACAGATGACTTGTTGTTGTTTCGGAAACAAGCTTCTTTGCTCACTTTGTGCCATTGGCGTGATTCAAAGAGGGTGCACCACGTGTCGAAGCAACCTTCTCAGACGTTGTTACGATGGGCGCGCATCATCGCAGAATTCACGAACGTTGAGCTTTGGAGGTGTTGGGGGGACGCCAATTTGTGAAACACAACTTGTAAGATAAAAAGGAAGTTAACATTGTGTGTGTCGTTTCTTTATCAAAGGGGAGAGGAAGTGAGAGAGTGACTGAAAATAATATTTGCAGCTCACCTTTCTGTCACCGGTGTGTCTTTCACTACCTGCCGGGACATAATGCCCCCTGAAGCTACATCTAAAAGATAGTAAAAGAAAGGTGTTATGATTGGTAATTGTTACTATCTTAATGTGGAGTAGAATTACATCACCCTTTCACACACCTTCCCTCGCATTTAAAAACAACTATTTGTACAGTTCCAACTTTTTAAATAGGCTACGATTTTTGAAAATTTACTATAGTAGTAATGTTTTTATTCGGTTGTAAAAGCAAGTGGTGAGACGTGATACACGTGGTTTCGATCATCACGAGTGTCAGACATTTGACCGATTATAAAAACGTTCCTGCTATTGGAAAAAAATATATAAATGCAATAAGATACGGTATATAGGACTGCAGAACGCCTAAATCGCTGCGTCGCCTTTTTGTATCCAGTCTGCTGCACCCCATCGACTCCCTCCGATAAGCACCCAGGCCTCATTGCTCACCTTTTCGTGGACAGGACACCTTCTACATCATGCAGTTCCGCTCTGCCACCAAGAAGTCTTACATATGGTGCAGAGTCTTGATATCGTTATGGGAAAGGACATACTCGTGCACCTATCTTCATCGCAGGTTCCTCACCCGCTCAGTTCTTGCGGTACCACTAACTCAGTCACCTAAGAGGCCACGCAAGTAGTGGTGGACCGTTGTACTCGGTGGTTCGGGCCTACATGAGGCATCCGAACCAGTAGGACGGGCCATCACAGCGCTTGCAATGGGAGCAACTCTAAAATGGCGTAGAGCACAGGCGCCTCGTCTTTTTTATTGGGAGAGTCACGTGTGTAATGATGCATGTTCTGGATGGGTGTGGTGTGGGTGTATACCAGGCATGAGGGATGTGTGTGAGCCGTTCTGACAACTAAACCTGGAACTAAGAAATCAGTACAATGGAAATCTGGGCGATGTTGTGTTTTCGTTTTTTCCTGGAAGCGCAAGCGCAGTGGGCTGGCCTGACATATACCAGTGCTGCACGAGGCTCTGAACCATGATTTCGGAGCTATGGGCGTGGTTCCGTCGTTAGCTATGTGAGAAATCAAGTGATTTGGGTGTTCTTTTTGTAGTGCTGATGTCAACCGGGTCTTAAACGCAAATGTGTCATTATATCTGTAAAGTTCCACAACATGGCCAACATGGAAGGTACGGGGTATCACTGACCCTATATTCATCCGTAGATGCACACATAAAATATTGTGAACATGATGCATTTCTGCGGTTATGAATGTTTGTTGTACATTCAGTGGAGTGTTGTAGCTGTAGTAAAACAGGGCTGTGAAAGGTTTAAGTTGCAGTTTTTGGCACATGAAAGGCAGATAATATATATACGTATGTGGTCATTCAGGTATACTGTTGAACTTAGTGCTGGAAATCAGTGTTCGAGGCTCGGAGTTGCGTCCACATTCTGTTATTGTAGAGTAATGACGTAATCTACGCGTGCCTGAAAATGTACTGTAAATATGGTGCTCATGTAAACTGCTGATAACATTTTGGATTGATTTTGCGCTATATAAATATGCTAAAAAAAAATTTCAAAAGGAGGAATAGCCCACACTTACAGTCAGAGGTAAGATGGTTGCATACGCTGTTTATAGCACAATATAATGTGGTATGGAGCAGGAGCAGCATTTTACAAACATAATAAATAAACAGACACAGATAGATAGTTGAAGTGGGTACGAGCATGTGTGCTCGACTCCATTTTATTACGTTGCTGTTGGTAACAAGTAGAATAGTAATCATGATATCATACACAGATATTCAATCATAAACGGTTTATGACTTCTGCTGAACAAAGGTAGGAGCAATATATGTGAAATAATACACAGAAGATTCTATCGTAAAGGGTTCATGAGTTGTGGTGCACCGAGGTAGGGGTGGTTAGTGTGGAGCATGCGATGATGTGTGGTCCAGGCAGACCGCACTGGTAAAAATGTCTTTTGGTAACTGAATTTTGCCGCTAATAAGGCAACGTGGTGATTATTTATGGTGCACTGAGTAAGTAGTACTTGTGGTGCTCAGCGTGTGCTCACCCTACGATGATGCGTGGTTCGAGTGGTCTGTACTCAAAATATTGAGTGTTGCATACTGCTCTGCATGAATTTTGAGGTTAAAAAAAACCTACCATCAATGGTTATCAATTGCTCTGCAAACTAGGTCTACTGATCGCGTTTCGGGCTCCTGCCCTTCGTCATAGGCTCAGTAATGCATTGCGCACACACAACGTCTACACCTGGGCGCCATCATTTGGGGCAACTCTTGTGTGTTTAATATTGAGCGGCGAAGCCTAAGCCGCGATGGGAGCCCCGCTGTCGAGCACGGACCTCGGTGATACCAGGCGGTTTTCACCTTTGTAAGGGGACATGTGCTGTTTTTGGAGCCTAGCTACGGCGGATGAGCAGAGGAAAGGTGATTTCAGCAGCCCACTGGGGTTTTAATGACTTTAATAGCGGCCCGCACGCACACTCACTTGAGGAATACCGCTGCATAAACTACAAGTACCATGAAGCCGGGAGAGCGGCCACGCCCACTGGGGCAGGTACTTCATTTGAAAAGACGTTGTGTGTGCGCAATGCATTACTGAGCCTATGACGAAGGGCAGGAGCCCGAAACGCGTTGGCGCATGAACTTTTGCTGGCATGCATCTTACCTGTTCAGCTGCAGTCTTCATTAAAGAATACAGAAATCTACACCTGTGTGGGCGCCATCATTTGGGGCAACTCTTGTGTGTTTAATATTGAGCGGCGAAGCCTAAGCCGCGATGGGAGCCCCGCTGTCGAGCACGGACCTCGGTGATACCAGGCGGTTTTCACCTTTGTAAGGGGACAGGTGCTGTTTTTGGAGCCTAGCTACGGCGGATGAGCAGAGGAAAGGTGATTTCAGCAGCCCTCTGGGGTTTTAATGACTTTAATAGCGGCCCGCACGCACACTCACTTGAGGAATACCGCTGCATAAACTACAAGTACCATGAAGCCGGGAGAGCGGCCACGCCCACTGGGGCAGGTACTTCATTTGAAAAGACGTTGTGTGTGCGCAATGCATTACTGAGCCTATGACGAAGGGCAGGAGCCCGAAACGCGTTGGCGCATGAACTTTTGCTGGCATGCATCTTACCTGTTCAGCTGCAGACTTCATTAAAGAATACAGAAATCTACACCTGTGTGGGCGCCATCATTTGGGGCAACTCTTGTGTGTTTAATATTGAGCGGCGAAGCCTAAGCCGCGATGGGAGCCCCGCTGTCGAGCACGGACCTCGGTGATACCAGGCGGTTTTCACCTTTGTAAGGGGACAGGTGCTGTTTTTGGAGCCTAGCTACGGCGGATGAGCAGAGGAAAGGTGATTTCAGCAGCCCACTGGGGTTTTAATGACTTTAATAGCGGCCCGCACGCACACTCACTTGAGGAATACCGCTGCATAAACTACAAGTACCATGAAGCCGGGAGAGCGGCCACGCCCACTGGGGCAGGTACTTCATTTGAAAAGACGTTGTGTGTGCTCAATGCATTACTGAGCCTATGACGAAGGGCAGGAGCCCGAAACGCGTTGGCGCATGAACTTTTGCTGGCATGCATCTTACCTGTTCAGCTGCAGACTTCATTAAAGAATACAGAAATCTACACCTGTGTGGGCGCCATCATTTGGGGCAACTCTTGTGTGTTTAATATTGAGCGGCGAAGCCTAAGCCGCGATGGGAGCCCCGCTGTCGAGCACGGACCTCGGTGATACCAGGCGGTTTTCACCTTTGTAAGGGGACAGGTGCTGTTTTTGGAGCCTAGCTACGGCGGATGAGCAGAGGAAAGGTGATTTCAGCAGCCCACTGGGGTTTTAATGACTTTAATAGCGGCCCGCACGCACACTCACTTGAGGAATACCGCTGCATAAACTACAAGTACCATGAAGCCGGGAGAGCGGCCACGCCCACTGGGGCAGGTACTTCATTTGAAAAGACGTTGTGTGTGCGCAATGCATTACTGAGCCTATGACGAAGGGCAGGAGCCCGAAACGCGTTGGCGCATGAACTTTTGCTGGCATGCATCTTACCTGTTCAGCTGCAGACTTCATTAAAGAATACAGAAATCTACACCTGTGTGGGCGCCATCATTTGGGGCAACTCTTGTGTGTTTAATATATATATATATATATATATATTACCTACTGGCGGTCGCCAGTAGGTAGTTATAGTTAGGATTGATTTCCATAGGGAAATTGCAACATTCTATTGGGAATAACTTTGGCGCCGGTTGAGGAATCTGCCTGAATGTTTCCTCAACTTTGCCTCGCGGCTCTCCGCTCCTTCCCTGAAAGTTTGGGGGGGATTCGTCAATCGGGGGCCGAGATAAAAGGGGGGTCCCAAAACGTGTTTTCCCCATGTTAATTTCCATAGGGCAGTCGAACTCACTTTTAGCTCGAACGGCTGAATGGATTTCCACCAAACTTGGCAAAATTGTAGGGACTGGTAGCCCGATGTGCCTTTGCTATGTCTCAAGATATGTGCTCCAGTGGATTTTGAGTAATTTAGGTTAAAATAAATATATATATCTATAGGCGTACCAGCGCACCACGCGAGTTCGCGAGCGGAAAGCTGATTGGCTCTCGGGTGTCTGTAAACATTCCAAACAGTCCGGAGCAGCCGCCATCTTGTGTCTCGGTAGGATCGAGACACAAGAGGTGGCAAAAAACAAAGGGGCAAATGACCAAAAGGGGGCAGGGTAGACCCCACCTGACCCCCTAGGTTTGATGTGGGGGCCATAAAAGGCTCCGCGGGGCAAAAAAACCCCAAAAAACTAATTTCGATTTTCGCGGGGGGAGCGCCTGGTACGCGCACCAGGGAGCGTACCGGGGAGCGTAGCATGGGGAAAACCCAGTTCATTCACTGCGTCACCTCTACGACCCTTTCTTGCGTCAATACACTCCTTTTGCATACATTACACCTGACGTAGGTATAATGTGGCGCAGGGGTTTACAAAGTGACGCATCTACCTAGATGCGTCACTTTGTAAATATGACTCAATAAGGTGCATTTTTAACAGCACTGGTGCGTCACAAAAAGTGACGCACCGGTGGTGTAAAAGTGACGCATGGCCTCATAAATGAGGCCTTCAGTCTTCTACTCATGCGTCATATTAAATATATGACGTATTATGTCGCAAGTACTTTTAGATACGTCAGTATTTCAGATGTATCTGTAAGCGCAAAAGTGATGCATTGCTGGAGAGTGTCACAAAAATGATGCAACTCCAGCAATGCATCTTTTCTTACCCTTCCACACCCCCGTTCCTTTTCTACATTTTGTTTGAATAACCACATTCCCCATGTTCACTCTCCTTCTCCTTACTTTCGTTCCCAACACTCACCTTCTTTCAGTCCCCCTACTTCACTTCCTTTCTCCTCTCATACTTTTCTGTTCTTTCTTACTCATTTTCCTTTCATTTATCAATGCACTCCACTTCACTTACTCTTTTTCATTTTTTTAAGAATATAGCTCTTTGATGAAAATTGGAGGTAGTTCTGAAAAGAACTTTTTTTTTTTCTTCTTTTTTCTTTTTTTAGAACTACAACAAAAACAGGGAATGGAAACTGCTCAACAGGAGCAAAAAATAAATAAAAAATTAGGGCTGGTAACGGCAGTGATGGTTCTCCAATACTCGAACCATGAGCAGAACACTTTGCTCCCCACAGGAAAGTAGCTGATCACAGTATCTGCATTTAAGGGCGCCTTTGTTAAATGCAGGCTGAATGTTCGGAACCTGCTCTTGTGATCTCCCCCTCACCGATGGTGTTCGTCCTCCGGTTGATGTAGAGGCCCCATCACTGGGAACCTCTTGTGCCAGAGCCCTGACACTTTCCCGGTCAAAATTCTGGGGGTGCCTTCTCTCCACATGGCGAATCATTGTGGAGTTCCCAAAAGAATATTTTTTAGTGGGGTCACCCCGTGACAGGACTGTGTGACAGATCCTGCACTCCACTTTTGGAGCATTTACCTTCTTCTGGTGATCAGGTATGGAAAAAAAATTCCAGATGAAATGTTCTTTGTATTTTGTCTGAGTAGGCTCTTCATCGATGAATTCATTGGAGTCATCTTCACTGCTGGATGGTCTGGCAGCCATGATAATCCAAGATATCCAACAAAGAACCGACAGCAAAACAGGCAGGTCTTTCAGTCACAAAAGTGAGAGAAGAAGTGAAGGAAATGGGTGGGGATTTCATTCTTTATAAAAAAAATGTTAGCAACCAATGAAAAGTGTTATTTTCAGGTTATATGACCCGACGCGCTTACGCTGCGCGCCCCGGGGCGCTTACGTAGCGCGTTCGTATGCGCGTGGGTGCTTCCGGGTGCGCTTACGCCGTGCGTATCACGCAGACGCGGCTACGCGATACGTTACGATGTTGTTTTTGTTCACGGCAATAGCGCTAACGGGACGCTCACCGGTACGTGCCCCGGGGCGCGCCGTAACACTGCGCTTACCGGTGAGCGCACCGGTACGTGCCCCGGGAGCGCTCAGGGTAAAAATAAAAAAAATAAAAAAAAACTATTACATAATTATACAATATAAAATTCAATTCAATATCACATTTCATACTTATAGAGATTTGCTATTAAAAAACCTATGAAATTCACTGAAAAAACCATAGGTTTCACACCAGTTATAGTTAGGAATTAGCATTTAAAAAACCTATTAAATTCACTGAAAAAAACCATAGGTTTCACACCAGTTATAGTTAGCTGGAAGTTTTACTCGCATAAAACCATGCGTTATAGTTAGTTGGACTCACTATAACTTGCACTGCTGATGACGTCACATATTACATCACTCATGACATGGTCAGTGACATCACTCATGACATCACTGATGACACCATCCTTGTGACAGAGTGACAGACCTCCTTTCACTATAATGTAACCCTTGAAACACATATTCAAAAATAGAAACTAAAATTTTCCAAAAAATGGAGATACCCATATCAGTTACAACAACCAATTCAGTAATTCTACCATCTATATACACATCCACTCATTGACAAACAGTTCTATATAGTCACTCATACATATACTCACTCATCATATGTAGTGATACACCTATACATCCTGTTACACACTGACAGTTATCCATAAGTTACTCACACACATACTCACACATGCAAATAAACTATTGAACATCCATTTATTTGCATATACAGCTATACACACACTACCACTTTACTTCTAAGGAAACTTACACAAACTTACTCTTTTAAACAATCACTTATAGAAACACATACTAATTTAAACAAGAACTCTTACCATCCCTCACTCTCACATATACTCACTTATATACATCAATATTCACATATACTAGATTAAAACATATGTAGTTACTGATAAAAACACTAGTGAGACAGTCATTCACTCACTAACACACACATATACACACTCATCCACCCACACAGTCCTGCACATATGCTGTCTTCAAAACACATACAAAGAGAGAGTCAGTCATTCATGCATCTATGTGCTAAGTAATACCCCCACCAAACCATAGAAACACTCATACTGATACTAAGAAAAACATCTAATAACCCATATACATACACATGTAGCTACTCACCAACCCATGCAGCCACTTATACACAAAGTGAAACACTAATACATATATTTAAATATTTAAACATTACTCACTAATATTTATTTTTCAGAAAGACACACATTCACTGGATGGTGTCATCAGTGATGTCATGAGTAATGTCACTGACCATGTCATGAGTGATGTAATATGTGACGTCATCAGCAGTGCGTTGCACGCGCAAGTTATAGTGAGCCCAACTAACTATAACGTGGGAATTTCAATGGTTTTATGCGAGTAAAACTTCCAGCTAACTATAACTGGTGTGAAACCTATGGTTTTTTCAGTGAATTTAATAGGTTTTTTAAATGCTAATGCCTAACTATAACTGGTGTGAAACCTATGTTTTTTTCAGTGAATATATATATATATATATATATATATTATCGCTCCATTTGTACCAACAAAATCTCGGGTCACTCTCAGGCGGGTGCTTCTTATGCGATGGTACTCGCATTAAAATCAAGGCTCCAAACTCCGATTTGCAGAACAAAGTACAGCACTCCGTGGGTGAAGGCAAGATTTCTTTATTTCGCCGTTAGCAGTATAAACAGACACGTTTCGGATGCAAGTCCTTCGTCAGTGTTTACTCCTAACGCTGCGAGGCGGCTACTTTTAAATACGTCATCGTATCATGCTCATTAACAGAAATGGCGGTATAGAAATCGCATTAGTAACGCTTGCCAATGTGGCGGCCATATTAAATGTTTCACATTAGACATGTTTTTCAAGTGTGTATCTATAAACATATATTCAATAAATACATATCAGATCTCGCCGTGTATCGGCATATGTGCCGCTAAAGGCTGGTGTCTCAAATAATCTTGCCGTGTATCGGCAAATCACCAGCTAACATTGGCATCGCGTATATTGCAATTAAAATTACCCGTGTTACAAATTGATCATTGAGCATGTTCTTAATAACTTATCAAAATTGATGACAGTTATTGGCAAAGGAGTATGGGGAAAAAAAGCAAGGAGAAAGGTGCAAATAGGAATTTAAAATAGAATAAAAAGTATCAGAGTCAGACTCAAAGTATTGCATACAGTTCAATATACTCTTCATTTGCCTAGGTGTACCGTGAGTTCTTCTCCACTGTTCATCCCCTGTGGACTTTTTGTTTGCATGTCAATGATGTATCGTGATT
This sequence comes from Lissotriton helveticus, assembly GCF_964261635.1. Lineage (NCBI taxonomy): Eukaryota > Metazoa > Chordata > Amphibia > Caudata > Salamandridae > Lissotriton > Lissotriton helveticus. The sequence goes on from NC_136059.1 coordinate 873,132,407, forward strand.
CTAGACTGCGTAATCTCATCAATCTATCACCACCCCTAGGATTGGCAGGTACATGGTCTATGCCAAAATATTGTAATAGAGCCCTATTACTTTGATGCTCCTTGGTGAAATGCCGGGCCACCGGATAAGTTATGTCCTTGTTAGTGATCGCCCGTTGGTGTTCCAAAATTTGCATTTTCACATTGTTGATAGTACTGCCAATATACTTAAGACCACATGGACAGGTCAGGCAGTACACAACATATGGGGTCAAAAATGTGATGAACTTATTGATACCTCTTGGAGATTACATACCAGGAATTTTATATGACAATACTCGTTTACTGTTCTCACAAGCTCTGCATTTGCCGCAGGGGAAGAATCCTTTCATGTCTTTCAAAGTTCCACTACTTTTTTGTTGTTTGGGAGGCAAGATAAGAATTTTTAAGGTTTTCTAAATGATAATTCCTAACTATAACCTGCCTGAAACCTATGTTTTTTTTAGTTAATATATATATATATATATATATATATATATATATATAACTGCTTACTGTTCAGATTCAGGCATGTGAATCTATGAAAGATACCCCAATACTGGATAAGAAATAAGTTACTTACCTGTAACTGCAGTTATGCAGTATTGGTATCTTTTATAGATTCACATGCAACAGCCCACCCTCCTCCTCAGAGAGGCTCCTCTGGCTTTACAGTACTAATAACTACACTTGTAATGGAGCATCTGAGGGATTTAGCCTCTCTTGGGAAGGTTCTAGAAGGAGTTGGTTGCTGATTGGTCGTGTTGTGAGTTTGGTCCTTTTTATAAAATGAGGTTGATAGGCTATTGAATACATGGTTACCTCCATGATAGCCTATGGAATTTAGTATATACTTCTTTATTATATGTACCGTGGGACTCCCACTTTGACGACGGGGGAATGATACATGCATGTGAATCTATGAAAGATACCAATACTGGATAACTGCAATTACAGGTAAGTAACTTATTTCTTCCTCATTAGGCTGGGTGCAGCAGAAAGCTGTACAAAAACCTTCCATGGCAAGCCCTCAGGTACTATTAAGGTGTGATTAATTACATTCAAAATTCAAAACTGCTTTTTGTAAATTATAAAGCAGTTTCTCTTGGGTTTGCGTCTTCTAAAAAAGGAAATTGCTTGATTGATAGTTTCTATGATAACAACCTGCCATTAAAGAGCAAACAGACATTTCCAAAGTTACTTACATGCAATCCTAGTTTTCTGTCATGGAAATTGTATCTGAATTCATCCACATCCTTTCACCTCCCAAGAATCAGAAATGTAGTCCAAATGAAGTTTCACCTTTACTTCCATCCCTCTTTTTCTCGTAAAAACTGTCCAGCTGGCTCTGAAGGGCACAATGGTCCTTGACTGCACCTGCTATTCTAAAAGTGTTGGTTTTCAGTTTAGAGCCTTTTTATAGATCTTTTCCTCTTGATTTGTCAGCTTTAAAATGCTATCTTTTGTCAGTTATATTTTGGTAGGACTGTATGGTTTTTAAGTGTTAAGTTAAAAAAAAGAATAAAAATAATGCTTCCTATATGCAAGACATGTTTAAATGTAATCTTTTAACCCATTGTTTTTATTGTATTCATGTCGAAAGAACTTGAATCTGCAGTTGCAATGGACACTTATTAGTTATATGCAGTACATCAATATGCAATTGTATATTCAGGAATGGTGTGTAATAAAATAAATGGCTTAAGAGACCCTTTGTTCTTTTTGTCCAGTAACTAATTTAAGGACCTGCTCTGGTTGCTCTGCTCTATCTATCTGTCCTTTTTAGGTAAACTTATAATGTGCCATTCAGATTCCCCAGATTTGATCAAATTTCTTGGACAACAGTTGTCGTTATAATCTACTCTCTCTGCGGTCGTGTAAGAGTCTATCTTGCAACTCCATTCTCTAGCCATCGGCTCGGGAGAACTCTATTCTGTTGATTCCCCTTTTCTCGCATGTTGTATTTAAAGTGATTGTATGATAATGAATATCAACTAATTCTCTGTCATGAATTGTTATGAGTTCACATTCAAAGGCACTAATGCAAAATAAGAAAGTTTTTGATAATACATTGCTAGAATAATGTTGAGAATATATAAGTACCATGGATTTTAAATCATATTCTGTGACCTTAATTGGTATATTACAGTGGAAAAGTCTTGATTATTTGAAAGTAATTATTAGGAATCATTAAGTCAATCAAAGTTGAAATTAGAAAAGAGGAGTACCTTGAATTTTTATTAGTTTGATTTAAGCTATTGCGTGCAAAAAAGTTCCCAGTTTATGAAGAGCGGTATTTCCTAAAATGTTAAAGACAAACGTTTTAGAATTATAAGCTATATTTGCAATATTGTTTAGATAAGTAACATCTCTCTATGTTAGTATGGCTTACCATCTCATCAAAAAAGTTTCTCTTTGTAAGTAATATAGGGCCTGATTTAGGTCTTGGCGGACGGTCTATTCCGTCACAACGGTGTCGGTTTTCCTGTCTGCCTAAATATAAATTCCATTATATCCTATGGGATGTATATTTCAGCCTATGGGATATTCGTCACTGTTGTTACAGAAGAACAGATCTGCCAAGATCTTTATCAGTCCCAAAGTCTCCAAAATGTTGACACACTTTAAATTGAAGGTTCTTATAGAATCAAGAAATGTATGGAATTTCCACATTTTGATTTATATGAGCAGCTCAGTGAATATTTGTGAGCTAAACAACAGTTTTTCTGTTTATTAGGCTTTTTACTCTCCGTCATAGTGTAGATTAGGGTGTGAAATTATGGGAAAAGAATCATAGGATATGCCGTTAACAAAACCATGGAGATAAGTAAGTTCAAGCATCTATTTGATAACCATGATACTTTACATAAACAATCAGAATCCATATACATATAAGCAACTATTTAATTATATTACCATACACACAAGAATGGCTACCCGCATCACCTGTCTGATATTTTAATTCAATACCACATATTATCAGTCCCTGGGCTCACAGGTAGGAATGGAGCCCATTCAATTAAAGATAAGGCAGCTAGTACTTCTGTTTACAATATTGTAATTTACAACATTGGCCACATAGACTTAAGTGTGTTCCTTTGCCTGGTATAGACTCTTTGAAGAGTTTGTCATTCTGGATAGAAAACAATTTAGTCTAAATTATTTGTCTTAAGAGACTGCAAGGTATCATAGAAATTATAGCACTAACAGTCTTCCTTGTTGGAACATCTTAAGACTTTGCCAGAGCTGAGTGTTAAGTTCAATGTATTTATCCAACAATGCACTGTTGCAACTGGAAGGCAGTTACAGGATTTATTGTGGAAGCCACGTGGTACTCCCAAGTCTCAACAGTATTCTACCCTTTAATGAGGTGAAGATTCATATGATTCCTTACGGTAAGAACTGCAATTGGTGATGCTAAAATATAAGTTAGGTATAATTTGTATGTTATATGCTAATTCATATTTCTGTATTTTGAAGGGGTCATGTAAGGAAGATATTAACGTCTCTGAAATTGCCAAGTTTAAAGACTTGGAAAGATTATATGAAAACACAGAAGAACATGCAAGGACACTTGAAATGGTGGTAAGTAGATTTACTACCAATGGATACTGTAATAGTTTCAGTGGATTTAAATTTGCTCTGGACTGAATCTTCCAGATTTATCCAGGCTGACAAATTGTTAATGCATGTTAAAATACTAATGTCAACACGCACCCTTTTTACATTTCACCTTGTGTGTTCTACCACATATAAAGTGGAAAGGCCTCCTCAAGAGCTCTATTCACAGAATGCTTTTTCTCGTGACAAGATGAAGGTGTTTTGCTTCCATGGGATATGTAGATATTAATTTCTCCCTCACCAGTAGTTTCAGGCATGTGCAGCACTTTTGCTCCTTTACTATTAGTTTCTGGATGAAATATGTTTTTCCTTTTCTTCTTTTGGGGTATCTTAGCACAAGAGAAATCTTGTAATAATCCCTGTAAACAAAAAAGGACAATTTTAAAGCCTGCATCTTGTGTGGTCCAAAGATGTATGTGGATGATGTACATGCCCAGTGTACTCATTGACTATATCCGGATCCTAAAGTTGCAAGATATGTAGGCTCTTTTCAGCCATGGCATTAAAGTTTTAGATGTTTTTCCTCCAAACTGCTGCTTCTTCAGGACTCATCAGTAGTAATCCTAAACTACCTCCCTCAAAATCTCATAAGAATAGGTATTGAAAACTCTTCTCTCAGGTTGAGAAAAATTCCAAATCATCCTTCGTTGAATCCATGGTGTCCTAATCCCTTTGTGGCTTACGGTAAGCCACAGACATCATGTTTGACACACATAAAATATCTATTCCCCCTTTAGGAAATAAAAACTCATCTTGCTGCTTTTGTCACATGAATGCCACCATCAACAACCTTGTTGAAGATGCAGAAATTGAGGAAATCTTACTATGAAAAGACAGTAAAAACTATTGCTGATGATGCTCAATTGATGATGTTCTTGTTGATTACATCATCAACATGAGTGAATCTCTTTTCGACGAGGTCAACAACACTGTCTGCAGTGCTTGATGTTGTTCCTATTTCATCCACTATACTGCTTTAAGGACTTCTGGTTTCTTCGATTGAGATCATACCTGTTCCTCCAGCCCAAATACTGGAAAAATGCTCCCATAGTCAAGAGAGTGAGCAAAAAAAGGAGGAGAGGAAGGAGAAGCAATGATGGTTTTCATTGCCTTCACAGTTAAAAAAAATAAGCATACTATCCCTTAATGTTAATGGCCTCCCAAATTACATTAAGAGGAAGAATGTGTTGTCTTATATTGCCTCAAAACTCCCACACATCACCTTATTGCAGCAGACTCACCATTCAGCCCTGGAATCGAGCATACTACGGAGATTGGGTGGGTCGTGTAGTTCGTAGTAGTTTACTGCCCACTGACCTTTCTGACACTCAGGGGCTTATTATGATGATAGGGCAGAATCACTTTGCCTGACACCGACTCTATCATGGGGCCAACTGACACCCGGTTGGCGGTACCGACCCACTGATTTCAATGCGACCAAACACAGTTCCGTTGCATGGTCCCTTTCCTCAATGCGATCTTGTGTTATGGCTGTAAACCAGCCGTAACACAAGCTCCCACTGAGGAAAGGGAGGTGCAGTTCATCCCTGCACCCCGGTGCAGGCACATCGAGGTGCCTGCCACAAGGTGCAGGGATCAACAGCCCTCTCGGCCTCCAATCGGGGTGTGCACCAAAGGGGGCCCTGCTGTAGGCCCCAAAACACATTTTTCAACATGGTTTCCATGTCGGCTGTTCATCTGGACACTCTTATCTCTTTGCCGCCTGTGCTTACAGATGTTCACAGAGCGGCCTTGTACCATAGAGAAGTTTTCTGTTCTCCTGGACCCACATAGGTTTCCGTATAGTAATATCTGTGTTGCCTGAGGCCCTGATGAGAATCTCCGATGAACTAAAGGAGATTCGAAACGCGTAGGCCCAACATCCCATTGGTCTGCTTATGTGTATAGGAGTTTAGTTTACTTGCATACTCCTTACAACCTTTTGTACATTACCCACGTGTATCAACCCATAATGAATGTTTAAAAAAGAAAACAATTTTTATTGTTTTGTACTATTTTCAAAAAATTGTTTCGAATTTTCATCAAATTGATGCAGACCTAGTTTTGTATTTTTCTTACCATCTTTTTTCCTCTCTTGCAGCAGTAATATGTAGTGTGCTTGAGTTAAGTTTGAATGTGTTGTGAATGTGATATGACTGAAGTTTTGAATGTTTGATGTGTTCAACTGAATACAATTTGATGTGTCCGTCCATTTCCTGATTTTCTTCAATGGTTTCTTCTCTAATGTAAAGATAAATTTTATAACAAAATTGTTGATTTTCTACAAAATAAAATTGCGACTAAACAGCAGTACCCTCTCTGGAATTAATTTTCTGCCTGTGGTTGATTAGTCCGAGTATCAAGTAAAAATTATCAGCACTGGCAGTTTCTTTTGTTATTTGTTGAAAAGATCCATGGCATTTGATACACCCAAGAGATAGGGAGTACACTTTTATTTCATGTGTTCATGGGACCTGTTCCCAGTTAGACTTCTTGTTAATGTCTTATGCCTCACTGGCCTACTTGAGTGCTTGTACTATTGATACTGGGGGAATCTCTGACCATGCCCTGATAACTTTGGAATTGGATTTAGGACATGTGTCTCCTGTGTCAATCAATCAATCAATCAATCAAAGCATTTATATAGCGCGCTACTCACCCGGAGGGTCTCAAGGCGCTGGGGGGGGGGGTCCGCTACTGCTCGAACAGCCAGGTCTTGAGCTGCTTCCTGAAGGCGAGGTGGTCTTGGGTCAGGCGGAGGCGGGTCGGAAGGGAGTTCCAAGTCTTGGCGGCCAGGTAGGAAAAGGACCTTCCTCCTGTGGTGGCTCTTCGGATGCGGGGGACGGCGGCGAGGGCGTGGCTGGTCGATCGAAGCTGGCGTTTGGGAGCGTAGAAGTTGAGGCGGCTGTTGAGGTATCCTGGGCCTTGGTTGTGTAGGGCTTTGTGTGCGTGGGTGAGGAGCCGGAAGGTAATTCTCTTGTTGACCGGGAGCCAGTGCAGGTCTTTCAGGTGTCCGGAGATGTGGCTGCGGCGAGGGATGTCCAGGATGAGTCGTGCTGAGGTGTTCTGGATCCGCTGGAGTCTCTTCTGGAGTTTGGCGGTGGTTCCGGCGTAGAGGGAGTTGCCGTAGTCCAGACGGCTGGTGACAAGGGCCTGGGTGACCGTCTTCCTGGTCTCGGAGGGGATCCATCGGAAGATCTTGCGTAGCATGCGCAGGATGTTGAAGCACGACGAGGAGACGGCGTTGACTTGTCTGGTCATGGAGAGGGAGGAGTCCAGGATGAAGCCCAGGTTGCGTGCGTGGTCTGTTGGTTTGGGTGCGCTGCCCAGGGCGGGGGGCCACCAGGAGTCGTCCCAGGCGGAGGGTGAGGATCCTAGGATGAGGACTTCCGTCTTGTCTGAGTTCAGTTTCAGGCGGCTGTTCGACATCCATTTGGCCACGTCTGTCATCCCTTCGTGCAGGTTGGCTCTGGCGGTGGTGGGGTCGTTGGTGAGGGAGAGGATCAGCTGGGTGTCGTTGGCGTAGGAGATGATGTTGAGGTTGTGCTGGCGTGCGATGGCTGCGAGGGGGCTCATGTAGACGTTGAAGAGTGTTGGGCTGAGCGAGGAGCCTTGAGGAACGCCGCAGATGACTTCGGTGGCCTCCGATCTGAACGGGGGGAGGCGGACTCTCTGTGTCCTTCCGGCGAGGAAGGAGATGATCCACTCCAGTGCCTTCTCCTGGATTCCGATGTTGCTGAGGCGCTGTACTAGGGTACGGTGGCAGACGGTGTCGAAGGCCGCGGAGAGGTCCAGGAGGATGAGGGCCGCCGTTTCTCCGTTGTCGAGCAGGGCTCGGATGTCATCGGTAGCTGCGATCAGGGCGGTCTCGGTGCTGTGGTTGGCCCGGAAGCCAGACTGCGAGAGGTCGAGGGAGCCGTTCGTCTCGAGGAAGGCGGCCAGTTGCTTGTTGACAGTCTTCTCGATGACTGTAGCCGGAAACGGGAGCAGCGAGATGGGGCGGTAGTTCTTGAGGTCGGTGGGGTCGGCTGATGGTTTCTTGAGTAGAGCGCTGAGTTCGGCGTGCTTCCAGCTCTCCGGGAAGGTGGCGGTGTCGAAGGAGGTGTTGATGATGTCCCGCAGGTGGGGTGCGATGACAGTGTCGGCCTTGTTGAAGACGTGGTGAGGGCAGGGGTCTGTCGGAGATCCGGAGTGGATGGAGTTCATCGTGCGGATGGTGTCTTTGGTGCTGATCGGAGTCCAGGTGCGGAGGGTGGTGGTGGGGGGCGGTGGTTCGGTCGTGGCGTGCGTCGGTTGAGTGCTGAAGCTGTTGTGGATGTCCGCGATCTTGTTGTGGAAGTAGGAGGCGAGGGAGTTGCAGAGGTCTTGCGAAGGGGTGATGTCGTTGTTTTCGGCGTTGGGGTTGGAGAGCTCTTTCACGATGTTGAAGAGTTCCTTGCTGTTGTGTGCGTTGTTGTCCAGTCGTTCCTTGAATGCGGTTTTCTTGGTGGCGTGGATCAGTTGGTGGTGTTTTCGGGTGGCGAGCTTGAGGGCAGTCATGTTGCCCGGTGTTGAGTCTCTGTGCCAGGTTTTCTCGAGTGCTCTGCAGTTCTTCTTGGAGCTCTTGAGTTCGTCGTTAAACCATGGGGCTTTCTTGCTGCCGGGTCTGCTCGGTGGGGTCTTCAGAGGGGCGAGGTCGTCTGCGCAGTCGCTGATCCATTTCGTGAGGTTGGTGGCCGCTTGGCTGGGGTTCGTTGTGCTGGTGGGAGGCTTCTTGCTCAGGGAAGATGCGAGCTGGTCGGCTGTGATCTTGTTCCAGCTTCTGCGGGGGACCTGTTGCTGGTGATGGTGGAGCGTGGTCCTTTTGAAGCTGAAGTGGACGCAGCTGTGGTCCGTCCAGTGGAGTCCCGTGGCGTGGCTGAAGGCGATGTCCTTGCTGGAGGAGAAGATCGGGTCGAGTGTGTGACCGGCGTAGTGGGTGGGGGAGGTCACCAGTTGCTTGAGTCCGAGGTTGGCGAGGTTGTCCAGCAGGGTGGTGGTGTTGCGGTCGTTGTTGTTCTCCAGGTGGAAGTTGAGGTCCCCGAGGAGGATGTAGTCAGCGGAGAGGAGGGCGTGCGGGCTGATGAAGTCGGCGATGTCTTCGCTGAATTGTGTGCGTGGTCCCGGGGGTCTGTAGATGAGGGTGCCTCTGAGGGTTGTCTTGGGGTTGATGTGGATCTGGAAGTGCAGGTGTTCGGCGGGTGCGAGGGTGTCGTCGGCGTTGGTCGTGATGCGGATGCTGTTCCTGTGGATGATGGTGATGCCTCCTCCTGTCTGGTTGACGCGGTCCCTCCGGATGATCTTGTAGCCGTCCGGGATGGCGATGGCGATGTCGGGCGCTGAGGAGGCGTTCATCCAGGTTTCTGAGAGGAAGGCGACGTCTGGGGCTGTGGTGTCGAGCAGGTTCCAGAGTTCTACGGCGTGTCTGTGGACGGAGCGGGTGTTGAGCAGGATGCACTTCAGGTGGGTGCTGTTGGTGTTCGGCTTGGTGGGTGCTGGTGTGGCTTGGGTCCGGTTGCAGGAGAACTTGCAGGAGTGGCAGCTGAAGGGTCAGTGGGTGCGTCTCGTTGTGGCTCGGTAGCAACCCGGGGTCCTGCCGGTGTTGAGTGCGATGAGTTCAGTGGCGTCGTAGATTCGTCGGGTCGGCTTCCGTCGGTGGGGGCCAGGGGTCCTGGCACTGGGCGCGGTCCAGGCGCGGACGGGCGCAGACGGGCTTACCTTTGGCGCGCCTTCGGCGCACAATCGGCGCGCCCGCTGCGCGTCAACGCTGCGCGTTTGCCACTCTGCCATATGAGGAGAGTGGGGGGGCGGAGCGAGGGAGGAGCCGCTGGGAGGCGGGAGCGGGGCTGGCGAATGGGAAGGCTCTCAGGTGTAAGGGGGCGGGGCCGCAGGGGGGCAGCAGGGAGGTGGCGGGAAACGCGGCGGGGTCACAGCAAGGGAGAACAGCGGCCAACAGTTACAGGGCAAGAAGGCACAGAGGGGCAACAGAGGATACAGCGATGAACAGGGGGACACAAAGCAGAAAACAAGGAGACAGGTCACGGAGCGGGCACCAGGGGAGAGACAGCAGTCAGCAGGAGAGGCGGCGCAGCGCTCCGGAGGCTGAGACCACACCAGAGGTCAGGAGCTCAGCTGCGGGCAGCGGCGGGATCGTGGCACACCAGAGGTCAGGAGCTCAGCTGCGGGCAGCGGCGGGATCGGGCAGCCTGGGCACACCCACAGGGAGTGTGCGCGGTGCGAGGTGGTGTGACCAGCCCAGAGGGTCAGAGGTCACTGCCCACCACTGCGTGCACTCCTCCCTATAAGGTCCAGTGGGAGGGAGGAGCCGCTGGGAGGCGGGAGCGGGGCTGGCGAATGGGAAGGCTCTCAGGTGTAAGGGGGCGGGGCCGCAGGGGGGCAGCGGGGAGGTGGCGGGAAACACGGCGGGGTCACAGCAAGGGAGAACAGCGGCCAACAGTTACAGGGCAAGAAGGCACAGAGGGGCAACAGAGGATACAGCGATGAACAGGGGGACACAAAGCAGAAAACAAGGAGACAGGTCACGGAGCGGGCACCAGGGGAGAGACAGCAGTCAGCAGGAGAGGCGGCGCAGCGCTCCGGAGGCTGAGACCACACCAGAGGTCAGGAGCTCAGCTGCGGGCAGCGGCGGGATCGTGGCACACCAGAGGTCAGGAGCTCAGCTGCGGGCAGCGGCGGGATCGGGCAGCCTGGGCACACCCACAGGGAGTGTGCGCGGTGCGAGGTGGTGTGACCGGCCCAGAGGAAGTGCTGGCGGCTGAATCTTTCACACTATCGTACTCTGGAGAATAAGCAGAAACATATTGGCCTAATACTTCAATTCTTGTTGTATAATGAATCCTCCACATCTTCCACACAGGTGTTATGGACAGCAGGAAAGGCCACCTTAAGAGGTATGCTCATTTGTGATCCAGCGATTCGAATACAGGAAATGTGAGATGCGCAAACACTATTAGAGAGTTTAGTGCCTGATCTTACAGAGACTTATGTATGACATCCCACAGCAGTTTCCTTACATCGGCTGGAGCAAGCAAAATATGAACTCAATACACATCTTACAACAGAAGCAGAGTATGCTCTACGTGGCCTAAAATGGCGTCATTATGAGCAAGGTGAAAAGACAGGTAGGCTACTTGCAGCACAATTAACTCAAAGTGAGGCAAATTCTGCCATTCAAGCAATCCATAGCGAAAATATAGGATTCCTTAAACACCCGCTAAAGATTACAGAAGCATTTGTGCATTTCTTTTCAACACTTTGTAGCACAGAGGCTCCAATTGAGGCCACTTCGGAGCTTGATTTTCCGAGATAGCTTCATCTTTCCGTCTTGTTTGAAGATGGGAGGCAGCTCCTGGAAGGGGAGATCACAGAGGATGTGCGTCTTTTGTCCAGTGTAATATGGACAGTAATAAATGATTCGGATGATAAGTTGCTGCTCTCTTCAGATGCAGAGAAGGCTATTTATTGGATTGATGGGGGTATCTTTTCGGCACCCTAAGCTGGGCAGGAGTAGAGCTGTATTTCTAAACAAACTCCGATGTCTATACGCAGACACTATGGCGCAGATAGACCGGAGGCCATTTGTCAAAATCCTTTCATATTTTGCAGGGCACAAGAAAGGGTTGCCTGCCGTTGCTGCTACTGTTCCTTTTAGTAATCGAATAATTAACTGCAGTGATTCAATCATCTTCTTGAGTGGGGGGAATAGAAATGCCCCTAGAAACTTGCAAAATCTTGTTGTATGCAGATGATATCTTATTGACTCTGAGGGAACCAGATTCTTCCCTCGCTCAACTCAAGATTCTAATCAATTCTTTTTTGGTCTTTTCTGGATATAAGATAAATTGGCTGCTACTTATGCATAAGGATTGTAGATCAGTGTAAATTGTATTTGGCTTCTCATTGAAGAGCTCATGTTTGAAGTATTTGGGTTTGCTGATAAATAAGGTGTTGGAAAATATGGTGGCTGATAGCCATTACTAAATAGAATGGAACCAGATCTAACAGGATGGTCTGCTCTGCAGGTCTCCTTTTAGGGTAAACTAGAGATGATTAAGATGATGACGGCTCCCAGATTTAACACCATTGTTGGCCTCTTCTCCATCAAGCTCACAGTGGCACCACTCTGGGGAATTCCAAACCACTCTCCAATCCCCGAAAAAGTTTGCAAAAAGTATTAAGTCATTATCTTTAAACTGGCATTGCTGGCGCGTTTCAGCATGACACCTTCCCCTGGGCCTAAGATCTACATAGAAATATATATCCCATCGCGGGGGTCATGGCACTCTTCAGTGGTGCATCCTCCATCGTGGCAGGACCACGCCACTTCATGTTGTCTCCACAAGTACTACTTCCCTCAGTACATAGCGGGATATTTCCCGTGAAGAAGGTCCTATGAGGACTGAAACAGCGTTGGGCATTTGTTTATTCCAATTTGAGGATGCAACCGATAAAATAAACGTGCAACTACTATGTACTTAGGGTAGCAGTACTTGTGTAGACTAAATATATATAGCCTGTCGAAAGCTATGGCTACGGCTGAAACGCTTAGGCTATTTCACTCTGGTGCTGTTTATGTTTAAATAAACAAATTTATTCTCACAATACCTCCTCAGTTGTGCTGTGTCCTCTTGTGCGTGACGGAGTCGGTATGAGGTGTGGAACTCCGGCCGCCTGTTGAACGGACGTGTATATATTACCTACTGGCGGTCGCCAGTAGGTATATATAGTTAGGATTTTTTCTCTATGGGTTTTTTGAAAATTCTATGTCTAATAACTTTGGCGTTTGTGGACGGAATTGGCTGAAATTTTCAGGAAAATGGCACATTTTGTTTCTGAGCAGCCCTTGAAAATTTGGGTGGGGTTCGTCAAGGGGGGGCTGAGAAAAAAGGGGGGTCCCAAAACGTGTTTTTAACATTGAGTTTTCCATAGGGCGGTTGGCCTCACTTTTAGCCCGAACGGCTGAATGGATTTGCACGAAACTTGGCAAAATTGTAGGGACTGGTAGCCCGATGTGCCTTTTGTAGGTCTCAATATATGTGCTACAGTGGATTTTGAGAAATTAACGTTTAAAAAAAGATATATATCTGTAACAGCGGACCGGGCAGCGCTCCAGGACGCGTACTTTTCGCGCAACGGAGCTTTGTGAAGCGAAGCTGATTGGTTCTCCGGCGTCTGTCAACATTCCAAACAGTCCGTAGCGGCCGCCATCTTGTCTCTCGGTAGGATCGAGAGACAAGAGGAGGCCAAAGCGAAGGGGCAAATGACCATAAGGGGGAATAGTAGATCCTCGCTGACCCCCTACGTTTGATGTGGAGGTTTTAAAAGGGCCCCGCGGGGCAAAAAAAAAAAAAATAATAATAATCGAACGGCTGAATGGATTTGCACGAAACTTGGCAAAATATTAGGGACTGGTAGCCCGATGTGCCTTTGCTAGGTCTCAATATATGTGCTCCAGTGGATTTTGAGAAATTAACGTTCAAAAAAAGATATATATCTGTAACAGCGCTCCGCTTCGCGTACTTTTCGCGTTACGGAGCTTTGCGAAGCTGATTGGTTCTCCGGCGTCTGTCAACATTCCAAACAGTCCGTAGCGGCCGCCATCTTGTCTCTCGGTAGGATTGAGAGACAAGAGGAGGCCAAAGCGAAGGGGGAAATGACCATAAGGGGGCATAGTAGATCCTTCCTGACCTCTTAGGTTTGATGTACCATTTTGCCAAGTTTGGTGTAATTCCGTTCAGCCATTCAGGCTGTAGACGTATGTAAATGTCCTATGGAAAATTGCATGGGGAAAACACATTTGAAAGTGTTGAAATTTAGAACCAATTAAAATGTTAGTTTGGTTTTGTATTTGTGTGTGATGAAAGTTAATTGGTTATGTATATATTTCAAATGAGAGGAAACCACAGCCATTTTGTGATACTACTGTCTGAGGTAAATTTGTGAGGAATTTTTGGTGGTGAATTTCTGGTGTTTGATTTACACAGTACTAACACTTCTCCTACTTTTAAAAAGGTGAGTTGTTAATTTGTAAGGGGAACTATGTTGTACACTTGAAGATAATTTGAAAAATGTTTTCTGTTATTTATTTGCAGTCCTTCTGTTATACTAAATACTTGATAAAGTTAGTTTTATATTATGTATTACTAAAAACGATAAATGAAAGTGATTATTTTTTTCTGCAATTTACAGCAAGCAATTTCAAAATAAAATGGCTCACAATGAAGAGACCGTGGCAATTTCTTTTGAATTGTCCACTACATTGATTGAAATTGAGAGCACCAATAATGAAATATTGTCACAAGGAGGAGATGACTTGTATGATTCCATTAGATTGATTGAAATGGACAGCACCAATAATGAAATATTGGCACAAGGAGATGACTTGAATGATTCCACTACATTGATTGAAATTGAGAGCACCAATAATGAAATATTGTCACAAGGAGGAGATGACTTGTATGATTCCATTAGATTGATTGAAATGGACAGCACCAATAATGAAATATTGTCACAAGGAGGAGATGACTTGAATGATTCCACTACATTGATTGAAATTGAGAGCACCAATAATGAAATATTGTCACGAGGAGATGACTTGAATGATTCCACTACATTGATTGAAATTGACAGCACCAATAATGAAATATTGTCACAAGGAGGAGATGACTTGAATGATTTTTTTGATCAATCTCTTGATGGCGAATTTATCGAATGTTTGGAGACCATAGAGTTACAAGAATCATCATTGTAGACTTTTCATGAGGACATTGCTGATGAGGACATGTTACTAGTTCTTTCAAATTTAGAAAATTCTGAAGAATAAATTTATATTTAGAAATCAAAAATTGTTTGAGACATTATTCATTTTTATTTTTAATTTATGAGGTTGTAGCGAAGTAATTGTAGTATAAAATGAGACTTATAGTATAGAGTGCAACATTTTTATGTTACATGGTAAGTTTACTCATATTTACTTCCCTTCTGCCACTATATTATCTCCAATGTGTATTTGACATCTCTTCTTCATCTCCGGCCTCCTTTCTCTCACTGTGTCTCCGATGCATCTTATCGCTGCTATTTTGTGTAATTACAGAAGAGAGTAAAATAAAATAGTTCGGAACGTGAAAAGGGGGCAAAGTAGAGTACTCCTCACCCCCTAGGCCTTTTTAGGCGGTCCCAAAAGGATCAGTTTCTGCTTTCCTGAGAGATTATGGTATGAGTTCCATATACCACAATAACTTGCATTACAACATGCAAGATATCTATCTCCTTTTGGAGATATTCGCGCTAAGCGCGAATATCTCCAAAAAGTAACACCTGCCCTGAGCAGTTCTTAGCCATGTTATCCAATGGGAGGTGGATAACATGGCTAAGAGCATTAGCTCGGTAATGCATGAATATCGCTGAGTTTTTAGCGATATTGATGCATTGCGGCCGTTTATTATCGCATTTGCGATAAACCTTGATAATAGCAAGGTTTATCTTCGATAATTTCTGACGATGCTTAGCGGTAAAAAATTCGTTGGTAAGCATCGTTAGCGATAAATATCGCTTAACTTTGGTAATATGCCCCAACGTCTGTTAACGTTCGATTCAAAGGAAATGAGGAAGTGTTGAAAAACATTGTTTGCGCCATCTTGCCTTTTTTGAAATGCCACACTTTTGTGGTGCACGGCAGCCATTTTAGATGTCTTGACCAGACCCACTCTCTGCACGCTGTCGATTCGTAGCATGGCTCCTCACCCTCGCAAGCATCTTCCCCAGGCACTGGTCACCCCCGCTCTCTGTCTTATGCATGGGCAATAAACCTCCCCCCATCTGCGCTGCTCTTCCCTGAAAATCACACTCTGTGCCCGCCCGACACCTCCCTTTCGCCCTATTCACTACCGCACCCTCTGACACTCCTCTTCCTCTGTGTCCGATTGTCCAGGCTATCAGCTAGCCCTGCAGATGTAGTTTATGGCCCCAGCTGTAAAGAATCACCCCTCTTCAAAGGAGTTATAGTAGATCAAGGCCCACACCCGATGAGATCCGTCACACCACACGCGTTCCTACTATCTGAAAACCATCCTGTATTGTGATTGGGGAGGGGACCGAGCCTGAAGCGGAAGATTCCAGGAATGACTCTTGGTACATCAAAGTTTTTACAATTATGTGTCACATTAAAAATATGTAGCACTCCAACAAAGTAGTAGGAATATAAAACTTTAATAACATATAAATATATACAACAAAACAAAAACAGTAAAAACATTTAAACAACGAAGAGACCGTGGCAATTTCTTTTGAATTATCCAATAGATTTATTGAAATTGACAGCACCAATAATGAAATATTCTTGTCAGTAGCGGTCTGTTGTGCGAATAGTTACAAGGCAGCAGAACGCGCTGAAATCTAGATGGCACGAAAGTGATGTCTAGTAAGTTGCCGCCCAGCAAATAACGGCGTGGGGCGCCGCGGGGGTGAGTGAGTCCAGTAGGCACCACAGCTATTCTTACCGGCATCGCAGAATTACTGCTGGGGACAATGCCTGTGCTGTAGCAGGGTCACAGCAGAAACAAAAAGGATTTTGTTGAAGATGTTGTTGGTTTTAAATTTGAAAACAGTTCTGGTGTCAACTGCTATGCTAATGTAGTGGTTAATGTTTTGTTTTCTCTAGAAAATGTAAAAGAGGGGGAGGCAGTCCAAAGTTCCGTTAAAAGGGCAAAGGAAAGGATCGGTGGTTTGAACTATCAGTGAAAAAGGGGAGGGGGTGCAACCATTTTTCCTACCGGGTCACACTGTGCTTTCACCGGAACTGAGGTCTGCAGGATTCTAGTAATTCAAAGTGAGGCTGGCGCCAGCATGGGAGCGCCGACGTCCCGCGGATACAGTTTCGTCACTCCACGGGCGATCATGGCAGTCATTCCCCATCGGGGGTCGGAGACTCCCGCGGCTCCTCTAGAATCTTCAAGGTCGTGGAGGACTACGGTGGTGGAGTCAAGCAGTGACCGGGCCATTTCTTTATGCTGGGCCCGCTCTTGCCAGGTCGACCGCCATTTTGAGAGTTCGGTAGCTACTGGCGATCGCGGGGTCAAATGAGCGGACGGGCTCCACCCTGCCGGGCGAGACGTTGCAGCATGGCCACAGTGGAAGAACCCTTTTCCGGGCGCCTGGAGCGCTGAGGGTGCAGCTGGGAAGCCTCCACCTGGGGAGGCGGGAGAGGCCTGTTCGCACCGTCTCTCCCTCCCAGTGCACCCCACGGCGTCTCGCTTGAGATTTGTTATGGCCGGACCAGGCGATGAGGACGAGGGGGGGGGGGGGGTCGGAGGCATGTGCAAGAAATCCCCCCCCAGTGTTGTCGCAGCCATTATTCAAGAAAGAAGAAGTGTCCCGTCCGTCTTCGGGCCGGGCTTCCGGTAGATGTCGGCCGGACGCCCCTGGCTCTGGCCCCATGAACGGGTTTCTTGGTTTATCGGCTGCAGCCGGATCCCGTCGTCCTCGGCCCCCCGACCGTTGGTGGCCGGACCGGAAGAGCATGTGGCGGGAGTACCTGCAACTCTCAAGGGCCACCGCGGCCGGACTGGGAGAGAGACGGGAGGGTCGAGGAGACATTCCCCCCCCCTGCAACTGTTCAGCGTTGTAAAGGCAATCCCCTGGCCGGGTCCCGCTGGCCTCGGCCTCTCCTCCGGCTACACCCTACGTTAGGATCTCCTGGCCGAGGCGTGGCAGCAGGACCTGCCTTATATGGGCTGCTCCCGGCTGGGCGTAGCCGCAACCCTGCCCCACCTTGGAAGTTTCCAGAGTGGGGGCGGATGTTCTACTGACTTGCATTTTCCCTAGTCTATCGATTTTTTTGGCGTGGCAGGCGGTGGGACAGCGAGGGGTGATTTGGTTTCTCTTACTGTTTTTCTGGTCTCTCACCACTGGCATATTTTAACGTTTTCTTGTTTCTAGGACATTAATAGGTTTTATCATTACGTTATGTTATCGTTTCTTTGTTCGTTGTTTAATAAAAGTTCATGTTCATCAGTGGCCTACTGATTTTCGTTTTCCTATTCTTTTCTTTCCAGGTTGTTTCATGCTAAAGTTTCTGTTAAGAGGATACAGTGATCACTTCGTTATTATTGCATATGTCCTTTTCACTAGGGGTGCTCTCTGGTCGGGCCAGATAACGTATCTCTAGTAAATGGTCCGGGTGAAACAGGTGCATCAATCAGTGGGGAGTAGATAGGCATGACAGATTACAACGGGGGAGAAAGGTCCGCATTACGTACCCTTTCACTACTTGCAAAGATTTTCCTACGTTTATTTGCAAACAGGGAATACCTCCAAAAAGAACTAATTCCCAAACAGTCAATGTTCGGACAATCAATCAATCAATGAGGAATGAAATAGGTACGACGTGTTAAAGGCTTGCGTTACCTACCCTTCACTATCTGCAAAGGGAGAGAGAATATTCCTATTCTTCCTCGTTTGCAGGCAGAGAAGATCCTTAAGAGAACCAACTTCGAACAATTCAATGCTCGATTGAAACAATCAACAAGGGGTACTGTGAACACAAATGAACGCCGCTTATGTACATACGCATTGCTATTTTCAACAGGTTGTTCCTAATGTTTCTATTTTAGCGAGGTCAAAAAGAGATCCCATTAGTGGCCTACTGATTTTGTTCGATTCCTTTTGTTTTTTTACACGATTTTTCGCTATCTGCAAAGACTAAACAGAGTATTGCGACTCTGTGCTTGTTTGTAAATAGAGAATGAACCAAAGAGAACAATCAATCAAATGGAGAGAGAAGCAGGCACGACGGATTACAAAGGGGGCAAAGGGCTGCGTTAACTACCCTTCACTATCTGCAAAGAGAGAGTACTCCTAATAGAAATGAGGGGTGGGGGGCAGCATTCAAAGCAGATCAGTGTGCATAAACACGAAAATGTTTTTACTTACCACGTACTTGACATTCGACAGCTTATGATATTTGCTATTAAAAAACCATTGAAATTCACTGAAAAAACCATAGGTTATAGACCATATATAGTTAGGAATTAGCATTTACAAAACCTTGAAAATTCACTGAAAAAAACATAGGTTATAGACCATATATAGTTAGGAATTAGCATTTACAAAACCTTGAAAATTCACTGCAAAAACCATAGGTTAGAGACCATATATAGTTAGCTGGACATTTTATTGACATAAAACCAATGAAATTCCATATATAGTTAGTTGCACTAACTATATATCGCGCACCCGCAATCCACTGCTGATGATGTCACCTATTACATCATTCATGACATGGTCAGTGACATCACTGATGACATCACTGATGACATCTCAAATGACATCACTGATGACATCTCATTTGACATCAATGACCACATCACTGATGATATCATTCATGTGACAATACAATGCATCTCCTCACATTTTAATATAACCTCTGTTTCACCCAGTGTTAAAAAGAGTATAATTTTTGAAACCATTGACACACCAATACTAGTTACTACATACGCACTCACTGATTGCTACGTCTACACACACCTTCACTCATTCACCCATACAATCATTCATACATACAATCACTCATCTTTACAACACTATCATATGCACTCATACACCTATACAGACACTCACAGTCTGCCACTCATCCATGGAGTTACTCACACACCTAGTCAGTCCTGTAAAGAATCAATGAGACTTCCATTTTCTTGTCTATACAGTTAAACATAGAGCACCTTACATTTTCAAACATATACTAACACATACTTACCTTCTTATACAATCATTGATACAAGTACAGATTGATCTGCACAGAGTCACACACCTCCCAGCTAGCCACACACACACTCAGTCTCCCATACAAATACTTGGGCAATCAATCAATAACCCATATAGTTACTCATATAGCTACTGATCAACACATGCAGCAGTTTACAGAACAACAGACATAATGATGCACAAATTAAGACAGTTTAGTCACTAACCCATGCACTCAGTGAGACACATTTAATCACTCACTCATACAGTCAGTCATGCACCTACTAAATCCTTCGTCCAGACACTTACACATCCACTCATTCTTCAATATGTAAGACATATTTAAACTTTATAGAAACAAAAAATCACTGGATGTTGTTATCAGTGATGTCATTTGAGATGTCATCAGTGATGTCATCAGTGATGTCACTGACCATGTCATGAATGATGTAATATGTGACATCATCAGCAGTGGATTGCGGGTGCGCGATATATAGTTAGTGCAACTAACTATATATGGAATTTCATTGGTTTTATGTCAATAAAATGTCCAGCTAACTATATATGGTCTCTAACCTATGGTTTTTGCAGTGAATTTTCAAGGTTTTGTAAATGCTAATTCCTAACTATATATGGTCTATAACCTATGGTTTTTTCAGTGAATATATATATATATACATATATATATATATATGTATATATATATATATATATATATATATGTATATATATATATATATATATATATATATCTATCTATATATATCAATCGCTATCTCAATGGGGCAGGAAGTAGCCCTTTTAAGCCTAAATCCACTGTTATTCCGAAGGGGTCTGTAGATGAGGGTGCCTCTGAGGGTTGTCTTGGGGTTGATGTGGATCTGGAAGTGCAGGTGTTCGGCGGGTGCGAGGGTGTCGTCGGGGTTGGTCGTGATGCGGATGCTGTTCCTGTGGATGATGGCGATGCCTCCTCCTGTCTGGTTGACGCGGTCCCTCCGGATGATCTTGTAGCCGTCCGGGATGGCGATGGCGATGTCGGGCGCTGAAGAGGCGTTCATCCAGGTTTCTGAGAGGAAGGCGACGTCTGGGGATGTGGTGTCGAGCAGGTTCCAGAGTTCTACGGCGTGTCTGTGGACGGAGCGGGTGTTGAGCAGGATGCACTTCAGGTGGGTGCTGTTGGTGTTCGGCTTGGTGGGTGCTGGTGTGGCTTGGGTCCGGTTTCAGGAGAACTTGCAGGAGTGGCAGCTGAAGGGTCCGTGGGTGCGTCTCAGTGTGTCTCGGTAGCAACCCGGGGTCCTGCCGGTGTTGAGTGCGATGAGTTCAGTGGCGTCGTAGATTCGTCGGGTCGGCTTCCGTCGGTGGGGGCCAGGGGTCCTGGCACTGGGCGCGGTCCAGGCGCGGACGGGCGCAGACGGGCTTACCTTTGGCGCGCCTTCGGTGCACAATCGGCGCGCCCGCTGCGCGTCAACGCTGCGCGTTTGCCACTCTGCCATATGAGGAGAGTGGGGGGGCGGAGCGAGGGAGGAGCCGCTGGGAGGCGGGAGCGGGGCTGGCGAATGGGAAGGCTCTCAGGTGTAAGGGGGCGGGGCCGCAGGGGGGCAGCGGGGAGGTGGCGGGAAACGCGGCGGGGTCACAGCAAGGGAGAACAGCGGCCAACAGTTACAGGGCAAGAAGGCACAGAGGGGCAACAGAGGATACAGCGATGAACAGGGGGACACAAAGCAGAAAACAAGGAGACAGGTCACGGAGCGGGCACCAGGGGAGAGACAGCAGTCAGCAGGAGAGGCGGCGCAGCGCTCCGGAGGCTGAGACCACACCAGAGGTCAGGAGCTCAGCTGCGGGCAGCGGCGGGATCGTGGCACACCAGAGGTCAGGAGCTCAGCTGCGGGCAGCGGCGGGATCGGGCAGCCTGGGCACACCCACAGGGAGTGTGCGCGGTGCGAGGTGGTGTGACCGGCCCAGAGGGTCAGAGGTCACTGCCCACCACTGCGTGCACTCCTCCCTATAAGGTCCAGTGGGAGGGAGGAGCCGCTGGGAGGCGGGAGCGGGGCTGGCGAATGGGAAGGCTCTCAGGTGTAAGGGGGCGGGGCCGCAGGGGGGCAGCGGGGAGGTGGCGGGAAACGCGGCGGGGTCACAGCAAGGGAGAACAGCGGCCAACAGTTACAGGGCAAGAAGGCACAGAGGGGCAACAGAGGATACAGCGATGAACAGGGGGACACAAAGCAGAAAACAAGGAGACAGGTCACGGAGCGGGCACCAGGGGAGAGACAGCAGTCAGCAGGAGAGGCGGCGCAGCGCTCCGGAGGCTGAGACCACACCAGTGGTCAGGAGCTCAGCTGCGGGCAGCGGCGGGATCGTGGCACACCAGAGGTCAGGAGCTCAGCTGCGGGCAGCGGCGGGATCGGGCAGCCTGGGCACACCCACAGGGAGTGTGCGCGGTGCGAGGTGGTGTGACCGGCCCAGAGGAAGTGCTGGCGGCTGAATCTTTCACACTATCGTACTCTGGAGAATAAGCAGAAACATAGTGGCCTAATACTTCAATTCTTGTTGTATAATGAATCCTCCACATCTTCCACACAGGTGTTATGGACAGCAGGAAAGGCCACCTTAAGAGGTATGCTCATTTGTGATCCAGCGATTCGAATACAGGAAATGTGAGATGCGCAAACACTATTAGAGAGTTTAGTGCCTGATCTTACAGAGACTTATGTATGACATCCCACAGCAGTTTCCTTACATCGGCTGGAGCAAGCAAAATATGAACTCAATACACATCTTACAACAGAAGCAGAGTATGCTCTACGTGGCCTAAAATGGCGTCATTATGAGCAAGGTGAAAAGACAGGTAGGCTACTTGCAGCACAATTAACTCAAAGTGAGGCAAATTCTGCCATTCAAGCAATCCATAGCGAAAATATAGGATTCCTTAAACACCCGCTAAAGATTACAGAAGCATTTGTGCATTTCTTTTCAACACTTTGTAGCACAGAGGCTCCAATTGAGGCCACTTCGGAGCTTGATTTTCCGAGATAGCTTCATCTTTCCGTCTTGTTTGAAGATGGGAGGCAGCTCCTGGAAGGGGAGATCACAGAGGATGTGCGTCTTTTGTCCAGTGTAATATGGACAGTAATAAATGATTCGGATGATAAGTTGCTGCTCTCTTCAGATGCAGAGAAGGCTATTTATTGGATTGATGGGGGTATCTTTTCGGCACCCTAAGCTGGGCAGGAGTAGAGCTGTATTTCTAAACAAACTCCGATGTCTATACGCAGACACTACGGCGCAGATAGACCGGAGGCCATTTGTCAAAATCCTTTCATATTTTGCAGGGCACAAGAAAGGGTTGCCTGCTGTTGCTGCTACTGTTCCTTTTAGTAATCGAATAATTAACTGCAGTGATTCAATCATCTTCTTGAGTGGGGGGAATAGAAATGCCCCTAGAAACTTGCAAAATCTTGTTGTATGCAGATGATATCTTATTGACTCTGAGGGAACCAGATTCTTCCCTCGCTCAACTCAAGATTCTAATCAATTCTTTTTTGGTCTTTTCTGGATATAAGATAAATTGGCTGCTACTTATGCATAAGGATTGTAGATCAGTGTAAATTGTATTTGGCTTCTCATTGAAGAGCTCATGTTTGAAGTATTTGGGTTTGCTGATAAATAAGGTGTTGGAAAATATGGTGGCTGATAGCCATTACTAAATAGAACGGAACCAGATCTAACAGGATGGTCTGCTCTGCAGGTCTCCTTTTAGGGTAAACTAGAGATGATTAAGATGATGACGGTTCCCAGATTTAACACCATTGTTGGCCTCTTCTCCATCAAGCTCACAGTGGCACCACTCTGGGGAATTCCAAACCACTCTCCAATCCCCGAAAAAGTTTGCAAAAAGTATTAAGTCATTATCTTTAAACTGGCATTGCTGGCGCGTTTCAGCATGACACCTTCCCCTGGGCCTAAGATCTACATAGAAATATATATCCCCATCGCGGGGGTCATGGCACTCTTCAGTGGTGCATCCTCCATCGTGGCAGGACCACGCCACTTCATGTTGTCTCCACAAGTACTACTTCCCTCAGTACATAGCGGGATATTTCCCGTGAAGAAGGTCCTATGAGGACTGAAACAGCGTTGGGCATTTGTTTATTCCAATTTGAGGATGCAACCGATAAAATAAACGTGCAACTACTATGTACTTAGGGTAGCAGTACTTGTGTAGACTAAATATATATAGCCTGTCGAAAGCTATGGCTACGGCTGAAACGCTTAGGCTATTTCACTCTGGTGCTGTTTATGTTTAAATAAACAAATTTATTCTCACAATACCTCCTCAGTTGTGCTGTGTCCTCTTGTGCGTGACGGAGTCGGTATGAGGTGTGGAACTCCGGCCGCCTGTTGAACGGACGTGTATGTATATATATATATATATATCCCTCCCTGTTTAATTTCTCCTAGCTTTATAACCTGTTCTTTTTTGTAAACATACCATGGGTACTACACCCTTAATGAGCATTTTTTGTAACGTGACATTGTTTACTTGAAATGTTATGTTATCATTTACTATATATCTTTTCTTTTAAACCAAACATTTGGGAAAATGCATTAACTAAGATACTCTTCGAGTTTCTGTTTCTGCTGAGATAAAATGCATTGCTTTTAAAGGGATCTCCGTGTGATGTTTGTAAACATGGAGATCTTTCTTCCCTTTCCATGATAATACAACAGTATATATACATGAGTGAAAAAATACTGGTCATGTGACCAAGAGCCCGTGAGCTCGAAACGCGTCGTTTATGCCCAAATAAACAACCTTCTGAAGTACCTGATGGTGTGGCTTGTCATCCTTGATCGAAAACGAGAGGATTCTTTGGATATATATATATATGTATATATATACATATATATATATATATATATATATATATATATATATATGGAGTAGTGTGGCTCACTGGTTAGAGACGGCAGACCCGGGAGCAGAAGTCGGCCCGGGACTAGGGTTCAATTCCCGACGCGGCATGGTCGTGGACCTGGGTCAGCGGACTCGATAATTCTCGCTTCGGTGCCTACTCTAATCAGGGGTCCCACTCGGCAACTCTGGGCATTAGCTTGCCTAATCTCCACAACGGCCCCATCAACGTCGGGGATGCCTGGCTCCACCTTGGAGACTCCCAGCAGGGACCATCCCACAGGGAAAGCCAGGACGGGTTCCCCAGCGTTATACAGCGCCAGGAAACCTCCGGGTAGCAGTGCGCTTTACAAGCTCAAATACATTTACATTTACATTTACATATATATATATATATATATATATATATATATATATATGTATATTACCTACTGGCGGTCGCCAGTAGGTATATATAGTTAGGATTTTTTCTCTATGGGATTTTTGAAAATTCTATGTCTAATAACTTTGGCGTTTGTGGACGGAATTGGCTGAAATTTTCAGGAAAATGGCACATTTTGTTTCTGAGCAGCCCTTGAAAATTTGGGGGGGGTTCGTCAAGGGGGGGCCGAGAAAAAAGGGGGGTCCCAAAACGTGTTTTTAACATTGAGTTTTCCATAGGGCGGTTGGCCTCACTTTTAGCCCGAACGGCTGAATGGATTTGCACGAAACTTGGCAAAATTGTAGGGACTGGTAGCCCGATGTGCCTTTGCTAGGTCTCAATATATGTGCTCCAGTGGATTTTGAGAAATTAACGTTCAAAAAAAGATATATATCTGTAACAGCGGACCGGGCAGCGCTCCGGTTCGCGGACTTTACGCGTAACGGAACTTCGCGTAGCGAAGCTGATTGGCTCTCCGGCGTCTGTGAACATTCCAAACAGTCCGTAGCGGCCGCCATCTTGTCTCTCGGTAGGATCGAGAGACAAGAGGAGGCCAAAGCGAAGGGGCAAATGACCATAAGGGGGCATAGTAGATCCTCGCTGACCCCCTAGGTTTGATGTGGAGGTTTTAAAAGGGTCCCGCGGGGCAAAAAAAAAAAATAATAATAATAATCGAACGGCTGAATGGATTTGCACGAAACTTGGTAAAATATTAGGGACTGGTAGCCCGATGTGCCTTTGCTAGGTCTCAATATATGTGCTCCAGTGGATTTTGAGAAATTAACGTTCAAAAAAAGATATATATCTGTAACAGCGCTCCGCTTCGCGTAACGGAGGTTTGCGAAGCTGATTGGTTCTCCGGCGTCTGTAAACATTGCAAACAGTCCGTAGCGGCCGCCATCTTGTCTCTCGGTAGGATCGAGAGACAAGAGGAGGCCAAAGCGAAGGGGCAAATGACCATAAGGGGGCATAGTAGATCCTCCTTGACCTCTTAGGTTTGATGTGGAGGTTTTAAAAGGGCCCCGCGGGGCAAAAAAAAAATAATAATAATAATCGAACAGCTGAATGGATTTGCACGAAACTTGGCAAAATTGTAGGGACTGGTAGCTTGATGTGCCTTTGCTAGGTCTCAATATATGTGCTTCAGTGGATTTTGAGAAATTAACGTTCAAAAACAAGATATATATCTGTAACAGCGCTCCGCTTCGCGGAGATAAAATTATATCTGTATTACCTAGCTGTTGCTAACACCAGTTAGCGACGGCTAGTAGGAGATAGCGACCATCTTGGGCCCCACTTTGCATGTGAGTGATATTTATCACTAATGACATGCAAAGTGGGCATGCCAAGATGTTAGCGACTGGAAACAGTCGCTAACATCGCTATCTCCTATTATCAACTTTTGGAAATATTCGAGATAAGCGCGAATATCTCCAAAAGCTAGCACCTGCCCTGAGCAGTTCTTAGCCATGTTATCCAATGGGAGGTGGATAACATGGCTAAGAGCATTAGCTCGGTAATGCATGAATATCGCTGAGTTTTCAGCGATATTAATGCATTGCGGTCGTTTATTATCGTATTTGCGATAAACCTTGATAATAGCAAGGTTTATCTGCGATAATTTCTGACGATGCTTAGCGGTAAAAAAATCGTTGCTAAGCATCGTTAGGGATAAATATCGCTTAACTTTGGTAATATGCCCCAACGTCTGTTAACGTTCGATTCGAAGGAAATCAGGAAGTGTTGAAAAACATTGTCTGCGCCATCTTGTCTTTTTTCAAATGCCACACTTTTGTCGTGCACGGCAGCCATTTTAGATGCCTTGACCAGACCCACTCTGTACACGCTGTCGATCCTTAGCATGGCTCCCCACCCTCGCAAGCATCTCCCCCAGGCAGTGGTCACCCCCGCTCTCTGTCTTATGCATGGGTAATAAACCTCCCCCCATCTGCGCTGCTCTTCCCTGAGAATCACACCCTGTGCCCGCCCGACACCTCCCTTTCGTCCTATTCACTACCGCACCCTCTGACACTCCTTTTCCTCTGTGTCCGATTGTCCAGGCTGGTCCTAGGGTATCAGCTAGCCCTGCAGATGTAGTTTATGGCCCCAGCTGTAAAGAATCACCCCTCTTCAAAGGAGTTATAGTAGATCAAGGCCCACACTCGATGAGATCCGTCACAGCAGACGCGTTCCTATTATCTGAAAACCATCCTGTATTGTGATTGGGGAGGGGACCGAGCCTGAAGCGGAAGATTCTAGGGATGACTCTTTGTACATCAAAGTTTTTACAATTATGTGTCACATTAAAAATATATAGCACTCCGACAAAGTAGTAAGATTATAAAACTTTAATAACTTATAAATATATACAAGAAAACAAAAATAGTAATAACATATAAACACTTTTAGGGAAAAACAACGAAGTAGCGGTCGGCTGTGCGAATAGTCCCAACGCAGCACAACGTCCAGATTTCCGGCGTGGGGCGTCGCGGGGGGTGGGTCATCAGTAGCAAACTGTTGTGCGAATAGTTCCAAGGCAGCAGAACGATGGCACCAAGGTGATGTCCAGTAAGTTGCCGCACTGGTTTTGGTATCCTACAATGCTGCTCCGAATAACGGCGTGGGGCGCCCCGGGGGAGGCGGCGTGAACGGGCCTCTCCAGGTGGAGTGTCATCTGTTGTAGTGGGGCGCCCCTTTACCGTTTCAGTTGCCATTCCGTCCGTTTTTGGTCCACTGTGTCAAAAGCCGCAATTCAGCTGAGTTGCGCCCACTCTTGCGGTGCAGCGATAGGCGGCTGTCACAGGACTCTCAAAATGGCGGCAGGCTCTTTCCTTTTTGGGCCTGGTCCACTGAAATGGCCCTGGGACACCTTGGAAATCGGACGCTTGTCTGTTAGGTCTTGGACCCCATTCTCGAAAGCGTCCCCTCCGCCTTGAGGATTCATCAAAAGTTTTGGGGGCCCCCGACTCCTGTAGGCTTCTGGTGGGGAGCGGTTGCCATGATTGCTCGCGGAATGACCACGACGGAGCTACGAGATGGTGGTGCTCTCATGCTGACGCCAGCTTCAGTCTGAAACATCCAGAAACAAGGTGGGGCTTTCATCGTTTGGGAAAAAAAAAAAGTTTTCATCCAATGAAAAGTGTTGTTTTTAGGTCATATGATCAAGCCTTCCATCATTAGGAAACCAAAAGTAAAATGAACCAATGAAAAGTTTTATAAACAAGTCACATGACCTGTTATGCGGCATAGGGTATAAAATGCGGAGAAAATACGTTGGCACGTGAGGCGGCGTCAGTAGCCGACCGATGTGCGAATAGGCCGAAGGCAATACAACGCGCCAAGATCCGGATGGCACCGAGGTGGTGTCCAGCAAGTTGCAGCACTGGTGTGGCCATCCTACAATGCTGAAAGTCGGCGTGGGGCGCCCCGTTGGCCTGTGAGTTTGCGTCAGTAGCGGACCGATGTGCGAATAGGCCGAAGGCAGCACAACGCGCCAAGATCCGGATGGCACCGAGGTGGTGTCTAGTAAGTTGCCGCACTGGTGTGGCCATCCTACAATGTTGAAAGTCGGCGTGGGGCGCTCCGTTGGCCTGTGAGATGGCGGCAGTAGCGGACCGATGTGCGAATGGGGCCAAAGGCAGCGCAACAATATTTTCGGAATAGAAGACACCACAAGGCGCTGAGATGCCAAGATCCGGATGGCACCGAGGTGGTGTCTAGCAAGTTGTGGCACTGGTGTGGCCATCCTACAATGGTAAAAGTCGGCGTGGGGCGCCCTGTTGGCCTGTGAGATGGTGTCAGTAGCGGACTGATGTGCGAATGGGGCCAAAGGCAGCGCAACAATATTTTCTGACTGACACCACAAGGCGCTGAGATGCCAAGATCCGGATGGCACCGAGGTGATGTCTAAGTTGCGGACCGATGTGCGAATGGGGCCAAAGGCAGCGCAACAATATTTTCAGTATGGAAGATACCACTAGGCGTTGAGATGCCAAGATCCGGATGGCACCGAGGTGATGTCTAGCAAGTTGCTGTACTGGTGTGGTCATCCTACAATGCTGAAACTCGGCGTGGGGCGCCCTATTAGCCTGTGAGATGGCGTCAGTAGCGGACCGATGTGTGAATGGGGCAAAGGTAGCGCAAGAATATTTTCTGAATAGAAGACACCACAAGGCGCTGAGATGCCAAGATCCGGATGGCACCGAGGTGGTGTCTAGTAAGGTGCACTGGTGTGGTCATCCTACAATGCTGAAACTCGGCGTGGGGCGCCCCATTAGTCTGTGAGATGGCGTCAGTAGCGGACCGATGTGCGAATAGGCCGAAGGCAGTACAACGCGCCAAGATCCGGAAGTCACCGTGGTGGTTTCATAGTTGAGAGGCACTTCATCTGCAGTGGGGCGCCGAGATCCGGATGGCACCGAGGTGATGTCTAGCAAGTTGCTGTACTGGTGTGGTCATCCTACAATGCTGAAACTCGGCGTGGGGCGCCCCATTAGCCTGTGAGATGGCGTCAGTAGCGGACCGATGTGCGAATAGGCCGAAGGCAGCACAACGCGCCAAGATCCGGATGTCACCGTGGTGGTTTCATAGTTGAGAGGCACTTCATCTGCAGTGGGGCGCCGAGATCCGGATGGCACCGAGGTGATGTCTAGCAAGTTGCTGTACTGGTGTGGTCATCCTACAATGCTGAAAGTCGGCGTGGGGCGCCCCATTAGCCTGTGAGATGGCGTCAGTAGCGGACCGATGTGCGAATGGGGCCAAAGGCAGCGCAACAATATTTTCTGAAGAGAAGACACCAAAAGGCGCTGAGATTCCAAGATCCGGATGGCATCGAGGTGGTGTCTAGCAAGCTATGCAGTTGAGTTGTGTGCGCACTTGCGGCGAATAGGTCGAAGGCAGCATAACAATGTTTTCTGAATAGAAGACACCACAAGGCGTTGAGATTCGGTTACCACCGAGGTGATGTCTAGCAAGTTGCCGCACTGGTGTGGCCATCCTACAATACTGCTCCGAATAACGGCGTGGGGTGCCCGAAGGGGGGGCAGGGGGAGGCGGCTTGAACGGGCCTTCCTAGGTGGAGGCTCGTCTGCTGTAGTGGGGCGCCCCTTTACCGTTTCAGTTGCCATTCAGCTGAGTTTCGGCTGCTCTTGATGCTACAGCGACAGGCGGCTGCAACAGGACTCTCAAAATGGCGGCCTGTTCTTTGGATTTGGGCCTGGTCCACTAAAATGGCCCTGGGACACCTTAGAACTCGGACGCTCGATTTTTTTTTCCTTTCCTGTACATGCAAAAAAAGGTAAATGCCCGGTACGTTACACGCTTCATCTGCCACGATGAACTCTCCAGAGGAACCGAAAAAAAATATAGTTATGGTAACTATACCATGCATCGTCATATGGAGAGGTGGCACCAATTAATTATAGTGCTGCATAAAAGAGAGATTTGGAGGAGAACCCCTGACCTGCTAGTACATTCATCAAAGAAGTGGCACTGACAGCATCAGAGGCAAGGGAAACGGTCCCAAATATTTAGAAGAACTTTGGAAAGATTAAAATGACATGTTTAGATTGTGGCAAATTAATTTCATGTGGACAGATGAGTGTTACTCTAATAAATACAGCATATGAACATCATCATAGTCGATGGTTGGTAGAGACATTTTGACTATATCCTGGACCTGCCCGTCCTCGCCCAAAATGGCGCCGGAATAAATGGGACTCGTAACTCCTTGTTGTGTACTGGTTGCAGAACCTTGAAATCACGAGATACGTATGCAGTTTTGAAGCACATGGCGGGCGGGGACGAGAATTGATTGAATATTTCGACATCCCTATTGATATTAAGTTCTGATGTGTTATTGATTACTGTACTATTGAAAGTTCGAATTAACGTCACCCATGGTACTTGCCCGCAAATGTATATCTAGATAATTTTATTGTAACTGGCCCTGTCGTATTTTAATTATAAAATGTACGTCCACCGATTCCGTAACTGTTAGACACCTTAGTTCTTGCAACCTAATGGCCGGCCCGTTACGTTCCTCTACAGTGTAAATGTCTACTCATCATATACGATTACAGTTTGCTCTGTGGCAGGCCCACGTGGTTATAGGCTCGTATTTGTATAATGAAATTTTCACAATAAAGGTTTTTAAAAGAAAACATGGTAGTAGTATATACATTGGTAAAGTTTTTAATAATAGTCACTGTTTTAGAATCATTAAAAGGCAAGTGAAATAAAGCAGACCAATTACATGAAGGGTAAAAGGTATAATACGAAGGAACGCAGTAAAGATAAATGGTCAAGGGCTGTTGTGTTTTGTATTCCTGCAACATAAAGTGATCGATAAGAATCTCATATTCAGGCGTATCGGCGACTAAGACAGCAGGTCGACCCTCTTTTGCTCAACGGCTCCGTCATGGGACGAAGAAACGCTCTTTTTTTCGAAAAAAGAATATATTTTACTTGCAGGACAGTTGTAAATTTTCCGGGAAAGTACATTAGCCTGGAACATTATAACATATATTTAAGAAAAAATAATGTTCGGAAGTAATAAAAAGCGTAATTTTTAGGTCATATGACCAAGCCTTTCATCATTAGAATAAGAAAAGTAAAATGAACCAATGAAAAGTTTTATTAACAAGTCACATTACTTGTTATGCTTACGTTACGCGCTGCGCGCCCCGGATGACTTCCGGATGCGCTAACGCGGCGCGTCATATGACGCATTACGCGACAACGCAGGTCCAGAATATAGTCAAAATGTCTCCACCAAGCAGCGGTCGGAACACAACCCCTTTCAGCAGGCTAAATAGTTCTGTTAAATGACAACAGAAGGGACAGGCAACAAGAACCATCAGTCAAAGAGGGGAGGGCTAGTTCTTCTCTACCGGGTTACATTGGGGCGCTACCGGAACTGATCGAATTGGTAGTCTACAGTGTTTCTGGATGTTTCAGACTGAAGCTGGGGTTAGCATGAGAGCAGTACCATTTCGTAGCTCCGTCGTGGCCATTCCGCAACCAATCATGGCAGCCGCTCTTTATCGTTATTTTGGGCGGGGTGGGTGGCGGAGCCGAGCTGTTTTGCAGCCATCATTGTGTGGAGTTCAGTTCATTTCACTAGTTTTGTATTTGTCATGAGGGGTTGTTCCTAATGTTTCTATTTTAGCGAGGTCAAAAAGAGATCCCGTTAGTGGCCTACTGATTTTGCTCGATTCCTTTTCTTTTTTTTTTTACACGATTTTTCGTTATCTGCAAAGACTAAACAGAGTATTGCGACTCTGTGTTTGTTTGTAAATAGAGAATGAACCAAAGAGAACCAATTCTAAAACAGTAAATACTTGGATAACAATCAATCAAATGGAGAGAGAAGCAGGCACGACGTATTACAACGGGGGCAAAGGCCTGCGTTAACTACCCTTCACTATGTGCAAAGAGAGAGTACTTCTAATAGAAATGAGGGGGGGGCACCATTCAAAGCAGATCAGTGTGCATAAACACGAAAATGTTTTCACTTACCACGTACTTGACATTCGACAGCTTATGATATTTGCTATTAAAAAAACATTGAAATTCACTGAAAAAACCATAGGTTATAGATCATATATAGTTAGGAATTAGCATTTACAAAACCTTGAAAATTCACTGAAAAAACCATAGGTGTAGACCATATATAGTTAGGAATTAGCATTTAAAAAACCTTATTTTACTCACACAAAACCATTGAAATTCCATATATAGTTAGTTGCACTAACTATATATCGCGCACCCGCAATCCACTGCTGATGATGTCACATATTACATCATTCATGACATGGTCAGTGACATCACTGATGACATCACTGATGACATCTCAAATGACATCACTGATGACATCACTGATGACATCTGAAATGACATCACTGATGACATCTCAAATGACATCACTGATGACATCTCAAATGACATCACTGATGACATCACTGATGACATCTCATTTGACATCAATGACCACATCACTGATGATATCATTCATGTGACAATACAATGCATCTCCTCACACTTTAATATAACCTCTGTTACACCCAGTGTTAAATACAGAGTATAATTTTTGAAACCATTGACACACCAATACTAGTTACTACATACGCACTCAGTGATTCCTATGTTTACACACACATTCACTCATTTACCCATACAATTATTCATACATACAATCACTCATCTTTACAACACTATCATATGCACTCATACACCTATACAGACTCTCACACTCTGTCACTCATCCATGGAGTTACTCACACACCTAGTCAGTCCTGTAAATAATCAATCACACTTCCATTTTCTAATCTATACAGTTAAACATAGAGCACCTTACATTTTGAAACATATACTAACACATACTTACTCTCTTATACAATCATTGATACAAGTACACATTGATCTGCACAGAGTCACACACCTCCCAGCCAGCCACACACACACTCAGTCTCCCATACAAATACTTGGGCAATCAATCAATAACCCATATAGTTACTCATATAGCTACTGACCAACACATGCAGCAGTTTACAGAACAACAGACATAATGATGCACAAATTAAGACAGTTTAGTCACTAACCCATGCACTCAGTGAGACACATTTAATCACTCACTCATACAGTCAGTCACGCACCTACTAAATCCTTCATCCAGACACTTCTACATCTACTCATTCTTCAATATGTAAAACATATTTAAACTTTACAGAAACACACAGTCACTGGATGATGTCATCAGTGATGTCATCAGTGATGTCATTTGAGATGTCATCAGTGATGTCATCAGTGATGTCACTGACCATGTCATGAATGATGTAATATGTGACATCATCAGCAGTGGATTGCGGGTGCGCGATATATAGTTAGTGCAACTAACTATATATGGAATTTCAATGGTTTTGTGTGAGTAAAATAAGGTTTTTTAAATGCTAATTCCTAACTATATATGGTCTATAACCTATGGTTTTTTCAGTGAATATATATATATATATATATATATATATATGTATATATATATATATATATATATATATATCTATCGCTATCTCAATGGGGCAGGAAGTAGCCCTTTTAAGCCTAAATCCACTTTTATTCCGAAAGATGCTGTCGACATCTTCCACGAGAGCGTTACAGATGGCATCAGAAGCTATACCACCAAGTGAAATGTAAAAAAGGGAGCAAACAATATAACAAGGTACAGTATGCCAAATTGATGAACAAGTTGGGGAACAATCTGGAGATCGTCATAAAGAAATCCGACAAGGGCGGGAACATAGTGTTGTCGCCTAAAAAAGACTATATCCAAGAAGCTAAGAGATAATTAAATAACGAAAAATGCTATGAGAAGACCACTATGAGGGAATACAACAAAGCAAAGGAAGTCCTAAAAAAAGATCTGCAACAATGGAAATGGGAGGGATTAATTTCATCTGAGGAATATCAATATATGCATAAAGAATTCCCAGTCCTTCCAGTCATATACTTTATACCAAAAGTCCATAAGAATGTTACACCAATACCTGTCAGACCAATAATCTCTGCAATTACCAGTGTGGGTGAACAAGTTGGAGATTATGCAGATTATTTTTTGGTAAAAAGTTTACCCACTTATGTGAAGGACTCTGGAGATTTCTTAACCAAGTCAGTGGCATTTTATGGACAGATGTCTTGATGCTAATCAAATTTAGACATAGAGTCACTGTACACAAGCATTGAACATCAGACTGGCTTAAATGTGGTTAGGCACTTCTTGGACACAAGACCCTGTGAATACCATTAACATAATAAGATGTTGCTTGCCCTTATTTCTTGGTGTCTGCATAATAATTATTTTTTGTTTGGCAAGGAAACATACAAACAACTAGTAGGAGTAGCAGTGGGAGCCTGTTTCGCCCCCAGCTATGCATGCTTGTACGTCAGGAAATGCACGATCAACACATTATGCATTGGCTACGTTATATTGCCGATGTTTTTATTGTATGGAAAGGAGATGAGGGCAATCAATACTAACTCTGCTAACCTAAGCTTTACATCTCATATGAGTAGATCCAACATTGAATTTTTTGATTTAAAAATCTATGTATGTCAAGGAAAACTACTCTATTCAGGAAAGCAACAGCAGGAAATGTGACATTACATGCAAGTAGTGCGCATCCGAAGCACCTCATTAGGAGTATCCCATATGGAGAAATCCTAAGATTAAAACGCATCTGTAGCACAGAAACAGACTTTGAAAATTTCAAACGAGGTACTCGCAAGGCTGAAAAAGAGAGGTTACAGCGCAAAGATACTGAATGAGGCTATTAGTAAAGAAGAAAAACGGTCAAGGGCAACACTGCTACCACAATTGAAAGAAAAGGTAGAACCCCCACTTATTGATGAAGCCCCCCGGTAATAACCACATACAGCCAACAAGAAAGAAAGATAAGATCCATAATAAAGAAAAACTGGCCGATTGTACTCACGGATAATGTCCTAGGAACAAGACTCCCCCCATTCCCCAACATCACTTTTAGAAAATCACAGTCTGTGGGGTCTAAACTAGTTAAAAATAGCCCAGAATGAAGCCCTACTGGCACATGGCTGAAACCCAGACATGATTTTTTCAAATGCTCATTGTGCCGAGCGTGCAAATTCGGAGTTAACATGACTAACTTTACAACTCCATTTTGCCAGGAAGAGATCGCCATAAAGTGCAGCTATAACTGCAGAACAGAGTATGCAGTATATATTCTGACATGCATCTGTGGCCTTAGATACGTGGGAAGTACGAAGCTGCAGGTGCATGTCAGAATCATGCAACATTTAAGGGCAATCATAAACAACGATCCCTCCTACCCGTTGGCACAACATTTCAAGGGTGTGCATAACAACGATGTTAACTGCCTGACGATGTATGTAGTTGATGCCATTCCAGTCCTCCATAGAGGTGGGAATAGGGAACGGCTCCTGAGGCAGTTAGAGACACGCATGATCCTTGAATTTGATAGCAATACACGGAATGGTCTAAATAACACGGAGGACCTGCACAATGTTTTATAATCATCTTTTAACCCCTTGAGTGCTGGCCACGTTCAGCGGACGTCGCATGCACTACCTCGGTAGTGCTGCGCACGTCCGCTGAACGTCGCAGCCCCGCCCGCGCAATAGAACGTTCCGCACCAGCGCGGAACGTTCAGCGCAGCGGAGGGGTTAATAAACCCTAGATTAAGATCTATTTATGGGATCTATTCTCTGTGAGATCCATTCCATCCATTTTTTGCAAGATCTATTTTCCAAATTGCCATCATGAAGAGTAATACTTGTTCTGATAGATACATCTGCCAGTGGATTCCTCACCTTGTGAATATCCCCTTGCATCAGCAACATTCGGAAATTATTTTTGTAGCTTCACGCCGACGTGGACGACGTCACAGAGGCATGGCATCGCTCGCGACTCCGATGACATCACCAACACCATAATAGGCCCACGCCGGCGTGATGACGTCAGTTCCCTTTTTTCCGCGTCGTCGACGCTAACGGTTTCGGGGAATCTCTGTTGCTGTTGGTAACTTTGTTACTGTTTTCTCTGTTTTCTTGCTTTTTTGTCTCATTGAAAGATGTCGACTAAGAAGACCGGATTCAAGCCATTTAGAGAGTGCGGCAAAATTATGTCGATCACGGACCCGCACGAGGACTGTATCTGGTGCCTGAGTTCAGACCATGATGTCGATAACTGTTCTTCGTGTACGAAGATGAATCCGAAGGCGCTTCGAGAGAGGGAGACTAAGCTTTTAATGCTTTTAATGGCAAAGTTAAGAGGAAGTAAAGATAAGAAGTCTTCGAGATCTCGTTCGAGAAGGGCGAGGTCGAGATCGAGGTCAAGATCGAGGTCGTGGTCAAGATCACGATCGGCGTCGCTTTCGAAGTCGTCATCCGGTCATGCATCGAAGTCGAAAAAGAAGCATAAGAAGCGAAGACATGAATCTCGGCGTCACTCCGGTAAGGATTCGGACTCGAGACCGAAGTCGCCTAAGAGGAGGCATGAGAAGGATGTAGTGTCTCCATCACCAGAGGTCTTGGATCCAGAAGGTGAGGCTTTGCCTTCGGAGTCGCAGGTTCAATCGCCAACTCCGGTTGTGAATCCGTCTCAGGTGCCGTCTCCGGCTCGAGAGGATGAAGAAGTCCCTTTGGATGAGGGTTCGATGACAAGTCCACCTGTGGAAGAGGAGGCGAATCTGGAACCTCTGAAGGGTCAGTCTGTGGGTTTTTACCCACCTTTCCCAGCTCCAGGGCAAGACCCTACTGCGTTTTAAACGCTATGTATGGTGTCTATTCCAGAGCATGGTACCCCTCTGGTGCACCTTCGGGTCCTATGGGTCCTCTGGCTTTTAATTTAGGAGTTCCCCACTCCTATGCTTCAGCTCCTTTTATGCCATTTATGCCGGCTCCGACGCAGTCTTGGCATTACCGTATTGCCGGCTCCGAGTCGACCTCGAGAACAGCACCCTGGGCCTGCAGATTCGATCTTGACGTTGATACCAGCTCCGTCGGAGTTGTTCACGGATCCAACGGCGCGGCTGTTAAAAGAGAGATCCAGAAGGGATGCTCAGCTTCTCATAGAGGAGCAAACATATAGAGAGGCTGAGGCTGAGATGGAAGAAGGAGAGCTTCAGGAGGACTGTTTTGAAGATCTAGGAGAAGCTAGTGGTTTGGAACTTTCTCCAGAATGGGAGCTGCCATCTGTGTCTGATGCCCCTTCAAAGGATGTTAGGCCATACCACATGGTCATGAGGAAGGCTGCAGAACTTTTAAATTTAACCTTGCCTACGGTGGAATATAAGTCCAATCTCTTGACTGAGGTACTCCATTCACCAAGTTCTGTTATTGAACCGTTGCTTCCCTTTAATGAAGCATTAACTGAACCTATTTTGGAGGTTTGGAGCAAGCCTCTCACTGCTCCTGCAGTGGCTAAAAGTGTTGCAAGGAGGTATAGAGTTGCACCTGGGGATCCGCAGTTTTTATCCTCGCATCCTTCGCTTGAAAGTCTGGTTATTCAGGCAGCCTGTTAAAAAAAGTCTGTGGGTGCTTTCCCTCAAGTGCCTGGGGATAAGGAATCCAAGAAACAAGATCAGACTGCGAAGTCTTTCTCATCAGCAAGTATGGCTTTAAAATCAACTAATGCCACTTGCCTTATGGGTAGATACATACATGCCCTGATGGATTCTTTGTGTTTGTTGGCTCCTAAAATTCCTGATGACAACAGGAAGGATTTTGATGAAGTATTGGCTGATGTGCAGGCGCCTGCACGTCAAGTGATCCAGAGTGGACTTGACACCGCTGATTCAGTTGCTCGCATCATGGGAACTGCTGTTGCCTCCAGAAGGGCTGCCTGGCTGAAGTCATCAGACTTTTCGGCGGACGTTCAGGCTGCGTTGTTGGATTTGCCTTTTGACGGTGTTGGTCTTTTTGGTAAAGAAGCTGATGCAGCCTTGGAAACATTTAAGGACAGTAGGGCTACTGCCAAATCTTTGGGGCTGCAGACTAGAGGTTCATCTACCAAAAGGTTTAGAGGTTCTGGACGTTCTTCATTTCATCCCTACCGTCAAGGTCAACAGCAGCAGCAGTAGCAACATCAGAATCCACTCTATAAATCATACAGGGGTAGGCAAAGAGTTCGTCCACGAGGACGTCAAACCTCCTTCTCCTCCACCTCTTCCAACCCCCCAGCCACAGAAAAGCAGCCCTAGATCCGCCATTCCGGATCATGTGGGCCCAGTGGGGGGCCGGCTTACCCATTTTCTACGGGATTGGGAATCGGTTACATCAGATCTTTGGGTTCTCAATCTCGTAGAAAATGGGTATGCTCTTCCCTTTCGGGAATTCCCTCCGAATTACCCTCCTTGCCAAGGTTTCTGCACGGAGGAACACCTGTTACTCCTGCAGGAGGAAGTCCAGACATTGTTAAGAAAGGGTGCGATAGAGATGGTTCCAGAGCAGGAAAGGGGTCAGGGATGCTACTCCCGGTATTTCCTGATTCCCAAGAAGGATGGCAGACTTCGTCCAATCCTGAATCTCAGGATCTTGAACCTTTATCTAAAACAGGAAAAGTTCAAGATGCTCACCCTTGCACAGGTTCTTCAGGTGCTGATGGAAGAAGACTGGATGGTGTCAATAGACTTGCAGGATGCATATTTTCACATCCCTATCCTGCAGTCACACAGGAAGTATCTCCGTTTTACGGTGGGATCGCAACATTACCAGTTTGTGGTTCTACCGTTTGGTCTTACTACTGCGCCTCGAGTCTTCACCAAGGTGATGGCTGTGGTGGCAGCACATCTCAGAAGATCGGGGATACCAGTATTCCCGTATCAGGACGATTGGCTGATCAAAGCAGAATCTCCAGAGAAGGTGCTCCATCATCTGCAAGTGACAACTCAGTTGTTCTACAGGTTGGGTTTTTCAATAAATGTACCCAAATCTCACCTGGTGCCCTCCCAGCGCAACCTGTTCATAGGTGCGGTACTGGATACAACTGTGTGTCGTGCATTCCCTCCTCCACAAAGGATTCGCGACATACAGGAGATGATTCCTTTATTCTACAATGGAGCGGTTGTTCCGGTCCTGAAGGTCCTACGTCTGCTCGGTCTGATGGCTTCTTGCATTCTGTTGGTCAACCATGCACGCTGGCACATGAGGGCACTCCAGTGCTGCCTCCGCAGGCACTGGTATCAGCACAACGGAGATCTCAGGGAGTCGGTGAGGATCTCCAGAGAAACTGCAGCGGATCTGTCTTGGTGGAGCGTGGAAGGCAATCTGTCACAAGGAAAGCCTTTTCAACTTCCTCCATCGGTGGCCACAGTGATACCGGATGCATCCACTCTAGGGTGGGGTGCTCATCTGGGGGACCTGGAGGTCAAGGGTTTTTGGTCTCCAGAGGAAAGGTTGCTTCACATCAACCTACTGGAATTACGGGCGATACGTCTGGCGCTCAAGGCCTTTCTCCCTTCCCTACGCGGGCAGTCAGTTGAGGTCCTGACGGACAACACAACCGCAATGTGGTATGTCAACAAGCAGGGAGGAGTGGGGTCACAGTGTCTCTGCAGAGAGGCTCTGCGTCTCTGGTCCTGGGTCCAGGACCATCAGATTTGTCTGATGGCAAATCATCTGGCCGGAGTTCTGAACGTTTGTGCAGACTGTCTCAGTCAGCAGTTCTCTGCCGACCACGAGTGGAGGCTTCATCCAGAGGTAGTTCGTCACGTCTTTCGGACGTGGGGAACTCCTCAGGTGGACCTGTTTGCCACTCACGAGAATGCTCACTGCCCGTCATTCTGCAGCCTCCGGTTTCTAATGCAGGGAGCCTTGGGGGACGCGTTTCAGTTGAGTTGGGACTCGCAACTCCTTTACGCGTTTCCTCCCATACCCTTGATTCCTCAGGTTCTGAGGAAGATTTGCCAAAACCGGGCCCAAGTTATATTGGTCGCCCCGGATTGCCCAAGAAGGGTGTGGTACACAGATCTTCTTCACCTCTCCTTGTGCCCGCCGCTCCGTTTCCCTTTCAGGGCAGATCTCCTGTTTCAGATGGAGGGGCAGGTTCTACACCCCCACCTCCAGACCTTACACCTTCATGCCTGGAGATTGAACGGGGCAACCTGAATTCCTTTTCTCTCCCTCATGATGTGGTGGATGTCATTCTTTCAGCCAGGCGTGACTCCACCGAATCAATCTATTCATATAGATGGTCTAAATTTGTCACTTGGTGTGGAGAGAAATCTGTTGACCCTTTGAAGGCTCGTTTGTCTGAGATTCTGCAGTTTGCTCTTTCTTTGGCGCAGCAAGGCTTTGCTGTTGCCACAGTTAAGGGTTATCTTTCGGCTTTGTCGGCATTTCTCTGTTTGCCGGATCAGCCGTCATTGTTCAAATCTCCTGTGGTTTTAAGATTTTTGAAGGGCCTTACGAATACATTTCCTCCTTCTCCCTTTATTG
Organism: Lissotriton helveticus; assembly: GCF_964261635.1. Lineage (NCBI taxonomy): Eukaryota > Metazoa > Chordata > Amphibia > Caudata > Salamandridae > Lissotriton > Lissotriton helveticus. The sequence goes on from NC_136059.1 coordinate 873,173,139, forward strand.
TGCCTCAATGGGACTTAAATCTGGTGCTTACTTTCCTGATGGGTTCTCCTTTCGAACCTTTGCACAAGTGTCCCATGAGACTTTTGTCTTTTAAGACGGTCTACCTTGTTGCAATTACCTCGGCAAGGAGGGTAAGTGAGCTTCAAGCTCTTAGTTCAAAGCCCCCACTCTTGTCCATTCATGCTGAACGAATGGTTCTTAGGACCAGGGCTGCTTTTCGAATATATATATATATATATATATATATATATATATATAATATATTACCTACTGGCGGTCGCCAGTAGGTATATATAGTTAGGATTGATTTCCATAGGGAAATCGCAACATTCTATTGGGAATAACTTTGGCGCCGGTTGAGGAATCTGCCTGAATTTTTCAGCAACTTTGCCTCGCGGCGCTCCGGTCCTTCCCTGAAAGTTTGGGGGGGATTCGTCAAGCGGGGGCCGAGGGCGGTCGGTCGCACTTTTAGCTCGAACGGCTGAATGGATTTTCACCAAACTTGGCAAAATTGTAGGGACTGGTAGCCCGATGTGCCTTTGCTATGTCTCAAGATATGTGCTCCAGTGGATTTTGAGTAATTTAGGTTCAAATTTTTTTATATATGTATGGCAGCTTACCCGTGAGCTTACCCGTACGCTTACGGTACGCGCACGTACGCGTACCTCTAGTGCGCGAGCTGCATTGTGATTGCTGCCAATGTCTGTCAACACTCCAAAACAGAAACTGTTGGCAGCCGTCTTGTGCCTCGGTTGACTGAGGCACAGGAAAGCAGAAAAACAAACGTGTAGAACTCAAAAAGAGGGCAGGGTAGAAGCATCCTGACCCCCTAGGCCTGGTCAGGGGGTCCCACAAGGACCCCCAAGGCCCAAAAAAAAAAGAATAATCGAAAAATCGCGGGGTACGCTTACGGTACGGTTTGATGTGGAGGCTTTAAAAGGGCCCCGTGGGGGAAAAGAAAAAAAATAGTTTTTTTTGCGTGGGGAGCGCCCGGTACGCGCACCGGGAAGCGGTCCGGGGGGCGTATTATAAGGAAAAGAGAATGATAGACTTTTTAAATATTGTATGTTTATTGATTGTTCGTTTTGTTGTTTTTTTTTCGTTTTTTTTTATTTAAGTAGCAATATGTAGGTACCAATGCAGAGTCAAAAAATTAATATACACCGTCTCCTTTGTAGATATCTTGCATGTTGTTTCAGAAGTTATTGTGGAATATGAAATTCATACCATAGTGTGTCAGGAAAGCAGAAACAATATGGAGGCAGGAGATGATAAAGAGATGTTAAATACACATTGGAGATAATATAAAGTTGCACAGTATACTATAAGTCTGACTTTACATTATAATCAATTTGGTACTAGTTTATGAATTAGATATAAAAATGATTAAAGACTCGAACAATTTTTGATTATTAAATATAAATGTATTTTTCTGATTCTTTTTCAAAATTTAATAGAACGTCTAACATTTGACTGTCTGATATGTCTTCTTTTTGACTGAACATAACTTCCCACATTTGACCGTCCTGATAATGAAGTAAGAAATCCACAGATTCTACACATTGTAGAAGTTCATGGTCCCGTGATTCATCCATGAATTCCAAGTCAATGGGTTCAATGATTTCCTCATTGTTCATCTCTAGGACAATTTCAAAGGAAACGTTCTGTTCTCCTTCCATTTTTGTGCTGAAATTTGCATAAAAAATAAATATATCAGTAGAGATAGGGCACTGTTGGGTTTAAGTTCAGACAGGTACTTGTGAGTTTATAACACAGAAGTTATCTATGGGCACTGTATGGTTTCAGGCGTGAAGTAGTACTATTAAAAAGTGCCTGTGAAAAAGCCTAAGTCAATTCATAATTATACCACAGAAACCTAAATCAATCCATAATTATAATGAACAAGCCTTTCTCAATGTCTAACTCTTACAGAGGGATAGTATATAACTATCTGAGAATGTTTTCCCAAATTAATTTAAAGTGCATAACATAGTTCTCCTGTCAAATTTATAAAATAACATCTTACCTTTTAAAAACAAGTTTAAGTTGACAGTGAAAATGCTCTTGCAATGTACTTCAGGAAGTAGTAGTCAAAATGGCTGTGTTTCTCTCTCTTTCTTTATATATATTCAGGTACATAACCAATCAAATGTCAGGTAAAAAAAGTAGAAAATGAAAGTAACATTTTAATTGGTTGTCAATTCCAACACTTCAGATGTGTTTTGTGAAGTAATTTACCTCAGGGTATTTAGAGAGGTCTACAGGCTAAATGGCTAAATGGGATTCCAACCAAATTTGTGAAAATGGTAGGGATTGGTATGTAGTATGAGCTAATCTATATTTGGTGAAAGTGTCTCCAGTGGTTTTTCTGTGAATTACTTTCCCACCTTTTTTGAGTGAGCGCTTCCCGGTGCGCGCCCCGGTACGTGAACCGGCAGCGTTACGGGAGTCCTCCATTTTGTGTTTCGGTAGAATTGAGATACAAGATGGAGGGCAAATAATGTTGAGAATGGGTAGAAGGGGGCACGGTAGACGTATCCTGACCCCCTAGGTTTTCTGAGGGTGGCTGAGGAGGCCCATATGTGCGAAAAACCCCCATTTTTTTCAAATTTTCGCGCGGATAGCGTCCGGTGCGCGTACCGGGTAGCGTACTTTGGTGAAAATTAGTGAAAAAAGTTAGAGTAAAATAATAATTGTGAGTGATCACATGTAGGGTAGCTCTGAAAAGAGCTTTTGGGTCCTGTGGCTGATGTAGGTACCTACAAGTAGGTACCAATGCACAGTCTTAAATTGAGGATGAAAATTCTGTTCCCCTCATCTGAGAAGTGAACTCCATCTGCTCTGTAGATATCTTGCATGCAGTAACGCAAGTTATTGTTGTAGATGGAGCCCATTCCATGGTCTCTCATGTAAGCTGAAACAGACTTATTTACATGCTTCCTCGATTTCTCAATTTGTGGACAAAATTGGTTGGACCACCTCCATTTTTGTCTTTGGCATATATTTGAATATACCAAGGCAGTTTGAGGAAATAGTGCCATCAATTGCTCAAAGGTGTCCTTTAAAAGCATTTCCAGACCTACCCCAGTCAAAGTGCCCAAGTCATTTCCTCCACAGTGCACAATTAACAGGTCAGGTTTTGGCAAATGCAAAAAGGTTTTCACCAATGGTATCAATTGGTGACATCTTAATCCTCTGTGGCCAATCCAGTTGATTTCCACATTTTGTAAATTGCGGTTGTGTAAATTTCTGTTATTAGCATACCTTTGAGCCCAGTGGATATAACTATGTCCAACAATCCAGACAGAAAACATGGTGAGAGGAGGTTCTGCTGCAGTCAGATGAAGTGTGGTAATGAAATGGCAGTTGAAACAGTAGGAGTATGTAATGAAAAAAACTGTGGAGTTTCTGTAGTAATTAATCAGTAGCAGTGATTGGTGGATTTTGATTGCTGAAAACAGAAAGTTAGGGTGCATGGATGAGTTCTTTGAAAGATGTAATTTGAATGGTCAAGAAAAAATCATTTTATGAAAGATTGCACTGGATACGCAGGTGTACTGAGAGTTCAGAGTTCAATTGAAACATTGTTGTGTGAACTTGCAAACATGAGAGGTCTTTCAGGAGGTGGTTGCTATGGAAAAAAGGCAGAAAGGGCAGAGAGGGGAAGGGTGTTGATTTGAAAAAAGTGAGGGAAGAGTTTTGATTGGGTGACATGAGAGATATCTGTGATGAATTACAGCATTTCTGTGCCATTGTTGGTTGCAGCCTCTGGAGTGCATACCTTTTGCTCCGCTGAAGACAAATTGGTGTGTGTCTGAGACTGTTTTGAAACTCAAAAAGTATTTGCTAAGGTGAGAAAAGATTCATTTAATTTAAATAGAGAATAGTATGCTTTAAGGAGAAAATTATGAAGAAAGTTGTGTATTTAAAATGTTGCTTTGTGTCAAGTGTTTTACAAATAGATTTTGTTTCTTTGAGTTACATAGCCATGTTACATAGGCATGTTAAAAGTGACGCAAAAATGGTGCAAGGGCCTTAAAAAAACGCTTTCATGTGTCTTAGGGCATTTTAAGTCACTTCCCCATGATTGTAGGTATATAATTGCTTTACATGATGTGTTTAAAAACGTTTTTTGAAATCAATTAGGTTTCTTGATATGTACTGCTAGAGTTTCATAGGTTGCTTGGGGCATATTTACAAGGCCTTTGAGTCGCTCTGATGTTATTTTTCCCATTTTAATTTAAGACATTTCCCCGTGGTGCAAGGTCCTTGTAAATACGCCCCCATGTGTGCTTGGCAAATTTAGATTTTGATTCTTTGAGTTACATAGCCATGTTAAAAGTGACACAAAAATGGTGCAAGGGCCTTAAAAAAAACGCTTTCATGTGTCTTAGAGCATTTTAAGTCACTTTCCCATGAATGTAGGTATATCATTGCTTTACATGATGTGTTTAAAAACGTTTTTTGAAATCAATTAGGTTTCTTGATATGTACTGCTAGAGTTTCATAGGTTGCTTGGGGCATATTTACAAGGCCTTTGAGTCCCTTTGATGTTATTTTTCCCATTTTAATTTAAGACATTTCCCCGTGGTGCAAGGTCCTTGTAAATACGCCCCCATGTGTGCTTGGCAAATTTAGATTTTGATTCTCTGAGTTACATAGCCATGTTCCATACAGTGCTCACCTTCTGCGTAGTCTTTGATATGCTAGACTCCATCTGCACAATGAGATATCTAAGCAAAGGAAACACAGGTGATGTGATTGTGAAATGAGCAAAAGAAATTCCACATTTTTCAATTACATCACCTGTGTTTTCTAACATTACGAATCACATTGTGCAGATGAGGTTTAGGCCTGTCCAGGGACACAGAAGAGGTCTGGCCTTTGTTCAAGAGTGCAGTGGACATGACACACTTCATTGGTAGGCCTGCACATGTATTATCTCCTCTGTACTCTTCAATAAGCCTAAATGTCATCTGCAACCCTGAGTAGGCCTCACCTCAAACAAATCTCTGGATAGGCCTCACCTTATCGTCATCCTGAATCAATCATTTAAAATGTTAGGGGCAGATTTATGATGGCCGTGCGCCTCTTTTGCGCCGCTGTTGCGTCACTTTTGTGATGCAGCAGTGATGCAAAAGATGCACCATGTTGCAAGATAGGCCTCACTTCATCTCCAACAAGATACCGTCAGTTTAAACTGTAAACATTTAGGACTGTGTAGGGGGCATGGAGAAGCTGAATCTTCTGTAAATGTCAAAATGTTTGTATACAGTGCTCAACTTCTGTGTACTCTTTGATATGCTAGACTCCATCTGCACTATGAGATACCTAAGCAAAGGAAACACAGGTGATGTGATTGTGAAATGAGGAAAAGAAATTCCACATTTTTCAATTACATCACCTGTGTGTCCTAACTTTACGAATCACATTGTGCAGATGAGGTTTAGGCCTGTCCACGGACACAGAAGAGGTCTGGCCTTTGTTCAAGAGTGAAGTGGACATGACTCACTTCATTGGTAGGCCTGCACATGTATTATCTCCTCTGTACTCTTCAACAAGCCTAAATTTCATCTGCAACCCTGAGTAGGCCTCACCTCAAACAAACCTCTGGATAGGCCACACCTTATCGTCATCCTGAATAAATCATTTAAAATGTTAGGGACAGATTTATGATAGCCGTGTGCCTCTTTTGCGCCACTGTGCGTCACTTTTGTGACGCAGCGGCGGTGCAAAAGATTTGCTATGTTGCGACATATTTACAACTTGATGCATCTAGGCAGATGTGTCATGCTGTAAAGTCCTGTGCCACATGAAACCAATGCAGCAGTGATGCAAAAGATGCACCATGTTGCAAGACAGGCCTCACTTCATCTCCAACAAGATACCGTCAGTTTAAAATGTAAACATTTAGGACTGTGTAGGGGGCATGGAGAAGCTGAATCTTCTGTAAATGTCAAAATGGTTGTATACAGTGCTCAACTTCTGTGTAATCTTTGATATGCTAGACTCCATCTGCACTATGAGATACCTAAGCAAAGGAAACACAGGTGATGTGATTGTGAAATGAGGAAAAGAAATTCCACATTTTTCAATTACATCACCTGTGTTTCCTAACTTTACGAATGACATTGTGCAGATGAGGTTTAGGCCTGTCCACGGACATAGAAGAGGTCTGGCCTTTGTTCAAGAGTGAAGTGGACATGACTCACTTCATTGGTAGGCCTGCACATGTATTATCTCCTCTGTACTCTTCCACAAGCCTAAATTTCATCTGCAACCCTGAGTAGGCCTCACCTCAAACAAACCTCTGGATAGGCCACACCTTATCGTCATCCTGAATCAATCATTTAAAATGTTAGGGACAGATTTATGATAGCCGTGTGCCTCTTTTGCTCCGCTGTGCGTCACTTTTGTGACGCAGCAGCGGTGCAAAAGATTTGCTATGTTGCGACATATTTACAACTTGATGCATCTAGGCAGATGTGTCATCCTGTAAAGTCCTGTGCCACATGAAACCTGCATCAGATTTCATGTGAGCGTTTTGTTGTAGGGTGGCCAGTCATTTGCATGAAAGCCCTGTAAAACTAACACAGTAAAATTAAGAAGATTTCACTGAGTCACATTTATGGCATTGCTGAATCAAATCCTTACGCCAGTTTGAAACAGCATCGCTGGACATGGTTAACTAATATCTGCAAAATGTTACTCTTGTTAAACAATTTTACAATTATAGTCTCTGAGATTTGTCTCTTACTCTGCAACATCTCATTGTTGTTCTCTTTCTTTAAAGATAACGACAACATCAAGCATGAGTGATAATGAGCATTCTGTTGATCTCGATATTATCATTGAAACTGTGATTGAAACATCAGTGGAAGTAGATCCCTTGGATGATTTAAATCCTGAGGATGATGAAGAACATGATGAGGATGCCGATTTGTCAGAATTGTATGACATAGGGTGGGAAGCTGACCTGCTTGAGCCTATGGAACTATAAACATTTATTTTTGGAAATGAAAAGTAAACATGTAAACCGTTTCATTTAAAATTAAACACAACTTCAAAAACAGCTTGTGTGTAGTGTCTTTAATAAAATAGTCAAATATGCTCATAAAATTAGTTCAGATTCACATATAAAACAGCACAGGTCAAATGTAGAAGCATTCCATTTCTTTGCTACTATTTGTGACTACTAAATTTGCCAATGCACTAAAAATTATTGTATGTAAAAATGACAAGTAGTGTGTTAAATTTTTGACGACTGTTATTGATTTACCTTTTGGTAATAGTGGTTAATAACATTTTTAATTATATTTTACCACAGATTCAACTGCAGATCATTTCAAAAGTACATAATGCCATCTAAAGAACGAAACCGAAAGGCTACAAAACGTCAAAGACAGCAGCTTACTAAATGCTTGCAGCAGTCCTCTACAATAAAAACTCATCAAGTCACCAAGAAAGCTCCGGGTAAGACAACGAAATCATTCCTAAGAAACATTTGTAGAAAAAAAGTAGTACTACAGAAAATGTTTTAGTCCAGAAAATGAGAACCAATTTAAACGGAAAGGAAAGGCCAATCAAAAATGTTACTGCTAGAGCAGGAGATAATTCTGTGCATGGTAGTAGAAGGAAAAATCAGTTTAGGGACATTCGTAGACGAATGTTCCGCAACAGGATAATTGGCAATTTGTTAAAAAATATTAAGAAAGGTCAACAGAAAGTGGTTTTTTATAAGAGAAAAAAAAAAGTTGAGAAAATTATTGAACAGGCATTTGAAATTAAGCGAAAGTTATTTATTTTGATAATCAATAGAATTAGGAAGCTAAACAAGGCAATTTATGATTTCAAAAGAAATAGTAGATGGAAGAGAACAGTTAATCGTAGTAATTTTTGTGAAGTTTTTTCAGGAGAATGGATGCATAGTTCAAGTTGTGAGGCATTTTTTAATGAGGAGAGTTATTTCCAGGATAATGATTTGGTGCATGCAGTTGACACCAGTGGTCGAGCTTATGAGGTGAAAGATGGTTGTCCAGTTGAAAAAGAAAACCTTGTGACAACAGAGGCAGAAGAGGTGTTAGGTAATGAGGTTTTAGGAAGACGTCCTAAGGGACCAGTGTATATCTGGAAGTGTAGTAGTATTTGCAGTGTGCGACAGGATTCCATCAATTTGCTTTGTGATTTTGTACGGACATTTAATAAGAAAACTTTAAAACAGAAAATGAAGTTGTTGCAAGAATTAGATCCTTGCAGAGTGAGAGAAGTGACAGGTTTGCATGGTCATTCACTGGCTTGTCTTTCCAGGAGAGTATGCCAGAGTGTATTTCATCATTTCAGGATGCTAGCAGTGCATCATAATAAAGTGAGGAAATTAGTTAGAATGATCTATTATGCTAAGAGTCCAGCAATTATGCTTAAACAATTATGCACTGCTCTTTTGCATGGTTCTGAAGTAGATGTGAAGAATATTTGTGAAGAAATTGAGTTTTGTTACTTTGCAAGTAAAGAGGAGAATGTTGAAATTGACCCAGAAGAAGAAGGTAATGTGGAAGATAGTGTACAGGTTTCCAGTACAGATCATTTTCAGAAAGAAATTGCCACGTTTCAGGTGAAATCAAGTGAGAGGCCTAATTTTACTTGTGTGTGTTGTCGATGCACTTATTATAAGAATCAGACTAAGTTAGTGGATTTATATGCGAAAAGTGAAAGTGAAAATAATAGTGAATGGAAGGATTTTGCAACATACTTGATGGTAGAAAATTGTTTTGATTTGGGATTGGATCAACGTGTGTGTACTTATTGTTGTAACAAATTAAATCAAAACCGGATGCCTGCTAGAGCGGTTCATAATAATCTGGAATTGGTTGAGATTCCTTCTGAATTGAAGGATTTAAATACTTATGAATCTATTTTGATTCAAAGTATCCATCCCTTTAAGGCTATTTGTCGTATATAAAAGATGTTCTTTAGTCATGGATATATTTATAGTTGCTTTATTCAAGGTAGTTACAGATTCAGTTCTTATGATGGTAATTAAGAGACCCCACCAGGAGTGACCGCCCTGTCACTCAGCCTGCTTCCAACTGTCTGTAGGCTAAGGTAAAACCCCCAACATTCTATGATGTCACTAGGTAATCTCACAGTGACATCAAGAGATTAACAAGGAAGTACAAACCTGGGAAAGGAGACAAAGTCCATGTACAACATATCTCCTTTCTTTAGGGAAAAGAACAAATAGATGCAAACTTATATAATTAATAAATGAGCAAATAGAACAATTAGTACAAACTAATGTCATTGTTAAATAAGCAAATATACTATGTCGCCAAATAAGAAGATACGAATATGTAAGACGCTATAAGAAAGAAAGAGAAGTGGAAGAAAGAAATAGAAGTGGAAGAACATGGAAGACACAAAAATCACCATGACGTAACGCACACCACCACCCTCTTCCTAATAATGGTCAAAAACAAGAAACATGCGAGAAGTTAATGAAGAAAACAGAAGTAAAAGAACACCAGACGTCTCCGGCACCCTAATTATAGTGAAAAAGAATCCGCCTAAACACAAGTGAGCCAGCACGAAGAGTAAAGGCAGGAGACTAAACACCAATTTTACAGGAAAAGATAGAAAGTTCAAGGAGAAATAAAAAACATATGAATGAAGGGATACACTCACCCAACAATCACTCAACATTCACTCATCAATAATCAAAACACGAAAATGACCTGCAGGAATTACATGTAAAATATTAAGGGATACATTCATCCTAAAAACTAGTTGCAGGGATACACTCACCCAGGAATGCAACCAGGTCGTAACGGGGTTTACAAGAAAACCTAAACCCGTGTAAATGTCCAGTAAAAATCAGGGATACACTCACCCTAAAACCAGTTGCAGGATACACTCACCCAGATTTGCAACTATAACTTAACGGGGTTTACAAGAAATACTTAACCCGTGAATATCAATAAATTAAGGGATACGCTAACTCTAGAACAAGTTGCAGGGATACGCTCACCCAGAATTGCACTTGAATGTAACGGGGATTACAAGGAAACCTATACCCATGAAAATGAATATATCATAACTAAAAGTGTCATCATTATAAACTCAGGAGCACAATATACAGGAACAGGCTTGCATAGAAACCTGTGTTTTTTTTTTTTTTTTATATTTATAGTTGATTTATTCAGGATAGTTACAGGTCCAGTTCTTATGATGGTAAATAAGAGACCCCACCAGGAGTGACCGCCCTGTCACTCAGCCTGCTTCCAACTGTCTGTAGGCTAAGGTAAAACCCCCAACATTCTATGATGTCACTAGGTAATCTCACAGTGACATCAAGAGATTAACAAGGAAGTACAAACCTGGGAAAGGAGACAAAGTCCATGTACAACACTATTGTACGAATGGAGCCAAAGACAGGGAAATTGCCTCCATCAGATTTACAGAGAGGATTAAAGGGAAGAGTTGTTTATTTGCCTCTAGATTTGAAGAAAAACATTAATACAATTGGAGTAGAGAAAGTGGAAGAGGAACCTCTGGTTATCTTAGTTAATGGGGTTCCGACAAAGAGTAAGAAAATCTGGCAAGATTTAGTGGATGTTAGGAAAGTCAAAAAGGCAACATTGTATTTGAAGAAAAACAATAAGTACTACAAGAATGTATATGTTGCAGAAGAGGAAGTAAGTGAAGAAGAGGATAGCGATTTGTGTGCTGGTCAAATTGAGAAAGTAGAAGCCTCTAAAAATGAAGAAATATATGAACATTATAGTGTTCATCCTTTGCATTCCAAGGAAGTCATGGGGAATGCTATTGAGTTGTTTCAAATGAAACAAGCCGAAGGAAGTCCCATCAGTGTTTGGGAGGAAAGTTTGGAAGCTCGGTGTTTCCCACAGCTATTTCCAACAGGTCAAGGAGGAAGATATGATGAGCGACCTGATCAAATTCCTGCTTCTGAATACCGGACTTTACGATTGTATGCAGAAGATCCTAGGTTTCGTCAATGCATTCCCTATTTGTTTCATCTACTGTTTGAAAGCGATCTGTCTGGACTGCCATATGCAGTGAACCACATCTTGAAAAGTGGTGTACAGATGCAAAATATCTCGGCAAGTGACTTTATGGATAAAGTCAATGTGCAAGACAGTATTTTGGATTCTCACCTGATTAATCTCATGGCGTGTCAGCGTGGTACTAATGAGTACTGGTACCGTCGTCATGGTGATTTAAAATGTATGCTGAGGAACTTAGGAACTCCCACATGGTTCCTCACTCTCAGCTGTGCCGAGTATGGCCGGGAAGATTTACTTGAATTTCTACGAGAGGCAAATGGAAACATTGAAAATATCGAATTCAAGACACCCGGAGAACTGTGCTCCTTGGATCCAGTGAATGTATGCAGGTACTTCAATCATAGATTTGAAGCTATGATGTCTTTCATCATGAACAAGCAAAATCCACCTCTTGGAGAGGTGTTGTATTTCTTCTGGAGAAAGGAGTACCAAGCAAGAGGTGCTCCTCATATACATATGCTGCTGTGGATCAAAGATGCACCCAATTTTGGAACAGATCCAGGTGACTTAGTGGTGAGTTTCATAGAACAGTATTCTACATGTGCTGTTCCAAAGGCAAAGGAAGACAAAAGCCTAAGAGAACAAGTTTTACGCTTCCAAAGCCATCGTTGTGGAAAGTACTGTCGTCGTAAATTCAGAAACAAGGACAAGTTCTACACAAAATGTCGTTTCGCCTTTCCACGACCGGTGATTTCTAAAGGAAGAGTGAACAGTTTGATGTCTTCACTGCGACATAATGTGATGAAGAAATCACCCACAAATACGTACAATTTGAAAAAGAACGAAGAGTCCAAGTACATCAACGACTACAACCCAGTGATTTTGTCCATGTGGAATGCTAACATGGATATACAGTTTGTGGCTGATAACTGTATGGCTGTGGCTCGGTATGTGACATCTTACATCACCAAAAAAGAAAAGACAGAATTGAAGGATATGTGGGAGGACATTTCCCATGAAAAGAGCCCCAGTAAGAAGTTGTACAGTTTCAGTCTGAAGATGTTGTTGCATCGAGAAATCGGAGCTTACGAATGTTCTGACCGGTTGTCTTCAGCAAGTCTCTATGCCAAATCCAGGAGTATCATTTGGGCGAGTCTTGGTCTTGCTGCAACGCGTAATCGAGTTCTGAAACCTGTACAGGAAATTGAGTATTTGGCGGAAAAGGAGCCAAACAGTACAGATATTTTGAAGACCAACATGTTGGATACATATTATCCAAATAGAAGCAGTCACCTCGAGAATTTTTGTCTGTATGAGGTTCTACAAAATTACATATTCAAGAGGAACATCAAAGAAGATATTGATAAAGGAGTGTATGCTGTAATTGGAAGTGAGGGATGTCTGGTCAAGCAAAGAAAATGCCACTTGGTAAACCATCGAAAATTGAGTGGCGAATCTCCTGAAAGAAAAGAGTTTTTTTATTTAGCACTTTTGCAACTTTTCAAGCCTTGGCGTGCAGAAGAGGAACTGCTTGGAGATTTCCTCTGTTACGAAGACTCTTTCAATGCCGCCAAGGAGACCATAGAATGTCCTGTTTTTCCCAAATATCTAGAAATGTTGAATGCGGAAATCGAGCAGGAAGCAACGATTGCAGCCGAGATTGCTAGAGACAGTTCTCAGGACAGTCAGAGTTCTGTTTCATTGAGTCAGGATCCACTAGGAGGACCAGTTATCGAAAATGAAGCTGCCACTGCCATGATTGAAGTGGAAAGAGCCATGGCACATGCTCAGGAGGATGCGGTTAACTTAGAAGACTTGGAAAGACAACTCAACGTTGAGCAGAGGAAAATATATGACGAAGTTACCAACCAAATAGATCATGGATTAAGTCATGAGAAGAAAGAGTGCTCATGTACGTCGTTGAAGCCTGTCCGACTGTACGCGAGTGGAGAAGCGGGAACTGGAAAAAGTTTCCTCATTAAAGCAATTTCATGTTATTTGCAGAAAAGGACTGAGTCATCCCTGTCTTGTGTTGTCACCACTCCAACTGGACTGGCAGCACATAACATTAAAGGTATTACTTTGCATCGTCTACTGATGCTGCCAGTGGAGCATGATAACAAATTACAATACCACAAGTTATCTGGAGATGCTTGTTGTGAAGTTTCAAGAGTCTTGAGGAAAATGAAACTTCTTATCATTGACGAAGTAAGCATGGTTTCCAATGTCATGCTTGCCTTTGTGCATTTGAGAATGCAAGAAGTTCTCAAAACAGAGTATGATGTGTTATTTGGTGGCAAACACATCATTGTTTTCGGTGATCTTCTGCAGCTGACACCAGTGAAAGGACAACCTGTGTTCAAAATGCTCACGCATGAAGATACCAGGAAGTGCCTAGGGAGTATTGGCAACGTCAATATATGGTTAAACTTCAATTATGCTGAACTGCGTGAAAATATGCGTCAAGCGAAGGATGAAGATTATAAGAATATTCTACAAGATGTTAGAATCGGAAAAGTGACCGAGCATGGGAAAGAAGCTTTACATGCACAATTACTGTCAAATTTGTATCCAGAAGAAGACGTTGTGCCTGAGAATATTTTTCAGAAAATTACTGAGAAGAAATCTGGAATATGTTTGATGCCAACTCTTGCAGAATGTGCCATCTTCAACAACAAAATGTTGCATTTAGAAAACCAAGAGATTGTGAAACTGGAAGCTATTGACAGAGTAGAGCATATGGGAGCAACAATTATTTTGTCTGAGAATTTGAAATCAAAATTGGATTCATTAGAGAAGACTATATCTAAAACTGCTGGTTTTGAAAAGACTCTGAATGTGTGCTTAAATTGCCGTATAATTTTAAGAAGGAATTTACATGTTGAAAGAAGTCTGGTAAATGGATCAATGGGTAATGTTGTTGATTTTGAGAAATACAGAAATAGAGATGGAATTGAATTTTTAAAAATTAAATTTGATGGCATTGAGGAAGTACAGCTAATTGGTCGTTGCTCTGCTAGGTTTTTGCTTGTAAAAGACTTATATGTTCGCCGTAAGCAGTTTCCTGTTTGCTTGGCATATGCGGTGACAATCCATAAATCGCAAGGTTTAAGTGTAGACAGTGCATTGGTGAATATTGGCAGTTCTGTGTTCAAGGAGGGTATGGCATATGTGGCATTGTCACGAGTCAGAACTTTATCGGGATTGTACTTGATTGAGTGTGATGTCACAAACATTTGTGCGGATCTAGATTGTGTTAAGGAATACAATAGGTTAAGAAGAGAGTATGCGCCACATTTGCCTCAATATCCTTTGTTTGAGAAACGTGTGGTAGGCCGGAAACGAAGAAATGTGACCAATAGTAGAGAGGTTGTAGCAAAAAGACGAAAAGTCGATGAACCAGAAATTATAAGCAGAAAGAAAAAGGATTTTGTTGAAGATGTTGTTGGTTTTCAATTTGAAAACAGTTCTGGTGTCAACTGCTATGCTAATGTAGTGGTTAATGTTTTGTTTTCTCTAGAAAATTTAAAAGAAGAGATTGTGGTCATTTCGGATCAAAGATTTTGCAGTTTGTTGAATTCTGTGTTAGAGAAATGTAGCACTGATAGAACAAAAATAGAAAGTGTGTCTGAAATTCGAAATCTGTTAGACAAATGTTCAGGTCAAACGCAATTCTCTCAAAATATTCAGCAAGATTGTCAGGAGTTTTTAATGTATATGCTTGATGTATTGCAAGATGAAGGTGTAGATGTAGATCACCTGTTTGGCCTTTCTTATCAATGGCAGCATGACTGCGAGAACTGTAGGGTATCAAGTACTACTAGTATAGACTCAGAAAAATTTATATATTTAACTTTGCCAGACAGTAAATCAGTGTCCTTTAATAAGCTGTAAAAGCAGCCGATCACAACATGGAGTGTAGCCAATGTAAGTCTGAAATGTTGTCCACATTATTTATATGAACATATGGCCAGTATGTCATTTTAATGTTCCAACGATGTAGGCCTGATGGAACAAAATTGACAACTTTAATTAAAAATTTTGTGGCTTTGCAGTTGTCAATATCAGGAAGGACTTTTGTAACTGCAGCAATTATATATCATGACGGTCCTTCAACAACATCAGGACATTACACAGCTTATTTGAAGTCTAGAAACGGCTGGTCATTCTGCAATGATTCTGTTTTAACTTTAAAAAAAAAATTGCCTTTTGACCTTAAAAATTCTTACCTGGTGTTTTTACAACCAAAATTTTAGGGAAAGAATCTCGGGATTTGCTCTGAGGAATTTCAAGAGGTTCTAATGGCTCCTACACTATTTGGCCTTGAGGATAAGTGTAGTACAGAGTCAAAAGTTATTTTTCAGTTTTAAGTAGTTCCTGAAAAAAAAGAAGGTTTTTTTTACAGAAAGTGGTGGGCACGGATTAGTTAAAGGACAACAGAGTATTTCCCAAAGCAAACGGTGTTCTTACCATAACACTTGACGTCATGGAAAAATAACTGCACTTTGAATGAGTTCAGAAAAACTGTTTCTTTTAATAAGCTAATTCAAGCAGCCAATCAAAACATGGAGTAGAGGTAATGTAAGTCTGCAACGCT
Source organism: Lissotriton helveticus (assembly GCF_964261635.1). Lineage (NCBI taxonomy): Eukaryota > Metazoa > Chordata > Amphibia > Caudata > Salamandridae > Lissotriton > Lissotriton helveticus. The sequence continues at coordinate 873,188,757 of NC_136059.1, forward strand.
GTCGACATATTTTGAACAAACTTTTGGTTATAATGTCATTTAAAAATTCCAACTATATAAACCTGATGAAAATACGTTTTCAACTTTAATTACAAATGTTATGGCTACCCAGTCGTTGATTTTAGGAAGAACATTTCTAACTGCAGCTATTATATGACATGATGGTCCTTTGACAACATCCATTTATTACACATCTTATTCAAAATGTAAAAAAAAATTATGTTCCGGAAATAATTCACATTGCACTATGAAACAATGTTGCCTTTTTATTTAAAAATATTCTTACTTTCTGTTTTCAGAAGAAAGAATTTAGGGTAGGTAACTGGCCTATAATGATTTTAGGAGTTGATATAATTGTATGTACTGTTTTAAATTGCTTTGTGATTAAAAGTGATGTAGAGAATTAAATAATTGTAGTAGTCATAGAGGTAGTGTAAGTCTGCTTCATAGTAAGCAGTATCAATGTCATAGGAAATGTGGAACATGAGTGAGCAAGAAGGGTGAGATATTACTAGTACAGGATTGTGAAAGTGATCTTGAACGTTTTCTTTCTGAAAGTTGCGGAAAAAGAAAATGACGGGAATTCCAAGAGTTATAAATGGCTCTTACACGGTTTGGCCTTGAGGAGAAGTGCGGTAGAGAGCGAGAAGTCATTTATTGTATGTAACATATTTGTCAAAACGATTGAGCTTTTCTTTCAGAAAGTGGCGGGCTGAAAGTAATAACAGCACAACAGAGTATAAGCTGTTCATAGGACAGCCTTCGACGTCATGGAAAGTACGTTACTTTTGAGGAGTTCTGATTTCTGATTGGTTATGTTATATGGGTTTTTTAAATACAATCATTTTGATTGTGTTTTTTTCCCCGCTGTTATATGATGAATACCTTCAAGTCACTGTTTTTAGTGAAATTAGATATATTCTGAGAACAGCAAAAATAAACCATTTAACATGTATAATTAATTCTGTACTTTTTGTATTTATGATATACATTTAGAACTGTGTAGGAGGCATGGAGAAACTGAGGCTTCTGTAAGTGTCAAGGGAGGTGAGTAATGTACATTGCTCTGTTGCATACAGTCCTCACCTTCTGCGTACTCTTGGATATGCTAGACTACATCTGTACAATGAGATACCTAACCTGAGGAAATACAGGTGATGTGATTGTTAAATGAGCAAAAATATTTGCACGTTTTTCAATTATATCAGCTGTTTCCAAACATTACGAATCACATTGTGCAGATGAGGTTTAGGCCTGTCCAGGGAGACAGAGGAGGTCTGGCCTTTGTTCAAGAGTGCAGTGGACATGACTCACTTCGTTGGTAGGCTTCCACATGTATTATCTCCTCTGTACTCTTCAACAAGCCTAAATTTAATCTGTAACTCTGAGTAGACCTCACCTCAAACAAATCTCTGGATAGGCCACACCTTATCGGCATCCTGAAACAATCATTTAAAATGTTAGGGGCAGTTTTATGATGACCGTGCACCTCTTTTGCGCTGCCGTTGTGTCACTTTTGTGACACAGCAGCAGTGCAAAAGATGCACCATGTTGCAAGATAGGCCTCATTTCATCTGCAACAAGATACTGTTAGTTTAAAATGTATATATATAGGACTGTGTAGGGGGCATGGAGAAGCAGAGGCTTCTGTAAGTGTCAAAGTTGTTGCATACAGTGGTCACCTTCTGCGTAGTCTTTCATATGCTAGACTACATCTGCACAATGAGATACCTAAGCAAAGGAAACACAAGTGATGTGATTGTGGAATAAACAAACAAAATTGAACGTTTTTCAATTACATTACCTGTGTTTCCTAACATTATGAATCACATTGTGTAGATGCCTCACTCAGTCTGTATCTGACACTCTCTCCCTCACTCTCTTTTCCTTATTCACCCTTTCCTTATATAGTTTACCTTACTCAGTTTCTTTTAGTAGCTTTCACAACTTCAATTTAGTTTTCTCTTCTATCCTTCTTTTCTGTCACTGAAAGTATCTTCTTTTTTTTCTCTTAGTAATTTACTCTTTTTCAATTTCTTTTTGTGTCTGACTGTCTATCACCGTTTCTTTCTCTTTTTTTCTGCATGTTTATCTCTAACTTTATTTCTTTGTAAAATTGGATGATTGTCAATCTTTTCCCTTGTCTTTTCTAATTTTTAAATACATGTTTTAATATTTTTCAAATTTTTGTTCTTTCTTTCACAGATTGAAAGTATAGAAATAACAAGTGACTAAGTTAACGACAATTATAAGGTAAATGTTTTGTACTCTTTTCGTTACATTTCTATCACATTTAACTTCAATTAGTTCCACTGCTTAATTTCTTTAACCCTCAGTTTCCTGCCTTTGCTATTTCCCTCATTCCTTTCTCTATTACTTACTTACTCTACTCCTTCTACTCCTTTTCTCAGTCCCTCTGTTCTCATAGTACCTCACTCCTGTTCTATTACTCTCACTGTCTCTGACTGATCACTCTTTCACTACTTGTTCATTATGCTTTCTCCCTGTAGTTCAAGCACACTAAGGGGCATATTATCAACACAGGCAATAAAATTATCGCTGCTTTTATTGGCAGAAAACTGCTGCAAAAGCGGCTTTAGTGGCAGTTTTCTGCCGCAAAAGCGGCTTTACCGGCAGTTTTCTGCCGATAAAAGCAGCGAAAATTTTATCGTCTGTGTTGATAATATGCCCCTATGTTATTTACATTTCTTTGCTGTTTCAATCATTCCTTTTCTGTCACTTCTTCTTTTCTGCTTTCTGTTTTTCTCTCTGTTATTCCACATGTTTTAACCTTAGTCACTATCATACATCTTGTTTTATTCCTATTTACTTTTGCTCACTGTTTTCTTAACACTTTCCCTCAGGATTGTTCTTTTAGTCCGGTTCTATCCCTACCTCTCATTCCACATCCTTTACTATTTTTCTTCTTATTTTGCTCTCCTTCTCTTGTTTTTTTTTGTTGTTTTTTTTTATTGCGCTAACGGGGCGCTCTCTGGTGCGCGCACCGGGAAGCGCACCAATGAGAAAAATGAAGTGAAGAGTGCTTAAAATTTTAGTAATTTTTTAAAAATGGGAGGTAGTTCTGAAAAGAACTTTTTTTATGTTTTTGTTGTTTTATATTTTTTTTTATTTTTCTGAACATTTGTTGTTTTTTTTGTATTTTTTGAACAATTTTATGTTTTTTTGGTTTTTTTTGGGGGGGGGAACAACAAAAAACAGCCATTATAAAGGGCTCAACAAAAAACAAGAAACAAAAAACTGGGAATTAACAGTGGCTCGAGAGTAAAAAAAAAAAAAAAAAAAACTACTGCTTTCTTCTCTTGCTGCAGTTGTGGTTGTCGATGGAAGCATTAATAAGGTGAATGCTTAGTTCCCCGTAGCAGAGGGTCTTTCCGCAAAAAATGCAGACCATTTTTATTACACCAAATTTTTCTTGTATATTTGGTACTGTTTCGCGCCCTTCTGGTGCTGCAAATGAAGATTCACCTGAGGAGGTGCTGGCCTGATGGTCTATTTTTTTCTAAGCCAGATCCCGTACCTCAGCTTGTGCCAGATTGTTAGGGTGCCACCTCTGCATGTGGCGGATCATTGTGTAGTTCCCAAATGAATATTTTTTATTTGGGTTGCCCCTGGACATGACCTCTTTGCAAATTAAGCATGTCACCTTCGGGTAATTCACATTTTTTTTGCCCAGCAGGAATGGAAAAATACTGCCATATATAATGAACTTTGACATGGCTTTGTCTTGGTTCTTCAGGCAAGTATGTTATGGTTTGTTGGTCCTCATCATCTTCTTCCTCCTCTTCTTCAACTCCTGGAAGGATCTGTGGTGGTGGACCTTCCTTTCTGGGTGGTGGTGGTGGTGGTGGGGGTGCACTAGCTGCAGCTACTACTTAAGCCATGTCTCACAGATAGCTCTTGCTTTCTCAAAGAAAAAAGTAAGAATGAGGAAAAGAGGAGGGGGCTTTCATCATTTGTAGAAAAAAAAGGTTGGGAACCAATGAAAAGTGTTATTTTCAGGTCACATGTCCCGACGCGCTTACGCTACGCGCCCCGGCGCGCTTACGTTTCGCGCTCTGGGTCGCGCCACGGAGCGCTTCCGGGTACGTTTACGGAGCGCGCCGAAGAAACGCATCACGCGGTTACGCGATGCGTCACGTTTACGCAGCGCATCACGCGACTACGCGAAACGTCATCATGTTGTTTTCGTTCGCGGGAGCAGCGCTCACGGAACGCTCCCCGGTACGTTCACCGGTACGTGCCCCGGGGGCGCCCCGGGGCGCGTACCGGGGCACATAATAAAAAAATAATATTTACACATTTTAAAATTTCTAATAAAAATTATTACTTTCATACATATGGATATTTGCTATTAAAAAACCTATGAAATTCACTGAAAAAACCATAGGTTATAGACCATACATAGTTAGGAATTAGCATTTACAAAACCTTGAAAATTCACTGAAAAAACCATAGGTTATAGACCATATATAGTTAGGAATTAGCATTTACAAAACCTTGAAAATTCACTGAAAAAACCTTAGGTTATAGACCATATATAGTTAGGAATTAGCATTTACAAAACCATTGAAATTCACTGAAAAAACCATAGGTTATAGACCATATATAGTTAGGAATTAGCATTTACAAAACCTTGAAAATTCACTGAAAAAACCATAGGTTATAGACCATATATAGTTAGGAATTAGCATTTACAAAACCTTATTTTACTCACACAAAACCATTGAAATTCCATATATAGTTAGTTGCACTAACTATATATCGCGCACCCGCAATCCACTGCTGATCATGTCACATATTACATCATTCATGACATGGTCAGTGACATCACTGATGACATCACTGATGACATCTCAAATGACATCACTGATGACATCACTGATGATAACATCCAGTGAATGTATGTTTCTGTAAAGTTAAAATATGTCATTTGAGATGTCATCAGTGATGTCATTTGAGATGTTATCAGTGATGTCATTTGAGATGTCATCAGTGATGTCATCAGTGATGTCATTTGAGATGTCATTTGAGATGTCATCAGTGATGTCACTGACCATGTCATGAATGATGTAATATGTGACATGATCAGCAGTGGATTGCGGGTGCGCGATATATAGTTAGTGCAACTAACTATATATGGAATTTCAATGGTTTTGTGTGAGTAAAATAGGGTTTTGTAAATGCTAATTCCTAACTATATATGGTCTATAACCTATGGTTTTTTCAGTGAATATATATATATATATATATATATATATTACCTACTGGCGGTAGCCAGTACGTATATATAGTTAGGATAGTTTTCCATAGGAAAATCGCAACATTCTATTGGGAATAACTTTGGCGCCGGTTGAGGAATCTTCCTGAAATTTTCCTCAACTTTGCCTCGCGGCGCTCCGGTCCTTCCCTGATAGTTTGGGAGGGATTCGTCAAGCGGGGGCCGAGATAAAAGGGGGTCCCAAAACATGTTTTTCCCCATGTTAATTTCCATTGGGCGGTTGGACTCACTTTTAGTCCGAACGGCTGAATGGTTTTCCACCAAACTTGGCAAAATTGTAGGGACTGGTAGCCCGATGTGCCTTTGCTATGTCTCAAGATATGTGCTCCAGTGGTTTTTACGAAAATTAACTTTGAAAAAATATATATTGGGCTACATTGGGCTATATAAATGTTAGAGCCCAAATGTAGCCCAATGTAGCCCAATGTAGCCCAAAGATGGCCACCAGAGACAAAAAAAACTAAATGTAGCCCAAATATCAGCCAGATGTAGCCCAACTATAGCCCAATGACAGAATGTCCCAGAGTGTTCTAAAGAACAACTAGAGCGCTAACATTCTTACTTATGACAAAAATATGCCACACCTGAAGTCATCTTGATTGGAATAAAGTGTTAACACTTAAAACATTTAATTTGCAAAGGAACAAAATGAGGGGGTTCATTTTGCCATAGAAATTATGATTAGTGCTGAAGAAAGAAAAATTAGGGCACATTTTGAGTGACTTCTCAAATCCTCTTATATTTCATTAAAAAAATTCTGATATGCAGTCTCCAAAGATGGCCACCAGAGACAAAACAGCCTGTGCTTAAAAACTCTGTTAGCAAAGCAGGCATTTGAGATTTAAAATACGTTTTACTATATAAAAACGTTATCCGCTAAGAGAATTAGCATTTAAAAAACCTTGCGAATTCAGTGAAAAAACCATAGGTTTCAGGCCTTATATAGTTAGGAATTAGCATTTAAAAAAACCTTGCAAATTCACTGAAAAAACAATAGGTTTCAGGCCTTATATAGTTAGGAATTAGCATTTAAAAAACCTTTGAAATTCACTGAAAAAACATAGGTTTCAGGCCTTATATAGTTAGGAATTAGCATTTAAAAAACCTTGCAAATTCACTGAAAAAACCATAGGTTTCAGGCCTTATATAGTTAGGAATTAGCATTTAAAAAACCTTTGAAATTCACTGAAAAAAACCATAGGTTTCAGGGGGAAACAACCATTATAACGCAACTTTTACAACGCACTACCATTACAACGAAACTTTTACAACGCAAAAACCATTACAACGCATGTATTTACAATGCATGTTTTTACAACGCAGGTACCTTTACAACGCATACCATTACAACGTAAGTATTGGTAAGTATATAATTATATTTTAAATTTTATATGTTTGGGTTTTTTAAGGGGTATTTTTAGGGTTCAGGGTCAGTTTTCAGTTTTTGGGTAAAGGGGTATTTTTAGGGTTCAGGGTCAGTTTTCAGTTTTTGGGTAAAGGGGCATTTTTAGGGTTCAGGGTCAGTTTTTAGTTTTTGGGTAAAGGGGTATTTTTAGGGTTCAGGGTCAGTTTTCAGTTTTTGGGTAAAGGGGTATTTTTAGGGTTCAGTGTCAGTTTTCAGTTTTTGGGTAAAGGGGCATTTTTAGGGTTCAGGGTCAGTTTTCAGTTTTTGGGTAAAGGGGTATTTTTAGGGTTCAGGGTCAGTTTGGGGTTTTTGGGGTAAAGGGGTATTTTTAGGGTTCAGGGTCAGTTTTCAGTTTTTGGGTAAAGGGGTATTTTTAGGGTTCAGGGTCAGTTTTCAGTTTTTGGGTAAAGGGGTATTTTTAGGGTTCAGGGTCAGTTTTCAGTTTTTGGGTAAAGGGGTATTTTTAGGGTTCAGGGTCAGTTTTCAGTTTTTGGGTAAAGGGGTATTTTTAGGGTTCAGGGTCAGTTTGGGGTTTTTGGGTAAAGGGGTATTTTTAGGGTTCAGGGTCAGTTTGGGGTTTTTGGGGTAAAGGGGTATTTTTAGGGTTCAGGGTCAGTTTTGGGTTTTTGGGGTACAGGGGTATTTTTAGGGTTCAGGGTCAGTTTGGGGTTTTTGGGGTACAGGGGTATTTTTAGGGTTCAGGGTCAGTTTTGGGTTTTTGGGGTACAGGTGTATAAGGTAAAAATAAAATAAAATTTAAATTAAATCAATTAAATAAAATAAAATAAAATTAAATTAAATTAAATTATATTATTTTCAATTATTTTAAATAAAAAAAAAATAATATATACTTACCAATACTTACGTTGTAATGGTATGCGTTGTAACGGTACCTGCGTTGTAAAAACATGCGTTGTAAATGTTTTTGCGTTGTAAAAAATTTGTTGTAATGGCATGCGTTGTAAAAGTATGAGTTGTAACGTCATACATCCGTTTCAGGAGTTATATAGTTAGGAATTAGCTTTTAAAAAACCTTTGAAATTCACTCAAAAAACTATAAGTTTTAGTGGTGTTATAGTTAGCTGGACATTTTACTCATACAAAACCATTAAAATTGCTCCTATATAGTTAGTTGTACTAACTATATTTCGCGCACCCGCAATCCACTGCTGATGATGTCACATGTTAGATCATTCATGACATGGTCAGTGACATCACTGATGACATCTCAAATGACATCACTGATGACATCACTGATGACATCATCCACGTGACAATCACATACACCTTTTCATACACTATTACAATTTTTCATCACTCTTTGTAAAATACAGAGTATCATATTTAAATCCATTATCACAGCAATACAAGTATCTAAAAATCCACTCAGTGATTCATAGATGTATACACACATCTAATCACTTACCTATGGATTCACTCATACATGCTGTCAATGAACAATAGAACACTATCAAAAATACTTATACATCTATATCGACATTAAACAACAGCACGCATCCTATTCACATATGAAGTCATCCTACTCACTTATGCAAACAATGGATCATATTTACATATTTACTTAGCAAAACACTTATACAAACACCACTTCTTCTATTCATTTAGATAGTAAGTCATACTTAGTGAATTATAAAATCATTATTACAAGTATACAGTTATCCATACAGTCACTCACACAATCATTGTGTCTTATGTATACTTATTTATATACAACAACTGACACATACACTGCCTTTTATTTTTCTAGTTTGTTGGACCTGTACCATTGAAAAATATATTTGCTCATCACCACACCCATAAAGATATTCACTCACCCAAACAACTGTTAGAACATGTAGTTTTAACTTCATATATCTACTGAATCAACTATTCACACATCTTTGGAAAGTCACACCCCCCCACCGAACCTCACACACTTTCACACTTCCATACAAATACTCAGTTAACTAATCAATAACTAATATAGACTTTCACATAGCTAGTAACCAACTGTAGAATCAGTTTACACAACAACTGACAAAGTGATACAGATATTCACACAGTTTAGTCACTATCCACTATATTTAATGAGACATTATAAATTGGTCAAGTAAACAGTCAATTACACTGCTACTAAATCCTCCATCCAAATATTTATTTATATATATCCACTTATTCTTCAATGCAAATTGCTATATATATATAATGCATATTTAAATAACGAAGCAAACCACATTCACTGGATGATGTCATCAGTGATGTCATCAGTGATGTCACTGACCATGTCATGAATGATCTAATATGTGACATCATCAGCAGTGGATTGCGGGTGCGCGAAATATAGTTAGTACAACTAACTATATAGGAGCAATTTCAATGGTTTTGTATGAGTAAAATGTCCAGCTAACTATAACACCACTAAAACTTATAGTTTTTTGAGTGATTTTCAAAGGTTTTTTAAAAGCTAATTCCTAACTATATAACTCCTGAAACCTATGGTTTTTTCAGTGAATTTCAAAGGTTTTTTAAATGCTAATTCCTAACTATATAAGGCCTGAAACCTATGGTTTTTTCAGTGAATATATATATATATATACATATATATATATATATATATATATACACACACATATCAAAAGAGCACAAACATTCTCAGTACTTCGGCCCTGTCATTTCGGCGAACAGAGAACCACGAACCACCGGAAATGTAGACATTCAAATGTTATTTCTCCTCAAATGACGCATTTCGGGCACCACTTGCCCTTGATTACATATCTGAGAAAGCAGTTCGCAATCTTTTTTTATATGCTGTGCGCTAAAACCACTTGGTAGAACAAACATAATAAACATGGTAAAAGCACTGGCACATTGTTCTGCTTATGGTTAAGTCTGTTTTCTTTGTCAATATCGTTGTGGCTCTTAATCTCAAAACGTACCATATCAACACTATAAATAGTTTAAAGTGCACATAGTTAAAATATACAGATAACTAATAATATATACATGCGATAAGATGGAGTAAAAACAGTGCTGTTATAAATTTATTATTTCATTGAAAAAACACAATTTTAAAGTGCATCATGATGATATGTATTTGTTTAAAAAACCATGTTGGCCACAAAGATAACACCATCAAAATTAATTAATATCCGTTGTGACACCACTGCATGTGCAAACTATCGCATATCATACTGTAAACAGTCACTCTGTGCAAACAATATATATTACAATATATTCCATCTTTAGATGGTACTCTTACTGCATGAATGCAGATATTGTTGGATTAATCCACGCTTGGCCACATTTCACCTATATATTGAAATTGTTCATAATAATTGGCATAGTACAAACTACGCAAAATCAATTAAAGTGCTATGTGCTAAAGGGCTACCCTTTGTACATATATACAACTACTAAAGTGCAAGTGCTTAAAAGTTAAAAAAATACCATAATTAAAATACTATATCGAAAAAGAATGTACATAATGCGAGCCTTACAAAATGTATTAAAGAGGCCGCAGTGAGAACTACTTCATAATGAGAAATTATCTAATACATACATTCATACATCACAATGTTTGTGTAGTTTTAGTTAGGTAAGAGTTTCCTTAGGAAGAGAGTATTTTGTTTCTCTAATAACTTTGTTGCCATTTCACAAATGTTCACTAAACAATAGGGAAAGTTAGACAGTGATACAGAAAAATGGCTAAATAGAATTACACCAAATTTGGCAGAAAACTAGACCTTTTCAGGGAAAGCATATTTGTTGTGATTTGGTGTAAATTTTTTGAGAAACCAAAGTTCAAAATTTGTAGATATCAGTTACTAAAATAAAGTGTCCTGTTTAACTGGTACCACGGGAACTCATGGCGGAGTCCCGCAGGACCGACCGATGTGACTGGCTGGCGTCAAAATGAAAAAAAATGTTGCACCCTCCATTACATGACTCAGGGATAGATTCCTGAAACTTAAAAAAAAAAAAAGAGAGCTATAAGGGGCAGGGTTAGTACCCTGAATTCCTATCCCTTGTGGCCAACATTAGGCCGAATTTAAAGAAAAATATTGCCACAGTTCCGCTAGACTCAGCAGAGCCCCTGTGTGGTCCCGCAGGAGTCCGACGAGCCAAGGAAAGACCTCCAAAAATTAAAACACAGTCTTCGGCTGTGCAAAGGTCTTAACAGAGAGTGCACTCCCAATACACTATGAAACCCCATTATATGGGCAATCCCATACTATGCATGGTCTTCTCTCTGTGTGCGTCGAGCCCACTTCCGCCAGACACACAAACGTTATTAGGTGGGTAAACCCCTACTACACACAGTCAGCGATGATTGTGCAGTCAGTGCGTAGAGCCAACTCTTTCCAGAGAGTTAAGCCCCTTTAGTTGATCAAGCCCCTACTACAGTGCACAAACTATGCGTAGAGTCCTCTCCCTCCTGATATGCAAGCGATGTTAGTGGGCAAGCCCCTACTACGCTCAATCATCTTTCTGTGTGCAAACTGTCCGTAGAGCAGAGTCCCTCAAAAGACACAAGCCCCAATAGATAGGGAAGCTCCTGCTACGCATAGTTTGCGGAGCAGGAGCATCCCCATCTATTGATAGATCCAAGCCCCATTAGGTGGGAATCCCATACGATGCACAGTCTGCGCTCAGTGCCCAGCAGAGGCGGCTGCACAGGATCTTAAGCAGTGTGTGGGGGGTGATTGGGGAACAGACAAAATAAAATAAATATAGAAAACGTATCTGCTGCATTGATCCTCTCCTGATCCAGTCCCCTGCTGAACACACTGCACAGGCTCCCAGATGGCAATTCCTGATGCTGCTCTCATGCTGGGAATCCTATTTCCAGCATAAGAGCAGGTCTGGGGTTGGTCTGAGTGCTGTGGTTCAGCGCTCATACTGTTTCTGGGAGCCAGAGGCTTTTCCTCACCTGGCTGTACCACAGCCAGGTGGAGAAATGCTAAGGGTGCATGATGGTATGGTCACTCTGCCTACCTACTGCTGTTGTAAAATGCATGGCCCTGCCCAATGATATGCCGCTGGCAACCGCAGGTAAACTAAAATAAAAGGATAATAAAATTGGTTTATTATCATTTTATTTTTCCAGTGTTTACCTCTGCTGCCACCTAGTGGGGACACGCTCCTCCGCCCATGGTGCTCCGCCTTTGTGTAGAGCCCACTACCACCATACACCCAAGTCCCCTTAGGTGTGCAAGCCCCTACTATGCAAACCCTGCTCATCATGGCAAGCCCACTTACTCCAGACACTGAAGCCCAGTTAGGTGACTGAGCAATTACTACGGAAAAGCTGCACTCCCTAGAAATCTGTGCACAGAGAGCTCACTCCAAAGGGCCTACCGTGTACATTTGGGTATATTAATATTATTTTACTTTGTTTAAAAAAAAACTAGAAATTCACCAAAAGAATCAAAAGTTTAATTGACACTATTGTTAGGAGTAGTAATAATTTTTTTCTTTATGTTAGAAAAACCCTAGAAACGCTAGAAATTGCAGCAGCAGTTTGGGAACCTAATGGGGCTTGGGTGTCCAGAGACAGTAGACTCTCTCCATGAAAATGTGGGCACATTTCGAAAGATTTGCATAGTAGGGGCTTGGTCAATTCAACAGGCTTGCGTGTATAGAGGCAGTGGACTACAGTCTAATTAGTTTATATAGGCATTTATATTTGGGAAATTTATGCTTTAAATGATTCTCTGCTATTTAGTACTTATTTACATATTTCAAAGGCTGTACTGGTTTGTAGAGTAAATTGAACAGCATTGTGGTGGATGAGGTTTTCAGTGAAGGCATCAGTGATATCTATTGAGATGTTATAAGTGATGTCATCAATAATGTAATTGAACATGTCATGAGTTCTTTAATGACGTAATATGTGTGGTCATAAGCAGTGCATGGTGGGGGTAGCAAGTTATAGTTAGCTCAGTAAACTATAACTGGTGAATTTCATTGTCACCTAACTATTACCTCACTTTAACTCTTGTTTTTTTCACTGATTCACTGAACTTCTAAGGTCTTTTTTTATTGTTAAGTAAGATATTATTACCAGACCTAACTATAGTGTCACTTTAACCTTTTTTTATGTTATATATATATATATATATATATATATATATATATATATATATATATATATATGTATATATGTATGGCAGCCTAACATTGTATTTTTCACCTCAGCAAACCCACAGGGGTAAGAGATTGTTTTATATTTGTTCCAACACGGCACCACCCACTTGGACTTGATTGTGGGGAACTATAAGAGCCAAGATGCACTTGTGCAATGCCTACGGGGCGGGACTTTGAATATAAATAGTTCCCCAATGGCAGCCGAGTTTGAACTTTGCCAGTGAACAAGGACGCAGTGACGTCTGAAACGCGTATGGCAGTTTTTATGTGACTGAAGGTGCGAAACTGTTATCTCTGCAGCCCGCAACATTAAAGGTGTTAAATCTCTCTGCAGGTGGCGTCTTCATGAAGGGCACTTCAGTTGTTGGATTTGTTTGCGGCTAGCCTGGCCGCGAAGACGCCCTGCTGCATAATTGCGGCCCTGCGGCACGGGACTTCCAGAGTGCCGAAAGGACAGAGAGTCCGTGGTTGCGCTGGAATTATTGGCAGCCTAACATTGTATTTTTCACCTCAGCAAACCCACAGGGGTAAGAGATTGTTTTATATTTGTTCCAACACGGCACCACCCACTTGGACTTGATTGTGGGGAACTATAAGAGCCTAGATGCTCTTGTGCAATGCCTACGAGGCGGTACTTTGAATATAAATAGTTCCTCAATGGCAGCCGAGTTTGAACTTTGCCAGTGAACAAGGACGCAGTGACGTCTGAAACGCGTATGGCAGTTTTTATGTGACTGAAGGTGCGAAACTGTTATCTCTGCAGCCCGCAACATTAAAGGTGTTAAATCTCTCTGCATGTGGCGTCTTCATGAAGGGCACTTCAGTTGTTGGATTTGTTTGCGGCTAGCCTGGCCGCGAAGACGCCCTGCTGCATAATTGCGGCCCTGCGGCACGGGACTTCCAGAGTGCCGAAAGGACAGAGAGTCCGTGGTTGCGCTGGAATTATTGGCAGCCTAACATTGTATTTTTCACCTCAGCAAACCCACAGGGGTAAGAGATTGTTTTATATTTGTTCCAACACGGCACCACCCACTTGGACTTGATTGTGGGGAACTATAAGAGCCAAGATGCACTTGTGCAATGCCTACGGGGCGGGACTTTGAATATAAATAGTTCCCCAATGGCAGCCGAGTTTGAACTTTGCCAGTGAACAAGGACGCAGTGACGTCTGAAACGCGTATGGCAGTTTTTATGTGATTGAAGGTGCGAAACTGTTATCTCTGCAGCCCGCAACATTAAAGGTGTTAAATCTCTCTGCATGTGGCGTCTTCATGAAGGGCACTTCAGTTGTTGGATATGTATATGTATATATATATGTATATATATATATATATTGCTGCACACTTTTCGTATCCCGAAAAAGAAAGGCCGGCACGCTGGTATCCAGTTGCAGAATTTTTAATCACCAAACCCCCCTCACCCCTTACAGACGCGTTTCGCCTTCACAGGCTTCGTCACAGGCTTCGTCAGTGTAAAAAAAAAAAAAAAAAAAAATATATATATATATATATATATATATATATGTATGTATATATATATATATATATATATATGTATATATATATATATATATATATATATAATAGAGATAGTGTGTAGTAATAGTTAGGACCTAGTTTCTATAAGAATATCATTTTTGTTTTGCCAATAACTTTAGCATCGTTTGGTGAATCTTCACGAAAGTTTCAAAACTCGTACACAGATTCGTTCAGCTATTGTCTTGAAAGCGTCAGGGGGATTTGTCAAGCGGGGGCTGAGAAAAACAGGGGTTCCCAAATTGTGTTTTCCTGATGCATTTTCCCATAGGGATTTTGAACATGACTACAGTCTGAACTGCTGGACAGAATGACACTAAATTTGACAGAAATCTAGCTCCTGGTCCAGCATCCGTTCTTTTTTGTGAATTGATTTAAATCCATTTAGTAGTTTTGGTAATATTACTAAAAACTACATTTTGGGATCCACAAATCCACATACCGAATCAAGGTCCTGATTGGCTGTCCGCAACTCCATAGAAAAATTGCACCCACCATTTCTATGAATAGGTAAACGGTCCCTGGGGTAGTAGCATGTAAACTAAATTAAGGGGTCACGTTATAGCTTTCCTGACCCCATGTTTGTAGTATAGATGTGGGGAAAGCATGTACAGTGGGCAGCTAAATGCCAGAAAACCTTTTTTTGGGTAATGCGCAACATTGACATGGATCTCGCAGCAAATCAAAAACGAATATATATATTGAGAATGTATTTTTACAAACATCATCAGTTACTAGTTATGTTACCAGAAGGACCTATGCAATAAGGCAGCATCTTACATGTCGCTCAACATGCATTATTTATGTGATTCAGTGCCAACGGCAAAGCTGTAAAAAACAATATGTAGGCCAAACAGTGAATGACCTCCGCACACGATTCAAGAACCACAAATCAGCAATAATTAATAAGAAAATGTAACCTTGTGGATCATTCACTATCAGATTTGAAGATTTTCCCCGTGGAACATGTCTCAAAGGAAGAACTACTGGACTCCAGGGAAAACTTCTGGATGTACCGTTTAAAATAATTGCATCCAGATGGACTGAACATTGCTGACAATACAACCTGATTACTGCATATCTCAAGAACTCTCAGGACTGCATTGATTCCACATTCCAAATGGAATCTTCACTCATGATGCTTTTTGGAAATTCAGCTGTGTCATCTGTGCAGCCACTGAGCTTACCATCTTGAAACTACCTGAGGAAGGCGGAAGCTGAAACGTTGTAGTGGAAATATATTTTTGTTCTTTGGTGAATCTATCTGTTTGAGTCACTTCTTTCTTGGATATTTTATGTCTGTGTGACTCGTATCTTTTGGGATCCAGATTTTTGCCCTGGCTGGCTGTTGTTTTCTTGTGATCCTTCATCCTCAAGTATATATATATATATATATATATATATATATTACCTACTGGCGATAGCCAGTAGGTATATATAGTTAGGATTTTTTCTCTATGGGATTTCTGAAAATTCTATGTCTAATAACTTTGGTGTTTGTGGACGGAATTGGCTGAAATTGTCAGGAAAATGGCACATTTTGTTTCTGAGCAGCCCCTGAAAATTTGGGGGGGTTTCAACAAGCGGGGGCCGAGAAAAAAGGGGGGTCCCAAAACGTGTTTTTAACATTGAGTTTTCCATAGGGCGGTTGGACTCACTTTTAGCTCGAACGGCTGAATGGATTTCCACAAAACCTGGCAAAATTGTAGGGACTGGTAGCCCGATGTGCCTTTGCTATGTCTCAAGATATATGCTCCAGTGGTTTTTACGAAAATTAACTTTGAAAAATATATATTGGGATACATTGGGCTATATATATGTTGGAGCCCAATGTAGCCCAATGTAGCCCAATGTAGCCCAAAGATGGCCACCAGAGACAAAAGAGCCCAAATGTAGCCCAAATATCAGCCAGATGTAGCCCAACTATAGCCCAGTGACAGAATGTCCCAGAGTGTTCTAAAGAACAACTAGAGCGCTAACAGTCTTACTTATGACAAAAGTATGGCACACCTGAAGTCATCTTGATTGGAATAAAGTGTTAACACTTAAAACATTTAATTTGCAAAGGAACAAAATGAGGGGTTTCATTTTGCCATAGAGATGTTATATATATATATATATATATATATATATATATATATATATATATATATATATATATGTATATATATATATATATATATATATATATATATATATATATATATATATATATATATATATATATATATATATATATTCACTGAAAAAACCATAGGTTTTAGACCATATATAGTTAGGAATTAGCATTTAGAAAACCTTATTTTACTCACACAAAACCATTGAAATTCCATATATAGTTAGTTGCACTAACTATATATTGCGCACCCGCAATCCACTGCTGATGATGTCACATATTACATCATTCATGACATGGTCAGTGACATCACTGATGACATCACTGATGACATCTCAAATGACATCACTGATGACATCACTGATAACAACATCCAGTGATTTTTTGTTTCTATAAAGTTTAAATATGTCTTACATATTGAAGAATGAGTGGATGTGTAAGTGTCTGGACGAAGGATTTAGTAGGTGCATGACTGACTGTATGAGTGAGTGATTAAATGTGTCTCACTGACTGCATGGGTTAGTGACTAAACTGTCTTAATTTGTGCATCATTATGTCTGTTGTTCTGTAAACTGCTGCATGTGTTGATCAGTAGCTATATGAGTAACTATATGGGTTATTGATTGATTGCCCAAGTATTTGTATGGGAGACTGAGTGTGTGTGTGGCTAGCTGGGAGGTGTGTGACTCTGTGCAGATCAATCTGTACTTGTATCAATGATTGTATAAGAAGGTAAGTATGTGTTAGTATATGTTTGAAAATGTAAGGTGCTCTATGTTTAACTGTATAGACAAGAAAATGGAAGTGTCATTGATTCTTTACAGGACTGACTAGGTGTGTGAGTAACTCCATGGATGAGTGGCAGACTGTGAGTGTCTGTATAGGTGTATGAGTGCATATGATAGTGTTGTAAAGATGAGTGATTGTATGTATGAATGATTGTATGGGTGAATGAGTGAAGGTGTGTGTAGACGTAGCAATCAGTGAGTGCGTATGTAGTAACTAGTATTGGTGTGTCAATGGTTTCAAAAATTATACTCTCTTTTTAACACTGGGTGAAACAGAGGTTATATTAAAATGTGAGGAGATGCATTGTATTGTCACATGAATGATATCATCAGTGATGTGGTCATTGATGTCAAATGAGATGTCATCAGTGATGTCATCAGTGATGTCATTTGAGATGTCATCAGTGATGTCATCAGTGATGTCACTGACCATGTCATGAATGATGTAATATGTGACATCATCAGCAGTGGATTGCGGGTGCGCGATATATAGTTAGTGCAACTAACTATATATGGAATTTCAATGGTTTTGTGTGAGTAAAATAAGGTTTTCTAAATGCTAATTCCTAACTATATATGGTCTATAACCTATGGTTTTTTCAGTGAATTTTCAAGGTTTTGTAAATGCTAATTCCTAACTATATATGGTCTATAACCTATGGTTTTTTCTGTGAATTTCATTGGTTTTTTAACAGCTAATATCTGTAGCTGTAAAATGTATTCTTCTTTAAATCCAAAAAGATATTTTATATGTTTATGAATAATTTTTTTTTTAAATATTTTTTTTTCTTCGTTCCCGCTTCGCGAATCGGGAAGCTTCCCGTTAGCTGACCTTGATGCCGCGAAATAGACCGCGAGCCGGTAAACGTTTCTTTACCGCAAGTGCCGCGTTAGAAAACAACATCGTGACGCCTCCCGTCCGCATGACGTTTCACGTTGTCGCGTGATACGTCATATGACGTGCTACGTTAGCGAACTGGTACGCGAAGCGAGTCGCAAAGCGCAGGTTTCTGGAAGCAAACCGGGAGGCCCTGCAAAGCGCTTAACGTAAACACAGCAAGTCATGTGACTTGGTAATAACACTTTTCATTGGTTCATTTCACTTTTGGTTTCCTAATGATGTAAGACTAGGTCATATAATCTAAAATGAACACTTTTGATTGGTTGAGAACTCTTGTTTTTCCCAAATGATGAAAATCCCTCCTTCTTTCCTCACTCTGACTTTCATCATTGTGAGAGAAAGACCCTTTGTGATCACTGAGCAATGGCTTCTTTAGTAGCTTCAGCTGGTGCTTCCCCACCACCTCCACCACATCCAAGGAAGAGTGGACCACCTGCTCAAGTTATAATTCAACAAGGAGAAGAAGAAGAGGAACAGGACGACGAGCACGAAGAGAGGCAGTTTTTGCCTGAGCAGCCCAGGACGTCTCACCGGAAAGAAAACTTCATTTGGCAATTTTTTAAAATTCCCAAAGGTCAGAAAAAAGTAAATGCAAGATACGTAACTTGCCTTATATGTCAAGATAGACTGTCCAGAGGAACCGAGAAAAAATACAGTTTCGGAAACTACACAATGCATCGCCATATGACTAGGTGGCATCCTAACAACTACAGTGCTGCACAGTTTCGGAACAACCTAGATAATCTCCCTATTATGGCCAGAAGATCTGTTGTACCGGAAGTAACGGGACCAGAGGGCAGGGAGATGGTGCCAAATATACAAATGAAATTTGGTGAAGTAAAACACACCTGCGTATTTTGCGATGGATTCATTTCCTACGGAGAAAAAAGCATCACTCTGATCAACAGAGCTATTGACTATCATATGCAAGTTTGTACGAAACGCCCAAAATAATAAATACTTCTTTTTTTGTTTTGTTGCTCCTGTTGAGCCCTTTACAATGAATCGTTTTCATTGCCCCCTCCAAGAAAAACCCCAAAAAATATAAAACTGTTCAGAAAAATTCAAAAAAAGTAAAACAATGTTCCGAAAAATAATAAAAAAAATATAAAACAACAAAAACAATAAAAAAAAAGTTCTTTTCAGAACTACCTCCCCGTTATTAAAAAATTGGTACAATATTTGGAACTGTGCCAACCTCTATTTCTCTTAGTTCGCTTCCCAGTTCGCTCGCCGGTACGCGAACTAGAAGCGAACCAAAAACAGTAAGTATAAGGGAAGGAAACAGACACTTATGTTAAAAGAAAGACAGCTATAGGGGAGTAAACTAGAGATACTATTACCCGTAATCCACTGCTGATGATGTCACATATTACATCATTCATGACATGCTCACTGACATCATCAGCAGAGGATTGCGGGTTTTTTGGCAACGTGCCTTATCCACGGTTTAATAACGCTGCCTTTTGCTTTATATAAGTTTTCAAATTGTATGAAATATATACCAATAGGTCGTTATGAACCTTTAGGTAGTGCTTTTCTTCATGAGGTCTGGTCGCTTCCATACACATACAGATGTTTCAAAGATGATCAAGAAGTTTATCTGAATGGAGAGGAATGCACCGAGACGCCAGATCATTCACTAATGTGTAGGCACATACAGTTACACGGTTCATGCAACAAACACCGACCAAATATGGTTTGCGTGTTGCAAGGCACGCCAGTTCCTGCTATCATCCCCACGTTCAAGTTGTTGGAAAATGGTAGTTATTTGATGCTCAATAATGAAGATTGTTCTGAGTTAATTGAAAAGGGTCTGCACCTCTGTACGGGTGTTCGCTATGTGAAGCACGAAAGTTTCACGGGCCGAACTCAAGGCCACCTCTCTCTGAGACAAAAGAGCTCTTATTCTTGCCATGCCGTTGAAATCTGTCCCAAGGTTGGTATTTGTGGCCAGATTGAAAACTCCCTATGTTCATGTGTGGGAGGAAATAGAACATTTCTGCAGCAAATAACCCGTTCACTTACTGTTACGATAAAAGGAATACTTTTAATTCAGATTTGCCTTTCAATTTCAGCAAGATGGTTCCGACTATCTTTAACGCATCCTCCACAAAGACCCTGGCGCACTTTTTTAAAGTTGTTACCAGTGGTCTCGTGACTTCATTTGAGAAAATCTTTGGAGTCATCCCTGCTTCCTTTCATTCTATTTTCTCCACTCTGGTTCGTGGATTGGCATTTTTACTTGCATTACCAGCGGACGCTCTTGTGCTTTTTTACATTTTTAAATATGGATGTCCCTCCTATGCAACCTCCCACCCTGCAGCTGCTGACACTGTTCCGCAATCGCATGCTAGAATATTATGGCACAATGCCGTTGGCGATATTAAGCACGGCATATGGATTATCTTTTCGATTCTCCTACTTCACCTGTGTCCAGCCTGTATTTCACTGCCTGACCTGTGATTTCGATTGGGCCATTGATTTGTGTCTCTGCGGACCGGTTTCTCCTGACGTCGACTTTAATCAGCTGATGACTCCTATCATTACTCACGAGTTGGTTTGTCCTGGCGAAAGGATTATGGCTGTGGCATTGATGCATGGACTACTTGGTCCCTGGAATTTACTGGCGGCAGCACAGTCTTTCTTGGAACAGAGCTTTCTTGAAAACCCACCGAGCTGTCCTCTGATGGTGATAGAGGATCCGGTGCTGGGAGAGCACGTATGTTCTTTTCCGCTTTTAAATTGGATGGCTGAACTGTTTTCGGATGAAGACGGTGACTTCCTATTGGAGGCTGTTGCAGCTTATTTTGCATACACAGTTATGTCATAGACCTTTTTCATGTTTGATATGCTGAGTACTAGCATTTCATTGACAATTCATTGACTTATTTGTCAAGTTTTTATTATTTACCTTGCCTATTGGCTTAAGACTCGATAAAGTACTTGGCTGTTTTATTTTTCTTTAGCATTAAATTTTCCTAGTTTTTAATGCTTTACCTTGCGGACCGTCCACATATAAACTTGCAATCTGCTCTCATGAGATGGCACTTCTATTATCTTATTCAGTTCGTTTCCGGATCATGGGGAGGTGTCATCTAGGTCCTGGATATCTTTACACCGTGTTAAGTTAGCATGGGCTCATTACCGGTTTAAACGCCATTTTTCCTTTTTTGCAACTTCTGCACACGACACTTAGTTGTTGCTTTAGCTTTCCACCTAGTAGTTCATCGTGGTTTACATGAGAATAATATGTTATTGCTCTACTATCTGCTTTGCTTGTTAAACTATATCTGTACAGCGAGTGCTAAAGTTTCAAGAACAACACGATACAGAATTGTTATGAGGTCTGATCTCCACGACTTCATACTCATAACATAAGTGCAACTTCTGCCAATTCTGGGCATGAGGCGGGTTTTATATTGCTTTGCCGAACACACATACACAACAGTTGATGCGGTTCACATGAAGAGAGAGCTGGTGTATGCTGATGTGATTCCTTCAAATCTAAGACACTAAAGTATGGGCACGCCCTAAACCAACACAAAGAGACCTTCTTAGCAAATAATATAATATGTGTATTAGGGAGGGTGAGATATAAGCAGCCGCGGGCCGTGGAGGGAGTTACGGTGAGGCAGGGAGGCGGGGAGGGGGAGAAGCAGGGTGGAGCCCTCTCTACCTTGCCCCTCCCACTCCCCGCCTCCCTGCCCCACCGTAACTCCCTCCACGGCCCGCGGCTGCTTATAAGTGTTGCTAACTCTTATTAATTTACAGCATGTTAACATACTGTCACCATTCGCTTTTTATGTACTAGTAACTATGCTGGTAATTTTGCTACTGATAATATGTGTACTTGTATTCTCCACCCTGCTTCTCCCCCTCCCCGCCTCCCTGCCTCACCGTAACTCCCTCCACGGCCCGCGGCTGCTTATAAGTGTTGCTAACTCTTATTCATTTACAGCATGTTAACATACTATCACCATTCGCTTTTTATGTACTAGTAACTATGCTGGTAATTTTGCTACTGATAATATGTGTACTTGTATTATCTAAGATACTACGCCTGAGAAGACGGCATTAGTAAATAAACATTTCAAATACACATGTGTTCTTCTTAACTCCATGTTCTGGTTTCTAAGAAATATATAACGACCGACTGTTCATGAGTTCCACGTATCCTGAGGTACTATAAGTTCATATTCTGGATTGTCTAAACATTGAGAGTTTGTTATATCCAATGTGACACTGTACCTAGCTTGCTAAGGAGTTTTTGATTACTAACGTGAGTTTTGGGACACCCTAATTCGCCGAGGTTCCAATCCTCTGTCCACAGTTCTGTGTGAGAACAGAAACCCTGCGACAGGGGCACCCCCGACCCTTGCTGGAGCTTCATCACACTTGCGATACAACTCCAGCAATGCGCCACCTTTACGGCACAGATACATCACGCATCTGTGCTGTTTTTGCCCATGATGCGCCGCATTGTAAATGCAGCACACCATAGGTGACGGAACAGCGGCACAGAATGACTAACACATCCCTGGTGATGCGCCAGTCATCATAAATGTATCCCTATGCTTCTTATCTTGTTAGAGATGAACCGCCATATGTATCATCAAAGTTTTTTGCATTTCCTAAATAGCGAACTTTAAGGAATAAATAGCGATTATTTACCATTCCTAGTTTGCGATTAGCTATTTGCTAATTACAAATTACCCATTCATTTCCTTCATTTCCATAGGGCGGTTGGACTCACTTTTAGCTCGAACGGCTGAATGGATTTCCACGAAACTTGGCAAAATTGTAGGGACTGGTATATATAGCCAGTAGGTATATATAGTTAGGATTTTTTCTCTATGGGATTTCTGAAAATTCTATGTCTAATAACTTTGGCGTTTGTGGACGGAATTGGCTGAAATTGTCAGGAAAATGGCACATTTTGTTTCTGAGCAGCCCCTGGAAATTTGGGGGGGTTTCGTCAAGCGGGGGCCGAGAAAAAAGGGGGGTCCCAAAACTTGTTTTTAACATTGAGTTTTCCATAGGGCGGTTGGACTCACTTTTAGCTCGAACGGCTGAATGGATTTTCACAAAACTTGGCAAAATTGTAGGGACTGGTAGCCCGATGTGCCTTTGCTATGTCTCAAGATATATGCTCCAGTGGTTTTTACGAAAATTTACTTTGAAAAATATATATTGGGCTACATTGGGCTATATATATGTTGGAGCCCAATGTAGCCCAATGTAGCCCAATGTAGCCCAAAGATGGCCACCAGAGACAAAAGAGCCCAAATGTAGCCCAAATATCAGCCAGATGTAGCCCAACTATAGCCCAGTGACAGAATGTCCCAGAGTGTTCTAAAGAACAACTAGAGCGCTAACAGTCTTACTTATGACAAAAGTATGGCACACCTGAAGTCATCTTGATTGGAATAAAGTGTTAACACTTAAAACATTTAATTTGCAAAGGAACAAAATGAGGGGTTTCATTTTGCCATAGAGATGTTATATATATATAGATCTCGGTAGGATCGAGAGACAAGAGGAGGCCAAAGCGAAGGGGCAAATGACCATAAGGGGGCATAGTAGATCCTCCCTGACCCCATAGGTTTGATGTGGACGCTTTAAAAGGGCTCCGCAGGGCAAAAAAACAAACAAAAAAAAAATCGTTTTTTTGGTGGGGTGCGCCCGGTTACCGTAACGGGAAGCGGACTGGGGAGCGTACTACAAGGAATGAAGAATGATTGACTTTTAACTTATTGTATGTTTATAGACTTTTTTTAACTTTTTTTTCTGCTGAGTGACGTCTCGGCCTATCTTCACGGGATGCAGTCCCTACCATCTCGGCGTTTAAGCCCAGGGGGACCGGTAGTGTGGGAGAGATAACGGGGCATATTATCAAGGGGGTTTATCTCCGCTTTTTTGGCTTTAAAAGCCAAGAAAGCGGAGATAAAATTATCTCCGTATTACCTAGCTGTCGCTAACACCAGTTAGCGACCGCTAGTAGGAGATAGCGACCATCTTGGGCCCCACTTTGCATGTCAGTGATATTTATCACTAATGACATGCAAAGTGGGCATGCCAAGATGTTAGCGACTGGAAACAGTAGCTAACATCGCTATCTCCTATTACCAACTTTTGGAGATATTCGCGCTAAGCGCGAATATCTCCAAAAAGTTACACCTGCCCTGAGCAGTTCTTAGCCATGTTATCCAATGGGAGGTGGATAACATGGCTAAGAGCATTAGCTCGGTAATGCATGAATATCGCTGACTTTTCAGCGATATTAATGCATTGCGGCCGTTTTTTATCGCATTTGCGATAAACCTTGATAATAGCAAGGTTTATCTGCGATAATTTCTGACGATGCTTAGCGGTAAAAAATTCGTTGCTAAGCATCGTTAGGGATAAATATCGCTTAACTTTGGTAATATGCCCCAACGTCTGTTAACGTTCGATTCGAAGGAAATCAGGAAGTGTTGAAAAACATTGTCTGCGCCATCTTGCCTTTTTTCAAATGCCACACTTTTGTCGTGCACGGCAGCCATTTTAGATGACTTGACCAGACCCACTCTCTGCACGCTGTCGATCCTTAGCATGGCTCCCCACCCTCGCAAGCATCTCCCCCAGGCACTGGTCACCCCCGCTCTCTGTCTTATGCATGGGCAATAAACCTCCCCCCATCTGCGCTGCTGTTCCCTGAGAATCACACCCTGTGCCCGCCCGACACCTCCCTTTCGCCCTATTCACTACCGCACCCCCTGACACTCCTCTTCCTCTGTGTCCGATTGTCCAGGCCGGTCCCAGGCTATCAGCTAGCCCTGCAGATGTAGTTTATGGCCCCAGCTGTAAAGAATCACCCCTCTTCAAAGGAGTTATAGTAGATCAAGGCCCACACCCGATGAGATCCGTCACACCACACGCGTTCCTACTATCTGAAAACCATTCTGTATTGTGATTGGGGAGGGGACCGAGCCTGAAGCGGAAGATTCCAGGGATGACTCTTTGTACATCAAAGTTTTTACAATTATGTGTCACATAAAAAATATATAGCACTCCAACAAAGTAGTAGGATTATAAAACTTTAATAACTTATAAATATATACAACAAAACAAAAACAGTAAAAACATTTAAACATTTTTAGGGAAAAAGAAGGAAGTAGCGGTCGGTTGTGCGAATAGTCCCAAGGCAGCACAACGTCCAGATTTCTGGACGGCACCCAGGTGATGTTGCCTGGGTGCCGCACTGATTTCGGTATCCGTCGTGGGGCGTCGCGGGGGGTCGGTCTGTTGTGCGAATAGTTCCAAGGCAGCAGAACGATGGCACCAAGGTGATGTCCAGTAAGTTGCCGCCCTCCGAATAACGGCATGGGGCGCCCCGGTGGGGGGGGAGGCGGCGTGAACGGGCCTCCCCAGGTGGAGCCTCGTCTGCTGTAGTGGGGCGCCCCTTTACCGTTTCAGTTGCCATTCCTTCCGCTTTTGGTCCACTGTGTCAAAATCCGCAATTCAGCTGAGTTGCGCCCACTCTTGCGGTGCAGCGATAGGCGGCTGTCACAGGACTCTCAAAATGGCGGCAGGCTCTTTCCTTTTTGGGCCTGGTCCACTGAAATGGCCCTGGGACACCTTGGAAATCGGACGCTTGTCTGCTAGGTCTTGGACCCCATTCTCGAAAGCGTCCCCTCCGCCTTGAGGATTCTACAAAAGTCTTGGGGGCCCCCGACTCCTGCAGGCTTCCGGTGGGGAGCGGCTGCCATGATTGCTCGCGGAATGACCACGACGGAGCCACGAGATGGTGGTGCTTTCATGCTGACGCCAGCTTCAGTCTGAAACATCCAGAAACAAGGTGGGGCTTTCATCGTTTGGGAAAAAAAAATAGTTTTCATCCAATGAAAAGGGTTATTTTTAGGTCATATGATCAAGCCTTCCATCATTAGGAAACCAAAAGTAAAATGAACCAATGAAAAGTTTTATAAACAAGTCACATGACCTGTTATGCGGCATAGGGTATAAAAAGCGTAGAAAATCCGTTGGCACGTGAGGCGGCGTCAGTAGCGGACCGATGTGCGAATAGGCCGAAGGCAGCACAACGCGCCAAGATCCGGATGGCACCGAGGTGGTGTCCAGCAAGTTGTCGCACTGGTGTGGCCATCCTACAATGCTGAAAGTCGGCGTGGGGCTCCCCGTTGGCCTGTGAGATGGCGGCAGTAGCGGACCGATGTGCGAATGGGGCCAAAGGCAGCGCAACAATATTTTCTGAATAGAAGACACCACAAGGCGCTGAGATGCCAAGATCCGGATGGCACCGAGGTGGTGTCTAGTAAGTTGTCGCACTGGTGTGGCCATCCTACAATGCTGAAAGTCGGCGTGGGGCGCCCCGTTGGCCTGTGAGATGGCGGCAGTAGCGGACCGATGTGCGAATGGGGCCAAAGGCAGCGCAACAATATTTTCTGAATAGAAGACACCACAAGGCGCTGAGATGCCAAGATCCGGATGGCACCGAGGTGGTGTCTAGCAAGTTGCCGCACTGGTGTGGCCATCCTACAATGCTGAAAGTCGGCGTGGGGCGCCCCGTTGGCCTGTGAGATGGCGTCAGTAGTGGACCGATGTGCGAATGGGGCCAAAGGCAGCGCAACAATATTTTCGGAATAGAAGACACCACAAGGCGCTGAGATTCGGTTAGCACCGAGGTGGTGTCTAGCAAGCTATGCAGCTGAGTTGCGTGCGCACTTGCGGCGAATAGGTCGAAGGCAGCACAACAATGTTTTCTGAATAGAAGACACCACAAGGCGCTGAGATTCGGTAGGCACCGAGGTGGTGTCTAGCAAGTTGCCATACTGGTGTGGCCATCCTACAATCCTGCTCCGAATAACGGCGTGGGGTGCCCGAAGGGGGGGGGGGGGAAGGCGGCGTGAACGGGCCTTCCTAGGTGGAGGCTCGTCTGCTGTAGTGGGGCGCCCCTTTACCGTTTCAGTTGCCATTCAGCTGAGTTTCGGCCGCTCTTGATGCTACAGCGACAGGCGGCTGCAAGAGGACTCTCAAAATGGCGGCCTGTTCTTTGGATTTGGGCCTGGTCCACTAAAATGGCCCTGGGACACCTTAGAACTCGGACGCTCGAATTTTTTTTCCTTTACTCTACATGCAAAAAAAGGTAAATGCCCGGTACGTTACACGCTTCATCTGCCACGATGTATTCTCCAGAGGAACCGAAAAAAAATATAGTTATGGTAACTATACCATGCATCGTCATATGGAGAGGTGGCACCGATTAATTATAGTGCTGCATAAAAGAGAGATTTGGAGGAGAACCCCCGACCTGCCAGTACATTCATCAAAGAAGTGGCACTGACAGCATCAGAGGCAAGGGAAACGGTCCCAAATATTTAGAAGAACTTTGGAAAGATTAAAATGACATGTTTAGATTGTGGCAAATTAATTTCATGTGGACAGATGAGTGTTACTCTAATAAATACAGCATATGAACATCATCATAGTCGATGGTTGGTAGAGACATTTTGGCTATATCCTGGACCTGCCCGTCCTCGCCCAAAATGGCGCCGGAATAAATGGGACTCGTAACTCCTTGTTGTGTACTGGTTGCACAACCTTGATATCACGAGATACGTATGCAGTTTTGAAGCACATGGCGGGCGGGGACGAGAATAGATTGAATATTTCGATATCCCTATTGATATTAAGTTCTGATGTGTTATTGATTACTGTACTATTGAAAGTTCGAATTAACGTCACCCATGGTACTTGCCCGCAAATGTATATCTAGATAATTTTATTGTAACTGGCCCTGTCGTATTTTAATTAAAAAATGTACGTCCACCGATTCCGCAACTGTTAGACACTTTAGTTCTTGCAACCTAATGGCCCGCCCGTTACGTTCCTCTACAGTGTAAATGTCTACTCATCATATACGATTACAGTTTGCTCCGTGGCCGGCCCACGTGGTTATAGGCCCGTATTTGTATAATGACATTTTCACAATAAAGGTTTTTAAAAGAAAACATGGTAGTAGTATATACATTGGTAAAGTTTTTAATAATAGTCACTGTTTTAGAATCAGTAAAAGGCAAGTGAAATAAAGCAGACCAATTACATGAAGGGTAAAAGGTATAATACGCAGGAACGCAGTAAAGATAAATGGTCAAGGGCTGTTGTGTTTTCTACTCCTGCAACATAAAGTGATCGATAAGAATCTCATATTCAGGCGTATCGGCGACTAAGACAGCAGGCCGACCCTCTTTTGCTCAACTGCTCCGTCATGGGACGAAGAAACGCCCTTTTTCTCGAAAAAGGAATATATTTTACTTGCAGGACAGTTGTAAATTTTCCGGGAAAGTACATTAGCCTGGAACATTATAACATATATTTAAGAAAAAATAATGTTCGAAAGTAATAAAAAGCGTAATTTTTAGGTCATATGACCAAGCCTTTCATCATTAGAATAAGAAAAGTAAAATGAACCAATGAAAAGTTTTATTAACAAGTCACATGACCTGTTATGGTTACGTTACGCGCTGCGCGCCGCGCCCCGGATCACTTCCGGATGCGCTAATGCGGCGCGTCATATGACGCATTACGCGACAACGCAGGTCCAGAATATAGTCAAAATGTCTCCACCAACCAGCGGTCGGAACACAACCCCTTTCAGCAGGCTAAATAGTTCTGTTAAATGACAACAGAAGGGACAGGCAACAAGAACCATCAGTGAAAGAGGGGAGGGCTAGTTCTTCTCTACCGGGTCACGTTGGGGCGCTACCGGAACTGATCGAATTGGTAGTCTACAGTGTTTCTGGATGTTTCAGACTGAAGCTGGCGTTAGCATGAGAGCACCACCATTTCGTAGCTCCGTCGTGGCCATTCGACGAGCAATAATGCTAGCCGCTCCCCACCAGAAGCCTGGGGGAGTCAGGGGCCCCCAAGACTTTTGTAGAATCTTCAAGGCTGAGGGGACGCTTTCGAGAATGGAGCCCAATCTCTAGCAGACAAGCGTCCGAGTTCCAAGGTGTCGCAGGGCAATTTTAGTGGACCACGCCCAAATCTGAAGAGCCGGCCGCCATTTTGAGAGTACTGTGGCAGCCGGCTATCGCTGCACCGCAAGAGCGGGAGCAACTCAACTACATGGTGAGCGAGACGCTGTAGTCGAAAGAGCGGGCGGTAAACAGCTGAATAGCGGAAGAGGCACAGTGTAGCAAAAGCGGGCGGAATGGCAAATGAAATGGTAAAGGGCCGCCCCACTACAGCGTGTCTTTAGGTGAAACGGATTGTGGGACAAGGTCAAGAATGGAAGAGTTACCAAAAGGCAAAAAGTTCCGCTTGATCCCGGGAGCCGGCCACCTATGTCGGGGGCGATCTCAGGCTACACCAGGAGAACATGACTTGGGGAGGGAGCCGGAGCCAAGCGCCCCCTCCGAGTCCGCGCCATCACACCGTCCCTCGGGGGCCTCCGTCAAGCGGTTCAGGGTGGCACCGCATTACATTGTTCACAAATGCAGTCACGTCCTCAAACAGCCCCCACTTTACTTTGAGAATAGTGAAGCTGAAGCAAGTGCAAATAGGCTTCAGACAGTGTTACAAGCACTCCTCAAAACTTTGAACCATCAGAGTGCATGAGTTTCATGCTCGATCGATTGAGCTAGCCGGATCGGGCAACAAAAAGTATAAAATAGTTATGTAAATAGTTGTTTAATAAAATGTTTTACCCTGTTACTTTGCTGGTGTGTTGTATATATTTGTAATATTTGCATAGAGTTTATCGTTATTTTGGGCGGGGTGGGTGGCGGAGCCGAGCTGTATTGCAGCCATCATGGTGTGGAGTTCAGTTCATCTCAATAGTTTCGTGTTTGTCATGAGGGGTTGTTCCTAATGTTTCTATTTTAGCGAGGTCAAAAAGAGATCCCATTAGTGGCCTACTGATTTTGCTTGATTCCTTTTGGTTTTTTACACGATTTTTCGCTATCTGCAAAGACTAAACAGAGTATTGCGACTCTGTGCTTGTTTGTAAATAGAGAATGAACCAAAGAGAACCAATTCTAAAACAGTAAATGCTTGGATAACAATCAATCAAATGGAGAGAGAAGCAGGCACGACGGATTACAACGGGGGCAAAGGCCTGCGTTAACTACCCTTCACTATCTGCAAAGAGAGAGTACTCCTAATAGAAATGAGGGGGAGGGGGGGCAGCATTCAAAGCAGATCAGTGTGCATAAACACGAAAATGTTTTTACTTACCACGTACTTGACATTCGATAGCTTATGATATTTGCTATTAAAAAACCATTGAAATTCACTGAAAAAACCATAGGTTAGAGACCATATATAGTTAGGAATTAGCATTTTAAAAACCTTGAAAATTCACTGAAAAAACCATAGGTTATAGACCATATATAGTTAGGGATTAGCATTTAAAAAACCTTATTTTACTCACACAAAACCATTGAAATTCCATATATAGTTAGTTGCACTAACTATATATCGCGCACCCGCAATCCACTGCTGATGATGTCACATATTACATCATTCATGACATGGTCAGTGACATCACTGATGACATCACTGATGACATCTCAAATGACATCACTGATGACATCACTGATGACATCTCAAATGACATCACTGATAACATCTCAAATGACATCACTGATGACATCTCAAATGACATCACTGATGACATCACTGATGACATCTCATTTGACATCAATGACCACATCACTGATGATATCATTCATGTGACAATACAATGCATCTCCTCACACTTTAATATAATCTCTGTTACACCCAGTGTTAAATACAGAGTATAATTTTTGAAACCATTGACACACCAATACTAGTTACTACATACGCACTCAGTGATTCCTATGTTTACACACACATTCACTCATTTACCCATACAATCATTCATACATACAATCACTCATCTTTACAACACTATCATATGCACTCATACACCTATACAGACTCTCACACTCTGTCACTCATCCATGGAGTTACTCACACACCTAGTCAGTCCTGTAAATAATCAATCACACTTCCATTTTCTAATCTATACAGTTAAACATAGAGCCCCTTACATTTGAAACATATACTAACACATACTTACTCTCTTATACAATCATTGATACAAGTACACATTGATTTGCACAGAGTCATACACCTCCCAGCCAGCCACACACACTCAGTCTCCCATACAAATACTTGGGCAATCAATCAATAACCCATATAGTTACTCATATAGCTACTGACCAACACATGCAGCAGTTTACAGAACAACAGACATAATGATGCACAAATTAAGACAGTTTAGTCACTAACCCATGCACTCAGTGAGACACATTTAATCACTCACTCATACAGTCAGTCACGCACCTACTAAATCCTTCATCCAGACACTTCTACATCTACTCATTCTTCAATATGTAAAACATATTTAAACTTTACAGAAACACACAGTCACTGGATGATGTCATCAGTGATGTCATTTGAGATGCCATCAGTGATGTCATCAGTGATGTCACTGACCATGTCATGAATGATGTAATATGTGACATCATCAGCAGTGGATTGCGGGTGCGCGATATATAGTTAGTGCAACTAACTATATATGGAATTTCAATGGTTTTGTGTGAGTAAAATAAGGTTTTTTAAATGCTAATCCCTAACTATATATGGTCTATAACCTATGGTTTTTTCAGTGAATTTTCAAGGTTTTTAAAATGCTAATTCCTAACTATATATGGTCTCTAACCTATGGTTTTTTCAGTGAATATATATATATATATATATTATACGGCAAGATGAAAGTAATTCAAGGAATACTTGAGTAAATGTAGATCGCGCAGCGTATTATTATGCAGCAATGTATTAAACACACTCCAAGATGGCGCGACCTACAAAACACATAGTCCGTCAACCATGTTTATGAACGCTTTGCTTTAATACCCATGCTAAACCTCGCAGTGTAATTGACACTGACGAAGGCTTTATGCTGAAACGCGTCTGTTGATCCGTGTGATTAAACTTTGATGGTGTGAGCACAAGAAACTTTGACTCCACGAGTGCGGTTCTTTGGAAAATACAAATTCTGGAGTTGAGCGCTGTGTTACTGCGGTGGCCCATTACCGCATGCCGCACCCACCCGCGAGTGCCCCGATTTCTAAGTGGGACAGAGAGCGAGAATTTTGAGACGGGCACCACTGCTGGACCGCAATCGTGCAATAAAGAAAAAACGTGAAGTAAGGAAGCGGCCAAGGCGCTGTAGATCGGATGACCAGCGAAGCCAACGCGACCTTCACGGTGAGAGCGCGAGCCCGGATTTAAACGAGCAGCGGCGCATTAGCAGCAGGGCGACAGTGGGGGATCAAACGGGTGCTCACACCAGGTATCACACGGTAACGAGTGAACATCCATGATAGGATATGTACTGCGAGACTACACGCAGGGATGCAGCAAAAGGAATGTTTAAAAGGCAAGACACAGCAACGGCAAGTGCGAGTGCAAGTACAGCCCCACTACCAAAGACAAAATTGAACGAATTACTAGTGAAACTTGAGAGACTACACGAGCGTGAAGTACGCAAATGGTGGGAGGCTACTAGCCTCCAGAGCTATATAGACGATAAAAGAGTACCAAGAGGTCTACGTGTATACACCATCCCCTCGTATGAAAATCCGGATCCTCAACTCTTAACCGAGTGGGCGGAACACACCGCACAGTATTGTGAAGGCACACTGGTGATACTTGTTAAATTCGCATGGAGCGATCGTGAGAAGACGCTAGCAGAAATCCAGGCAGTGGAGGAAGAACTCTCGAGGGAGGAGAAGCCAGAAAAATTGGCAATACTGAAGGAACAACTGAAGACCCGCCTGGCGAGATACGAAGAAAAAATCAAAACAAGGAAGCAAGAGAAATACACCCGGGACGAGAACGATTACCTCTGCGGCAGGATACTGACATTCGCTAAAAAGTACGACGCACCAAGAAGAGAGGTGGATCGAAGAAGAGCCCAGGGCACGGTATCACCAGTGAACACATCAGAATCGGAAGTGACTGATAGCGAAGCTGTGGAGGAGCAACGGAAGAAGACTACAGCAGGAAGGCAGAAAGGAGGACAAGCCCCGATCCCTCCTCCTTTTCACAACGAATGCACAGTGATCCGCCAGGCTTGGCTGAGAGGGGGAAAGACAAAACCACCGGAAAACACAGTAGGAGGAGAACAAGGAGGGCAGGTGGGGGCAGGAAGAGGAAGAGCGCAGACATGGAGAAACAGAAGGAAAACGAACAAATAATGACCAACGAACATATGATTGATCTTACAGTGGTCAACCTGTCTGAGAGAACTTTGACAAAAGTAGAAGAGAAACTACTAAGCCGGGGACTCAGCTTTTGCCCCAACAACAAAAGTGAATATACACAGACAAGGATCGACCTATACACATTCGTAAGGAAGCTCAAGCTACACAAATACCACCAACTAAGGAAAGCTACCAAAGGGCCGAAACTGGCCACCAGAAGACTGACCGCGACTGATATCTTATCCTGTGAAGATTTGAGAGGGATAGAAAATCTAGAGAGTCTCAGAATGGAAAGAAACACACAAACAACACAAGGCAATACCGTGATGGACAGAGCTATGATGAATGACATCACACAAGAGAGAGAAGAAAGTGGACTAAAACCGACGTCCACATTTAACCCCATTATGCCATGGGATGCGATAGATGCCTTTTCTGAGACTGTCTTAAAAGATCTTGTAGCCCTAAGGAACAAACGAGTGGTGACAAGGGAACCTGATAATATCGATCCTCAAGAAAGAGATGCTCTAATAAATCTACAAAAAGATACAAATATCATCATCAAGCCTTCAGATAAAGGCGGTAACGTGGTGCTGCTCACACGGGAGTATTACCACAAAGAAGCACTGAGACAACTTTCAGACAAACAATATTATCAGAGAACAGATGAAGCAAAGTATAAAGAGGGAATAAGGAGATATGATGAACTGATCAACAAATGGTATAAGAAACAAATGCTGGGAAGTGATGAAAATATGTACTTACGAAGCAATAATCCCACAATCCCAACATTTTACCATCTACCAAAATTACACAAGAATGCAATAGAACCACCTGGTCGCCCTATAGTTTCATCTATCAACGGATTAACAGAAAATATGTCAAAGTTCATAGACGGTTTCCTGTTTCCCATGGTGACGCAACTCAAATCCCACATAAAGGACACTAAAGACTTTCTTGTGAAAATTGCTGACCTAGTTTGGGATCCGTCCTATCTCCTAATAGTCCTAGACATAACAAGCCTTTACACCAATATCAAGCACGAGCTGGGCTTAAGTGCAGTGGAACACTTCTTAAATAAGAGACCTGCAAGGTTTGCGCTGCATAACCAAATGCTTCTAGAGTTTGTGGAATTTTGTCTGACGAGTAACATTTTCCTGTTCGATGAACAGCTGTACACACAGATATCTGGGACCGCGATGGGCACCTGCTTTGCTCCCAGCTATGCGAACTTGTTCGTAGGCTGGTGGGAGGAGCGGGTGCCCATGGCGCTACAGATTGAGGGACAGGAAATGGGGAAAGTGGTCAGGTGGTTCAGATATATTGACGACCTCTTCGTCGTGTGGCAGGGGACGGCGGAGGGGGCTCGTCAATATATAGAAACTCTGAATGATAACAACTGTAACCTACACTTCACAGGAACAATCAGCTGCACTACAGTTGATTATCTTGATTTAAGGGTGAGTGTAGATGAGGAAGGATTGCGTACAGCACTATACAGGAAGCCCACTGCTGGCAACTCCATCCTAAGAGCAGACAGTAACCACCCCACAAGGTTGATACAGAGCATCCCATATGGGGAACTACTCAGGATAAAAAGAAACAGTAGCAGGGAACAAGACTTTGAGGTGGCAGCAAAGGGTTGCATAGAAAGATTTGGTAGAAGAGGATATAATCAGGTGTCTCTATCCAAAACTCTCAAAAAGGTCAGAAAAATCAAAAGAGAGGATCTCTTTAAACCCAGACCAACAAAGATGCAATCTGAGAACGAAGGGAAATTCCGTTTGATCACTCCCTACACCAGTGAATCCATGAACTTCAAAAGAATATTGCAAAAAAACTGGCATATTCTAAAAACTGATGCAATCCTGAAAGATGACCTCCCAGGGAGACCATTAGTAACTTATCGAAAGGCAAGATCCCTGAAAGATGCACTGGTGAATAGCCATTATGAACGGGTCCCCATGAGAACAGGGAAAATCGCTGAAATGGGAGGATTCTATCCCTGCGGAAAATGCAAGGCTTGCGCAGGAAGCAAAAGGATGAGAAAATATGGAATCCCTGGGACAAACATCTTCAGAACCATTAAAAAGTTCATGACATGCAGTACCAGCTATGCAGTTTACTGTCTAGTCTGCCCGTGCGGCCTAAAGTACATTGGGAGCACCATCCACGAACTAAGGATAAGGGTACTTGAACATCAAAGGGCCATTGAGAAAGCAGACCCGGCATACCCTGTGGCAAGACATTTTGATCAGGTGCACCAGAGAGACAGAAGCAAATTGCAATATTTTGGAATTGATTTTGTGGCAGGGGGAGCTAGAGGTGGTGATAGACTAAAGAAATTGAGACGCCTGGAATCCAGGTATATCATCGACCTCATGACAAAGGCCCCACGGGGACTGAACAGCGGAGAAGAACTGGCAGTTCACTTGGGCAAATAATTTATGAACTAACCAGTGACTGCCCTTTGTTTGAGTAATCTGAATCTGTAATTTTGAGTAATTTTGAGTAATTTTGAATAATTTTGTATGACTTTTTTCACAGGTGGAGGGTTGTCCTGCACTTGGTATTAATTGACTGCTGTGCACAAGTATATTACTATTGCCAATACATGGTTTGATGGACAAGTATGAACCTTGAGATTGGGGATTGCGAGGCTTCGCAATCACCCTCACAGTATCTCCCCACAATCATCATGGGGAGCAAGGCAGATACACGGCAAGATGAAAGTAATTCAAGGAATACTTGAGTAAATGTAGATCGCGCAGCGTATTATTATGCAGCAATGTATTAAACACACTCCAAGATGGCGCGACCTACAAAACACATAGTCCGTCAACCATGTTTATGAACGCTTTGCTTTAATACCCATGCTAAACCTCGCAGTGTAATTGACACTGACGAAGGCTTTATGCTGAAACGCGTCTGTTGATCCGTGTGATTAAACTTTGATGGTGTGAGCACAAGAAACTTTGACTCCACGAGTGCGGTTCTTTGGAAAATACAAATTCTGGAGTTGAGCGCTGTATATATATATATATATATATATATGAAATAAATCTCCCTTACTGCTGCCTGGGGTCCGTGTCTTCTTTTGCAGGAGCTTGTGCTGATTGAAGACTTGGTGTTTATATATATATATATATATATATATATATATATATATATATATATATATATATATATATATATTACCTACTGGCGGTCGCCAGTAGGTATATATAGTTAGGATTTTTTCTCTATGGGTTTTTTGAAAATTCTATGTCTAATAACTTTGGCGTTTGTGGACGGAATCGGCTGAAATTTTCAGGAAAATGGCACATTTTGTTTCTGAGCAGCCCTTGAAAATTTGGGGGGGGTTCGTCCAGTGGGGGCCGAGAAAAAAGGGGGGTCCCAAAACGTGTTTTTAACATTGAGTTTTCCATAGGGCGGTTGGCCTCACTTTTAGCCCGAACGGCTGAATGGATTTGCACGAAACTTGGCAAAATTGTAGGGACTGGTAGCCCGATGTGCCTTTTGTAGGTCTCAATATATGTGCTCCAGTGGATTTTGAGAAATTAACGTTTAAAAAAAGATATATATCTGTAACAGCGGACCGGTTAGCGCTCTGGTTCGCGGACTTTTCGCGCAACGGAGCTTTGTGAAGCGAAGCTGATTGGTTCTCCGGCGTCTGTCAACATTCCAAACAGTCCGTAGCGGCCGCCATCTTGTCTCTCGGTAGGATCGAGAGACAAGAGGAGGTCAAAACAAAGGGGGAAATAACTATAAGGGGGCATAGTAGATCCTCGCTGACCCCCTAGGTTTGATGTGGAGGTTTTAAAAGGGCCCCGCGGGGCAAAAAAAAATAATAAAAATAATAATTGAACGGCTGAATGGATTTGCACGAAACTTGGCAAAATATTAGGGACTGGTAGCCCGATGTGCCTTTGCTAGGTCTCAATATATGTGCTCCAGTGGATTTTGAGAAATTAACGTTCAAAAAAAGATATATATCTGTAACAGCGCTCCGCTTCGCGTAACGGAGGTTTGCGAAGCTGATTGGTCATTCTGTCACTGGGCTATAGTTGGGCTACATCTGGCTGATATTTGGGCTACATTTGTTTTTTTGTGTGTCTGGCGGCCATCTTTGGGCTACATTGGGCTACATTGGGCTTCATTGGGCTACATTCGGCTAATTAGCAAATAGCTCATCGCAAACTAGGAATGGTAAAGAATCGCTATTTATTCCTTAAAGTTCGCTATTTAGGAAATGCAAATAACTTTGATGATACATATGGCGGTTCATCTCTAACAAGATAAGAAGCATAGGGATAGATTTATGATGACTGGCGCATCACCAGGGATGTGTTAGTCATTCTGTGCCGCTGTTCCGTCACCTATGGTGTGCTGCATTTACAATGCGGCGCATCATGGGGCAAAAACAGCACAGATGCGTGATGTATCTGTGCCGTAAAGGTGGCGCATTGCTGGAGTTGTATCGCAAGTGTGATGAAGCTCCAGCAAGGGTCGGGGGTGCCCCTGTCGCAGGGTTTCTGTTCTCACACAGAACTGTGGACAGAGGATTGGAACCTCGGCGAATTAGGGTGTCCCAAAACTCACGTTAGTAATCAAAAACTATTTAGCAAGCTAGGTACAGTGTCACATTGGATATAACAAACTCTCAATGTTTAGACAATCCAGAATATGAACTTATAGTACCTCAGGATACGTGGAACTCATGAACAGTCGGTCGTTATATATTTCTTAGAAACCAGAACATGGAGTTAAGAAGAACACATGTGTATTTGAAATGTTTATTTACTAATGCCGTCTTCTCAGGCGTAGTACCTTAGATAATAAAAGTACACATATTATCAGTAGCAAAATTACCAGCATAGTTACTAGTACATAAAAAGTGAATGGTGATAGTATGTTAACATGCTGTAAATGAATAAGAGTTAGCAACACTTATAAGCAGCCGCGGGCCGTGGAGGGAGTTACGGTGAGGCAGGGAGGCGGGGAGGGGGAGAAGCAGGGTGGAGAATACAAGTACACATATTATCAGTAGCAAAATTACCAGCATAGTTACTAGTACATAAAAAGCGAATGGTGACAGTATGTTAACATGCTGTAAATGAATAAGAGTTAGCAACACTTATAAGCAGCCGCGGGCCGTGGAGGGAGTTACGGTGGGGCAGGGAGGCGGGGAGGGGGAGGGGCAAGGTAGAGAGGGCTCCACCCTGCTTCTCCCCCTCCCCGCCTCCCTGCCCCATCGTAACTCCCTCCACGGCCCGCGGCTGCTTATATCTCACCCTCCCTAATACACATATTATATTATTTGCTAAGAAGGTCTCTTTGTGTTGGTTTAGGGCGTGTCCATACTTTAGTGTCTTAGATTTGAAGGAATCACATCAGCATACACCAGCTCTCTCTTCATGTGAACCGCATCAACTGTTGTGTATGTGTGTTCGGCAAAGCAATATAAAACCCGCCTCATGCCCAGAATTGGCAGAAGTTGCACTTATGTTATGAGTATGAAGTCGTGGAGATCAGACCTCATAACAATTCTGTATCGTGTTGTTCTTGAAACTTTAGCACTCGCTGTACAGATATAGTTTAACAAGTAAAGCAGATAGTAGACCAATAACATATTATTCTCATGTAAACCACGATGAACTACTAGGTGGAAAGCTAAAGCAACAACTAAGTGTCGTGTGCAGAAGTTGCAAAAAAGGAAAAATGGCGTTTAAACCGGTAATGAGCCCATGCTAACTTAACACGGTGTAAAGATATCCAGGACCTAGATGACACCTCCTCATGATCCGGAAACGAACTGAATAAGATAATAGAAGTGCCATCTCATGAGAGCAGATTGCAAGTTTATATGTGGACGGTCCGCAAGGTAAAGCATTAAAAACTAGGAAAATTCAATGCTAAAGAAAAATAAAACAGCCAAGTACTTTATCGAGTCTTAAGCCAATAGGCAAGGTAAATAATAAAAACTTGACAAATAAGTCAATGAATTGTCAATGAAATGCTAGTACTCAGCATATCAAACATGAAAAAGGTCTATGACATAACTGTGTATGCAAAATAAGCTGCAACAGCCTCCAATAGGAAGTCACCGTCTTCATCCGAAAACAGTTCAGCCATCCAATTTAAAAGCGGAAAAGAACATACGTGCTCTCCCAGCACCGGATCCTCTATCACCATCAGAGGACAGCTCGGTGGGTTTTCAAGAAAGCTGTGTTCCAAGAAAGACTGTGCTGCCGCCAGTAAATTCCAGGGACCAAGTAGTCCATGCATCAATGCCACAGCCATAATCCTTTCGCCAGGACAAATCAACTCGTGAGTAATGATAGGAGTCATCAGCTGATTAAAGTCGACGTCAGGAGAAACCGGTCCGCAGAGACACAAATCAATGGCCCAATCGAAATCACAGGTCAGGCAGTGAAATACAGGCTGGACACAGGTGAAGTAGGAGAACCGAAAAGATAATCCATATGCCGTGCTTAATATCGCCAACGGCATTGTGCCATAATATTCTAGCATGCGATTGCGGAACAGTGTCAGCAGCTGCAGGGTCGGAGGTTGCATAGGAGGGACATCCATATTTAAAAATGTAAAAAAGCACAAGAGCGTCCGCTGGTAATGCAAGTAAAAATGCAATTCACGAACCAGAGTGGAGAAAATGGAATGAAAGGGAGCAGGGATGACTCCAAAGATTTTCTCAAATGAAGTCACGAGACCACTGGTAACAACTTTAAAAAAGTGTGCCAGGGATTTTGTGGAGGATGCGTTAAAGATAGTCGGAAACATGTTGCTGAAATTGAAAGGCAAACCTGTGTACGGGTGTTCGCTATGTGAAGTACGAAA
This sequence comes from Lissotriton helveticus, assembly GCF_964261635.1. Taxonomy (NCBI): domain Eukaryota; kingdom Metazoa; phylum Chordata; class Amphibia; order Caudata; family Salamandridae; genus Lissotriton; species Lissotriton helveticus. Next base: position 873,229,102 of record NC_136059.1, read on the forward strand.
GTTTCACGGGCCGAACTCAAGGCCACCTCTCTCTGAGACAAAAGAGCTCTTATTCTTGTCATGCCGTTGAAACGTGTCCCAAGGTTGGTATTTGTGGCCAGATTGAAAACTCCCTATGTTCATGTGTGGGAGGAAATAGAACATTTCTGCAGCAAATAACCCGTTCACTTACTGTTACGATAAAAGGAATACTTTTTAATTAACTCAGAACAATCTTCATTATTGAGCATCAAATAACTACCATTTTCCAACAACTTGAACGTGGGGATGATAGCAGGAACTGGCGTGCCTTGCAACACGCAAGCCATATTTGGTCGGTGTTTGTTGCATGAATCGTGTAACTGTATGTGCCTACACATTAGTGAATGATCTGGCGTCTCAGTGCATTCCTCTCCATTCAGATAAACTTCTTGATCATTTTTGAAACATCTGTATGTGTATGGAAGCGACTAGACCTCATGAACAAAAGCACTACCTAAAGGTTCATAAAGACCTATTGGTATATATTTCATACAATTTGAAAACTTATATAAAGCAAAAGGCAGCGTTATTAAACCGTGGATAAGGCATGTTGCCAAAAAACCCGCAATCCTCTGCTGATGATGTCACTGAGCATGTCATGAATGATGTAATATGTGACATCATCAGTAGTGGATTATGGGTAATAGTATCTCTAGTTTACTCCCCTATAGCTGTCTTTCTTTTAACATAAGTGTGTGTTTCCTTCCCTTATACTTACTGTTTTTGGTTCGCTTCCAGTTCGCGTACCAGCGAGCGAACTAGGAAGCGAACTAAGAGAAATAGAGGTTGGCACAGTTCCAAATATTGTACCAATTTTTTAATAACGGGGAGGTAGTTCTGAAAAGAACTTTTTTTTTTATTTTTCTGAACATTTTTTTACTGTTTTTGAATTTTTCGGAACAGTTTTATATTTTTTTGGGTTTTTCTTGGAGGGGGCAATGAAAACGATTCATTGTAAAGGGCTCAACAGGAGCAACAAAACAAAAAAAAGAAGTATTTATTATTTTGGGCGTTTCGGACAAACTTGCATATGATAGTCAATAGCTCTGTTGATCAGAGTGATGCTTCTTTCTCCGTAGGAAATGAATCCATCGCAAAATACGCAGGTGTGTTTTACTTCACCAAATCTCATTTGTATATTTGGCACCATCTCCCTGCCCTCTGGTCCCGTTACTTCCGGTACAACAGATCTTCTGGCCATAATAGGGAGATTATCTAGGTCGTTCCGAAACTGTGCAGCACTGTAGTTGTTAGGATGCCACCTAGTCATATGGCGATGCATTGTGTAGTTTCCGAAACTGTATTTTTTGTCGGTCCCTCTGGACAGTCTATCTTGACATATAAGGCAAGTTACGTATCTTGCATTTACTTTTTTCTGACCTTTGGGAATTTTAAAAAATTGCCAAATGAAGTTTTCTTTCCGGTGAGACGTCTTGGGCTGCTCAGGCAAAAACTGCCTCTCTTCGTGCTCGTCCTCCTGTTCCTCTTCTTCTTCTTCTTGTTGAATTACAACTTGAGCAGGTGGTCCACTCTTCCTTGGATGTGGTGGAGGTGGTGGGGAAGCACCAGCTGAAGCTACTAAAGAAGCCATTGCTCAGTGATCACAAAGGGTCTTTCTCTCACAATGATGAAAGTCAGAGTGAGGAAAGAAGGAGGGATTTTCATCATTTGGGAAAAACAAGAGTTCTCAACCAATCAAAAGTGTTCATTTTAGATTATATGACCTAGTCTTACATCATTAGGAAACCAAAAGTGAAATGAACCAATGAAAAGTGTTATTACCAAGTCACATGACTTGCTGTGTTTACGTTAAGCGCTTTGCAGGGCCTCCCGGTTTGCTTCCAGAAACCTGCGCTTTGGCACTCGCTTCGCGTACCAGTTTGCTAACGTAGCACGTCATATGACGTATCAAGCGACAACGTGGAACGTCATGCGGACGGGAGGCGTCACGATGTTGTTTTCTAACGCGGCACTTGCGGTAAAGAAACGTTTACCGGCTCGCGGTCTATTTCGCGGCATCAAGGTCAGCTAACGGGAAGCTTCCCGATTCGCGAAGCGGGAACGAAGAAAAAAAAATATTTTAAAAAAAAATTATTCATAAACATATAAAATATATTTTTGGATTTAAAGAAGAATACATTTTACAGCTACAGATATTAGCTGTTAAAAAACCAATGAAATTCACAGAAAAAAACATAGGTTATAGACCATATATAGTTAGGAATTAGCATTTACAAAACCTTGAAAATTCACTGAAAAAACCATAGGTTATAGACCATATATAGTTAGGAAATAGCATTTAGAAAACCTTATTTTACTCACACAAAACCATTGAAATTCCATATATAGTTAGTTGCACTAACTATATATCGCGCACCTGCAATCCACTGCTGATGATGTCACATATTACATCATTCATGACATGGTCAGTGACATCACTGATGACATCACTGATGACATCTCAAATGACATCACTGATGACATCACTGATGACAACATCCAGTGACTGTATGCTTCTGTAAAGTTAAAATATGTCTTACATATTGAAGAATGAGTGGATGTATAAGTGTCTGGATGAAGGATTTAGTAGGTGCATGACTGACTGTATAAGTGAGTGATTAAATGTGTCTCACTGAGTGCATGGGTTAGTGACTAAACTGTTTTAAATTGTGCATCATTGTGTCTGTTGTTTTGTAATCTGATGCATGTGTTGATCATTAGCTATATGACTAACTATATGGGTTATTGATTAGTTGCCCAAGTATTTGTATGGGAGACTGAGTGTGTGTGTGGGTGTCTGGGAGGTGTATGACTCTGTGCATAGATGTGTGAGCAGTTGATTCACTAGATGTATGGGTTCAAAAGTGCATGTGGAAACATCTGTATGGGCGGTTGACTGTGTGCATGAGTGTATTGGTGAGTGAATGGATATCTCAGTGCTACATGTCAAAGTAAGTACATATGTAAAACACAGTACATGTGATAGTTGACATATATAAATAACTGTGCATAAGAGCCAGTGAATGTGTGAGTGGCTGTATGGATTATTGTGAACTTGTATCAGGGATTGTATAACAGAGTAAATATGTGTTATTATATGTTCCAATAAGTAAGGTGTGTATAACTATATAGTTGAGGAAATCGAGGTGTGATTGATTCTTTGCAAGACTGACTAGGTGTGTGAGTAACTCCATGGATGAGTGACAGTCTGTGAGTGTCTGTTTACACTGAGTGTATCTAAGGTTATATTAGAGTCTGAAGAGGTTCATTGTATCATCACATGAATGATGTCATCAGTGATGTGATCAGTAATGTCAAATGAGATGTCATCAGTGATGTCATCAGTGATGTCATTTGAGATGTCATCAGTGATGTCATCAGTGATGTCACTGACCATGTCATGAATGATGTAATATGTGACATCATCAGCAGTGGATTGCAGGTGCGCGATATATAGTTAGTGCAACTAACTATATATGGAATTTCAATGGTTTTGTGTGAGTAAAATAAGGTTTTCTAAATGCTATTTCCTAACTATATATGGTCTATAACCTATGGTTTTTTCAGTGAATATATATATATATATATATGAAATAAATCTCCCTTACTGCAGCCTGGGGTCCGTGTCTTCTTTTGCAGGAGCTTGTGCTGATTGAAGACTTGGTGTTTATATATATATATATATATATATATATATATATATATATATATATATATATATATATATGTATATATATATAATATATTACCTACTGGCGGTCGCCAGTAGGTATATATAGTTAGGATTTTTTCTCTATGGGATTTTTGAAAATTCTATGTCTAATAACTTTGGCGTTTGTGGACGGAATTGGCTGAAATATTCAGGAAAATGGCACATTTTGTTTCTGAGCAGCCCTTGAAAATTTGGGGGGGGTTCGTCAAGGGGGGGCCGAGAAAAAAGGGGGGTCCCAACACGTGTTTTTAACATTGAGTTTTCCATAGGGCGGTTGGCCTCACTTTTAGCCCGAACGGCTGAATGGATTTGCACGAAACTTGGCAAAATTGTAGGGACTGGTAGCCCGATGTGCCTTTTGTAGGTCTCAATATATGTGCTCCAGTGGATTTTGAGAAATTAACGTTTAAAAAAAGATATATATCTGTAACAGCGGACCTGGCAGCGTCCCAGGACGCGTACTTTACGCGCAACGGAGCTTTGTGAAGCGAAGCTGATTGGTTCTCCGGCGTCTGTCAACATTCCAAAAAGTCCGTAGCGGCCGCCATCTTGTCTCTCGGTAGGATCGAGAGACAAGAGGAGGTCAAAACAAAGGGGGAAATAACTATAAGGGGGCATAGTAGATCCTCGCTGACCCCCTAGGTTTGATGTGGAGGTTTTAAAAGGGCCCCGCGGGGCAAAAAAAAATAATAATAATAATAATCGAACGGCTGAATGGATTTGCACGAAACTTGGGAAAATATTAGGGACTGGTAGCCCGATGTGCCTTTGCTAGGTCTCAATATATGTGCTCCAGTGGATTTTGAGAAATTAACGTTCAAAAAAAGATATATATCTGTAACAGCGCTCCGCTTCGCGTAACGGAGGTTTGCGAAGCTGATTGGTCATTCTGTCACTGGGCTATAGTTGGGCTACATCTGGCTGATATTTGGGCTACATTTGTTTTTTTGTGTGTCTGGCGGCCATCTTTGGGCTACATTGGGCTACATTGGGCTTCATTGGGCTACATTGGGCTACATTTGGGCTCCAACATATATATAGGCCAATGTAGCCCAATATATATTTTTCAAAGTTAATTTTCGTAAAAACCACTGGAGCATATATCTTGAGACATAGCAAAGGCACATCGGGCTACCAGTCCCTACAATTTTGCCAAGTTTCGTGGAGATCCATTCAGCCGTTCGAGCTAAAAGTGAGTCCAACCGCCCTATGGAAATGAAGGAAATGAATGGGTAATTTGTAATTAGCAAATAGCTAATCGCAAACTAGGAATGGTAAAGAATCGCTATTTATTCCTTAAAGTTCGCTATTTAGGAAATGCAAAAAACTTTGATGATACATATGGCGGTTCATCTCTAACAAGATAAGAAGCATAGGGATACATTTATGATGACTGGTGCATCACCAGGGATGTGTTAGTCATTCTGTGCCGCTGCTCCGTCACCTATGGTGTGCTGCATTTACAATGTGGCGCATCATGGGGCAAAAACAGCACAGATGCGTGATGTATCTGTGCCGTAAAGGTGGCGCATTGCTGGAGTTGTATCGCAAGTGTGATGAAGCTCCAGCAAGGGTCGGGGGTGCCCCTGTCGCAGGGTTTCTGTTCTCACACAGAACTGTGGACAGAGGATTGGAACCTCGGCGAATTAGGGTGTCCCAAAACTCACGTTAGTAATCAAAAACTCCTTAGCAAGCTAGGTACAGTGTCACATTGGATATAACAAACTCTCAATGTTTAGACAATCCAGAATATGAACTTATAGTACCTCAGGATACGTGGAACTCATGAACAGTCGGTCGTTATATATTTCTTAGAAACCAGAATATGGAGTTAAGAAGAACACATGTGTATTTGAAATGTTTATTTACTAATGCCGTCTTCTCAGGCGTAGTATCTTAGATAATACAAGTACACATATTATCAGTAGCAAAATTACCAGCATAGTTACTAGTACATAAAAAGCGAATGGTGATAGTATGTTAACATGCTGTAAATGAATAAGAGTTAGCAACACTTATAAGCAGCCGCGGGCCGTGGAGGGAGTTACGGTGAGGCAGGGAGGCGGGGAGGGGGAGAAGCAGGGTGGAGAATACAAGTACACATATTATCAGTAGCAAAATTACCAGCATAGTTACTAGTACATAAAAAGCGAATGGTGACAGTATGTTAACATGCTGTAAATGAATAAGAGTTAGCAACACTTATAAGCAGCCGCGGGCCGTGGAGGGAGTTACGGTGGGGCAGGGAGGCGGGGAGGGGGAGGGGCAAGGTAGAGAGGGCTCCACCCTGCTTCTCCCCCTCCCCGCCTCCCTGCCTCACCGTAACTCCCTCCACGGCCCGCGGCTGCTTATATCTCACCCTCCCTAATACACATATTATATTATTTGCTAAGAAGGTCTCTTTGTGTTGGTTTAGGGCGTGCCCATACTTTAGTGTCTTAGATTTGAAGGAATCACATCAGCATACACCAGCTCTCTCTTCATGTGAACCGCATCAACTGTTGTGTATGTGTGTTCGGCAAAGCAATATAAAACCCGCCTCATGCCCAGAATTGGCAGAAGTTGCACTTATGTTATGAGTATGAAGTCGTGGTGATCAGACCTCATAACAATTCTGTATCGTGTTGTTCTTGAAACTTTAGCACTCGCTGTACAGATATAGTTTAACAAGCAAAGCAGATAGTAGAGCAATAACATATTATTCTCATGTAAACCACGATGAACTACTAGGTGGAAAGCTAAAGCAACAACTAAGTGTCGTGTGCAGAAGTTGCAAAAAAGGAAAAATGGCGTTTAAACCGGTAATGAGCCCATGCTAACTTAACACGGTGTAAAGATATCCAGGACCTAGATGACACCTCCCCATGATCCGGAAACGAACTGAATAAGATAATAGAAGTGCCATCTCATGAGAGCAGATTGCAAGTTTATATGTGGACGGTCCGCAAGGTAAAGCATTAAAAACTAGGAAAATGTAATGCTAAAGAAAAATAAAACAGCCAAGTACTTTATCGAGTCTTAAGCCAATAGGCAAGGTAAATAATAAAAACTTGACAAATAATTCAATGAATTATCAATGAAATGCTAGTACTCAGCATATTAAACATGAAAAAGGTCTATGACATAACTGTGTATGCAAAATAAGCTGCAACAGCCTCCAATAGGAAGTCACAGTCTTCATCCGAAAACAGTTCAGCCATCCAATTTAAAAGCGGAAAAGAACATACGTGCTCTCCCAGCACCGGATCCTCTATCACCATCAGAGGACAGCTCGGTGGGTTTTCAAGAAAGCTCTGTTCCAAGAAAGACTGTGCTGCTGCCAGTAAATTCCAGGGACCAAGTAGTCCATGCATCAATGCCACAGCCATAATCCTTTCGCCAGGACAAACCAACTCGTGAGTAATGATAGGAGTCATCAGCTGATTAAAGTCGACGTCAGGAGAAACCGGTCCGCAGAGACACAAATCAATGGCCCAATCGAAATCACAGGTCAGGCAGTGAAATACAGGCTGGACACAGGTGAAGTAGGAGAATCGAAAAGATAATCCATATGCCGTGCTTAATATCGCCAACGGCATTGTGCCATAATATTCTAGCATGCGATTGCGGAACAGTGTCAGCAGCTGCAGGGTGGGAGGTTGCATAGGAGGGACATCCATATTTAAAAATGTAAAAAAGCACAAGAGCGTCCGCTGGTAATGCAAGTAAAAATGCCAATCCACGAACCAGAGTGGAGAAAATAGAATGAAAGGAAGCAGGGATGACTCCAAAGATTTTCTCAAATGAAGTCACGAGACCACTGGTAACAACTTTAAAAAAGTGCGCCAGGGTCTTTGTGGAGGATGCGTTAAAGATAGTCGGAACCATCTTGCTGAAATTGAAAGGCAAATCTGAATTGAAAAGGGTCTGCACCTCTGTACGGGTGTTCGCTATGTGAAGCACGAAAGTTTCACGGGCCGAACTCAAGGCCACCTCTCTCTGAGACAAAAGAGCTCTTATTCTTGCCATGCCGTTGAAATCTGTCCCAAGGTTGGTATTTGTGGCCAGATTGAAAACTCCCTATGTTCATGTGTGGGAGGAAATAGAACATTTCTGCAGCAAATAACCCGTTCACTTACTGTTACGATAAAAGGAATACTTTTAATTAACTCAGAACAATCTTCATTATTGAGCATCAAATAACTACCATTTTCCAACAACTTGAACGTGGGGATGATAGCAGGAACTGGCGTGCCTTGCAACAAGCAAGCCATATTTGGTTGGTGTTTGTTGCATGAACCGTGTAACTGTATGTGCCTACACATTAGTGAATGATCTGGCGTCTCAGTGCATTCCTCTCCATTCAGATAAACTTCTTGATCATCTTTGAAACATCTGTATGTGTATGGAAGCGACCAGACCTCATGAAGAAAAGCACTACCTAAAGGTTCATAACGACCTATTGGTATATATTTCATACAATTTGAAAACTTATATAAAGCAAAAGGCAGCGTTATTAAACCGTGGATAAGGCACGTTGCCAAAAAACCCGCAATCCTCTGCTGATGATGTCACTGAGCATGTCATGAATGATGTAATATGTGACATCATCAGCAGTGGATTACGGGTAATAGTATCTCTAGTTTACTCCCCTATAGCTGTCTTTCTTTTAACATAAGTGTCTGTTTCCTTCCCTTATACTTACTGTTTTTGGTTCGCTTCTGGTTCGTGTACCGGCGAGCGAACTGGGAAGCGAACTAAGAGAAATAGAGGTTGGCACAGTTCCAAATATTGTACCAATTTTTTAATAACGGGGAGGTAGTTCTGAAAAGAACTTTTTTTTTAATTGTTTTTCGGAACATTTTTTTACTTTTTTTGAATTTTTCTGAACAGTTTTATATTTTTTTGGGTTTTTCTTGGAGGGGGCAATGAAAACGATTCATTGTAAAGGGCTCAACAGGAGCAACAAAACAAAAAAAGAAGTATTTATTATTTTGGGCGTTTCGTACAAACTTGCATATGATAGTCAATAGCTCTGTTGATCAGAGTGATGCTTTTTTCTCCGTAGGAAATGAATCCATCGCAAAATACGCAGATGTGTTTTACTTCACCAAATTTCATTTGTATATTTGGCACCATCTCCCTGCCCTCTGGTCCCGTTACTTCCGGTACAACAGATCTTCTGGCCATAATAGGGAGATTATCTAGGTCGTTCCGAAACTGTGCAGCACTGTAGTTGTTAGGATGCCACCTAGTCATATGGCGATGCATTGTGTAGTTTCCGAAACTGTATTTTTTCTCGGTTCCTCTGGACAGTCTATATTGACATATAAGGCAAGTTACGTATCTTGCATTTACTTTTTTCTGACCTTTGGGAATTTTAAAAAATTGCCAAATGAAGTTTTCTTTCCGGTGAGACGTCCTGGGCTGCTCAGGCAAAAACTGCCTCTCTTCGTGCTCGTCGTCCTGTTCCTCTTCTTCTTCTTCTTGTTGAATTATAACTTGAGCAGGTGGTCCACTCTTCCTTGGATGTGGTGGAGGTGGTGGGGAAGCACCAGCTGAAGCTACTAAAGAAGCCATTGCTCAGTGATCACAAAGGGTCTTTCTCTCACAATGATGAAAGTCAGAGTGAGGAAAGAAGGAGGGATTTTCATCATTTGGGAAAAACAAGAGTTCTCAACCAATCAAAAGTGTTCATTTTAGATTATATGACCTAGTCTTACATCATTAGGAAACCAAAAGTGAAATGAACCAATGAAAAGTGTTATTACCAAGTCACATGACTTGCTGTGTTTACGTTAAGCGCTTTGCAGGGCCTCCCGGTTTGCTTCCAGAAACCTGCGCTTTGCGACTCGCTTCGCGTACCAGTTCGCTAACGTAGCACGTCATATGACGTATCACGCGACAACGTGAAACGTCATGCGGATGGGAGGCGTCACGATGTTGTTTTCTAACGCGGCACTTGCGGTAAAGAAACGTTTACCGGCTCGCGGTCTATTTCGCGGCATCAAGGTCAGCTAACGGGAAGCTTCCCGATTCGCGAAGCGGGAACGAAGAAAAAAAAATATTTAAAAAAAAAATTATTCATAAACATATAAAATATATTTTTGGATTTAAAGAAGAATACATTTTACAGCTACAGATATTAGCTGTTAAAAAACCAATGAAATTCACAGAAAAAACCATAGGTTATAGACCATATATAGTTAGGAATTAGCATTTACAAAACCTTGAAAATTCACTGAAAAAACCATAGTTTATAGACCATATATAGTTAGGAATTAGCATTTAGAAAACCTTATTTTACTCACACAAAACCATTGAAATTCCATATATAGTTAGTTGCACTAACTATATATTGCGCACCCGCAATCCACTGCTGATGATGTCACATATTACATCATTCATGACATGGTCAGTGACATCACTGATGACATCACTGATGACATCTCAAATGACATCACTGATGACATCACTGATGACATCTCATTTGACATCAATGACCACATCACTGATGATATCATTCATGTGACAATACAATGCATCTCCTCACATTTTAATATAACCTCTGTTTCACCCAGTGTTAAAAAGAGAGTATAATTTTTGAAACCATTGACACACCAATACTAGTTACTACATACGCACTCACTGATTGCTACGTCTACACACACCTTCACTCATTCACCCATACAATCATTCATACATACAATCACTCATCTTTACAACACTATCATATGCACTCATACACCTATACAGACACTCACAGTCTGCCACTCATCCATGGAGTTACTCACACACCTAGTCAGTCCTGTAAAGAATCAATGACACTTCCATTTTCTTGTCTATACAGTTAAACATAGAGCACCTTACATTTTCAAACATATACTAACACATACTTACCTTCTTATACAATCATTGATACAAGTACAGATTGATCTGCACAGAGTCACACACCTCCCAGCTAGCCACACACACACTCAGTCTCCCATACAAATACTTGGGCAATCAATCAATAACCCATATAGTTACTCATATAGCTACTGATCAACACATGCAGCAGTTTACAGAACAACAGACATAATGATGCACAAATTAAGACAGTTTAGTCACTAACCCATGCAGTCAGTGAGACACATTTAATCACTCACTCATACAGTCAGTCATGCACCTACTAAATCCTTCGTCCAGACACTTACACATCCACTCATTCTTCAATATGTAAGACATATTTAAACTTTATAGAAACAAAAAATCACTGGATGTTGTTATCAGTGATGTCATCAGTGATGTCATTTGAGATGTCATCAGTGATGTCATCAGTGATGTCACTGACCATGTCATGAATGATGTAATATGTGACATCATCAGCAGTGGATTGCGGGTGCGCAATATATAGTTAGTGCAACTAACTATATATGGAATTTCAATGGTTTTGTGTGAGTAAAATAAGGTTTTCTAAATGCTAATTCCTAACTATATATGGTCTATAACCTATGTTTTTTTCAGTGAATTTTCAAGGTTTTGTAAATGCTAATTCCTAACTATATATGGTCTATAACCTATGGTTTTTTCTGTGAATATATATATATATCAAACAAATGCTTTCAGCAGGATGCCAGATAGTATGCTCAAGGGAGAAAGGGACACTCCAAACAGGACTTCGTCTTGCAGAATTCTTTATTGAATTAACAAGTGAATCGTGAGGGTCTCAATCCGACGCGTTTCGGCGAACCCAGTCGCCTTGCTCACCAGGTATATATATATATATATATATATATATATATGTATATATATATATATATATATATATATATATATATATATATATATATTACCTACTGGCGGTCGCCAGTAGGTATATATAGTTAGGATTTTTTCTCTATGGGTTTTTTGAAAATTCTATGTCTAATAACTTTGGCGTTTGTGGACGGAATTGGCTGAAATTTTCAGGAAAATGGCACATTTTGTTTCTGAGCAGCCCTTGAAAATTTGGGGGGGGGTTCGTCAAGGGGGGGCCGAGAAAAAAGGGGGGTCCCAAAACGTGTTTTTAACATTGAGTTTTCCATAGGGCGGTTGGCCTCACTTTTAGCCCGAACGGCTGAATGGATTTGCACGAAACTTGGCAAAATTGTAGGGACTGGTAGCCCGATGTGCCTTTTGTAGGTCTCAATATATGTGCTCCAGTGGATTTTGAGAAATTAACGTTTAAAAAAAGATATATATCTGTAACAGCGGACCAGGCAGCGCTCCGGTTCGCGTACTTTACGCGCAACGGAGCTTTGTGAAGCGAAGCTGATTGGTTCTCCGGCGTCTGTCAACATTCCAAAAAGTCCGTAGCGGCCGCCATCTTGTCTCTCGGTAGGATCGAGAGACAAGAGGAGGTCAAAACAAAGGGGGAAATAACTATAAGGGGGCATAGTAGATCCTCGCTGACCCCCTAGGTTTGATGTGGAGGTTTTAAAAGGGCCCCGCGGGGCAAAAAAAAAAATAATAATAATAATCGAACGGCTGAATGGATTTGCACGAAACTTGGCAAAATATTAGGGACTGGTAGCCCGATGTGCCTTTGCTAGGTCTCAATATATGTGCTCCAGTGGATTTTGAGAAATTAACGTTCAAAAAAAGATATATATCTGTAACAGCGCTCCGCTTCGCGTAACGGAGGTTTGCGAAGCTGATTGGTCATTCTGTCACTGGGCTATAGTTGGGCTACATCTGGCTGATATTTGGGCTACATTTGTTTTTTTGTGTGTCTGGCGGCCATCTTTGGGCTACATTGGGCTACATTGGGCTTCATTGGGCTACATTGGGCTACATTTGGGCTCCAACATATATATAGGCCAATGTAGCCCAATATATATTTTTCAAAGTTAATTTTCGTAAAAACCACTGGAGCATATATCTTGAGACATAGCAAAGGCACATCGGGCTACCAGTCCCTACAATTTTGCCAAGTTTCGTGGAAATCCATTCAGCCGTTCGAGCTAAAAGTGAGTCCAACCGCCCTATGGAAATGAAGGAAATGAATGGGTAATTTGTAATTAGCAAATAGCTAATCGCAAACTAGGAATGGTAAAGAATCGCTATTTATTCCTTAAAGTTCGCTATTTAGGAAATGCAAAAAACTTTGATGATACATATGGCGGTTCATCTCTAACAAGATAAGAAGCAAAGGGATACATTTATGATGACTGGCGCATCACCAGGGATGTGTTAGTCATTCTGTGCCGCTGTTCCGTCACCTATGGTGTGCTGCATTTACAATGCGGCGCATCATGGGGCAAAAACAGCACAGATGCGTGATGTATCTGTGCCGTAAAGGTGGCGCATTGCTGGAGTTGTATCGCAAGTGTGATGAAGCTCCAGCAAGGGTCGGGGGTGCCCCTGTCGCAGGGTTTCTGTTCTCACACAGAACTGTGGACAGAGGATTGGAACCTCGGCGAATTAGGGTGTCCCAAAACTCACGTTAGTAATCAAAAACTCCTTAGCAAGCTAGGTACAGTGTCACATTGGATATAACAAACTCTCAATGTTTAGACAATCCAGAATATGAACTTATAGTACCTCAGGATACGTGGAACTCATGAACAGTCGGTCGTTATATATTTCTTAGAAACCAGAACATGGAGTTAAGAAGAACACATGTGTATTTGAAATGTTTATTTACTAATGCCGTCTTCTCAGGCGTAGTATCTTAGATAATAGAAGTACACATATTATCAGTAGCAAAATTACCAGCATAGTTACTAGTACATAAAAAGCGAATGGTGACAGTATGTTAACATGCAGTAAATGAATAAGAGTTAGCAACACTTATAAGCAGCCGCGGGCCGTGGAGGGAGTTACGGTGGGGCAGGGAGGCGGGGAGGGGGAGGGGCAAGGTAGAGAGGGCTCCACCCTGCTTCTCCCCCTCCCCGCCTCCCTGCCCCACCGTAACTCCCTCCACGGCCCGCGGCTGCTTATATCTCACCCTCCCTAATACACATATTATATTATTTGCTAAGAAGGTCTCTTTGTGTTGGTTTAGGGCGTGCCCATACTTTAGTGTCTTAGATTTGAAGGAATCACATCAGCATACACCAGCTCTCTCTTCATGTGAACCGCATCAACTGTTGTGTATGTGTGTTCGGCAAAGCAATATAAAACTCGCCTCATGCCCAGAATTGGCAGAAGTTGCACTTATGTTATGAGTATGAAGTCGTGGAGATCAGACCTCATAACAATTCTGTATCGTGTTGTTCTTGAAACTTTAGCACTCGCTGTACAGATATAGTTTAACAAGCAAAGCAGATAGTAGAGCAATAACATATTATTCTCATGTAAACCACGATGAACTACTAGGTGGAAAGCTAAAGCAACAACTAAGTGTCGTGTGCAGAAGTTGCAAAAAAGGAAAAATGGCGTTTAAACCGGTAATGAGCCCATGCTAACTTAACACGGTGTAAAGATATCCAGGACCTAGATGACACCTCCCCATGATCCGGAAACGAACTGAATAAGATAATAGAAGTGCCATCTCATGAGAGCAGATTGCAAGTTTATATGTGGACGGTCCGCAAGGTAAAGCATTAAAAACTAGGAAAATTTAATGCTAAAGAAAAATAAAACAGCCAAGTACTTTATCGAGTCTTAAGCCAATAGGCAAGGTAAATAATAAAAACTTGACAAATAAGTCAATGAATTGTCAATGAAATGCTAGTACTCAGCATATCAAACATGAAAAAGGTCTATGACATAACTGTGTATGCAAAATAAGCTGCAACAGCCTCCAATAGGAAGTCACCGTCTTCATCCGAAAACAGTTCAGCCATCCAATTTAAAAGCGGAAAAGAACATACGTGCTCTCCCAGCACCGGATCCTCTATCACCATCAGAGGACAGCTCGGTGGGTTTTCAAGAAAGCTCTGTTCCAAGAAAGACTGTGCTGCCGCCAGTAAATTCCAGGGACCAAGTAGTCCATGCATCAATGCCACAGCCATAATCCTTTCGCCAGGACAAACCAACTCGTGAGTAATGATAGGAGTCATCAGCTGATTAAAGTCGACGTCAGGAGAAACCGGTCCGCAGAGACACAAATCAATGGCCCAATCGAAATCACAGGTCAGGCAGTGAAATACAGGCTGGACACAGGTGAAGTAGGAGAATCGAAAAGATAATCCATATGCCGTGCTTAATATCGCCAACGGCATTGTGCCATAATATTCTAGCATGCGATTGCGGAACAGTGTCAGCAGCTGCAGGGTGGGAGGTTGCATAGGAGGGACATCCATATTTAAAAATGTAAAAAAGCACAAGAGCGTCCGCTGGTAATGCAAGTAAAAATGCCAATCTACGAACCGGAGTGGAGAAAATGGAATGAAAGGAAGCAGGGATGACTCCAAAGATTTTCTCAAATGAAGTCACGAGACCACTGGTAACAACTTTAAAAAAGTGCGCCAGGGTCTTTGTGGAGGATGCGTTAAAGATAGTCGGAACCATCTTGCTGAAATTGAAAGGCAAATCTGAATTAAAAGTATTCCTTTTATCGTAACAGTAAGTGAACGGGTTATTTGCTGCAGAAATGTTCTATTTCCTCCCACACATGAACATAGGGAGTTTTCAATCTGGCCACAAATACCAACCTTGGGACAGATTTCAACGGCATGGCAAGAATAAGAGCTCTTTTGTCTCAGAGAGAGGTGGCCTTGAGTTCGGCCCGTGAAACTTTCGTGCTTCACATAGCGAACACCCGTACAGAGGTGCAGACCCTTTTCAATTAACTCAGAACAATCTTCATTATTGAGCATCAAATAACTACCATTTTCCAACAACTTGAACGTGGGGATGATAGCAGGAACTGGCGTGCCTTGCAACACGCAAGCCATATTTGGTCGGTGTTTGTTGCATGAACCGTGTAACTGTATGTGCCTACACATTAGTGAATGATCTGGCGTCTCAGTGCATTCCTCTCCATTCAGATAAACTTCTTGATCATCTTTGAAACATCTGTATGTGTATGGAAGCGACCAGACCTCATGAAGAAAAGCACTACCTAAAGGTTCATAACGACCTATTGGTATATATTTCATACAATTTGAAAACTTATATAAAGCAAAAGGCAGCGTTATTAAACCGTGGATAAGGCACGTTGCCAAAAAACCCGCAATCCTCTGCTGATGATGTCACTGAGCATGTCATGAATGATGTAATATGTGACATCATCAGCAGTGGATTACGGGTAATAGTATCTCTAGTTTACTCCCCTATAGCTGTCTTTCTTTTAACATAAGTGTCTGTTTCCTTCCCTTATACTTACTGTTTTTGGTTCGCTTCTAGTTCGCGTACCGGCGAGCGAACTGGGAAGCGAACTAAGAGAAATAGAGGTTGGCACAGTTCCAAATATTGTACCAATTTTTTAATAACGGGGAGGTAGTTCTGAAAAGAACTTTTTTTTTTATTGTTTTTGTTGTTTTATATTTTTTTTATTATTTTTCGGAACATTTTTTTACTTTTTTTGAATTTTTCTGAAGTTTTATATTTTTTTGGGTTTTTCTTGGAGGGGCAATGAAAACGATTCATTGTAAAGGGCTCAACAGGAGCAACAAAACAAAAAAAGAAGTATTTATTATTTTGGGCGTTTCGTACAAACTTGCATATGATAGTCAATAGCTCTGTTGATCAGAGTGATGCTTTTTTCTCCGTAGGAAATGAATCCATCGCAAAATACGCAGGTGTGTTTTACTTCACCAAATTTCATTTGTATATTTGGCACCATCTCCCTGCCCTCTGGTCCCGTTACTTCCGGTACAACAGATCTTCTGGCCATAATAGGGAGATTATCTAGGTCGTTCCGAAACTGTGCAGCACTGTAGTTGTTAGGATGCCACCTAGTCATATGGCGATGCATTGTGTAGTTTCCGAAACTGTATTTTTTCTCGGTTCCTCTGGACAGTCTATCTTGACATATAAGGCAAGTTACGTATCTTGCATTTACTTTTTTCTGACCTTTGGGAATTTTAAAAAATTGCCAAATGAAGTTTTCTTTCCGGTGAGACGTCCTGGGCTGCTCAGGCAAAAACTGCCTCTCTTCGTGCTCGTCGTCCTGTTCCTCTTCTTCTTCTTCTTGTTGAATTATAACTTGAGCAGGTGGTCCACTCTTCCTTGGATGTGGTGTAGGTGGTGGGGAAGCACCAGCTGACGCTACTAAAGAAGCCATTGCTCAGTGATCACAAAGGGTCTTTCTCTCACAATGATGAAAGTCAGAGTGAGGAAAGAAGGAGGGATTTTCATCATTTGGGAAAAACAAGAGTTCTCAACCAATCAAAAGTGTTCATTTTAGATTATATGACCTAGTCTTACATCATTAGGAAACCAAAAGTGAAATGAACCAATGAAAAGTGTTATTACCAAGTCACATGACTTGCTGTGTTTACGTTAAGCGCTTTGCAGGGCCTCCCGGTTTGCTTCCAGAAACCTGCGCTTTGCGACTCGCTTCGCGTACCAGTTCGCTAACGTAGCACGTCATATGACGTATCACGCGACAACGTGAAACGTCATGCGGACGGGAGGCGTCACGGTGTTGTTTTCTAACGCGGCACTTGCGGTAAAGAAACGTTTACCGGCTCGCGGTCTATTTCGCGGCATCAAGGTCAGCTAACGGGAAGCTTCCCGATTCGCGAAGCGGGAACGAAGAAAAAAAAATATTAAAAAAAAAAATTATTCATAAACATATAAAATATATTTTTGGATTTAAAGAAGAATACATTTTACAGCTACAGATATTAGCTGTTAAAAAACCAATGAAATTCACAGAAAAAACCATAGGTTATAGACCATATATAGTTAGGAATTAGCATTTACAAAACCTTGAAAATTCACTGAAAAAACCACAGGTTATAGACCATATATAGTTAGGAATTAGCATTTAGAAAACCTTATTTTACTCACACAAAACCATTGAAATTCCATATATAGTTAGTTGCACTAACTATATATCGTGCACCCGCAATCCACTGCTGATGATGTCACATATTACATCATTCATGACATGGTCAGTGACATCACTGATGACATCACTGATGACATCTCAAATGACATCACTGATGACATCACTGATGACATCTCAAATGACATCACTGATGACATCATGACACACCAATACCAGTTACTACATAAGCACTCACTGATTCCTACGTCTACACACACATTCACTCATTCACCCATACAATCACTCATACATACAGTCACTTATTATTACAACACTATCATATGCACTCATACACCTATGCAGACAGTCACACACTGCCACTCATCCATGGAGTTACTCACACACCAAGCCAGTCCTGTAAAGAATCAATCACACTTCCATTTCTTCATCTATACAGTTAAACACAGAACACCATACTTCAGTGACATCACTGATGACATCACTAATGACATCTGAAATGACATCACTGATGACATCTCAAATGACATCACTGATGACATCATGACACACCAATACCAGTTACTACATACACACTCACTGATTCGTACGTCTACACACACATTCACTCATTCACCCATACAATTACTCATACATACAGTCACTTATTATTACAACACTATCATATGCACTCATACACCTAGTCAGTCCTGTGAAGAATCAATCACACTTCGATTTCCTCATCTATAGTTAAACACAGAACACCATACTTTTCACACATATACTAACACATACTTACTCTCTTATACAATCACTGATACAAGTACACATTGATATGCACAGAGTCACACACCTCCCAGCCAGCCACACACACACTCAGTCTTCCATACATCCAGTCATTCTTCAATATGTAAAACGTATTTAAACTTTACAAAAACACACAGACACTAGATGATGTCATCAGTGATGTCATTTGAGATGTCATCAGTGATGTCATCAGTGATGTCACTGACCATGTCATGAATGATGTAATATGTGACATCATCAGCAGTGGATTGCGGGTGCACGATATATAGTTAGTGCAACTAACTATATATGGAATTTCAATGGTTTTGTGTGAGTAAAATAAGGTTTTCTAAATGCTAATTCCTAACTATATATGGTCTATAACCTGTGGTTTTTTCAGTGAATTTTCAAGGTTTTGTAAATGCTAATTCCTAACTATATATGGTCTATAACCTATGGTTTTTTCTGTGAATATATATATATATATATATATATATCCGACAAAGGGGTAAATGTGGTCCAGATAGAAACATGATAAATGATAATGAACATAAATTCCTTACGTGTCCATACCCTGTAACGGCAACATTTTATCATTTGCATAAAATTCACAAGGACGCCAAAAGGCCACCAGGGCAGCCAATTTTTTCTTCTATCGGTTGCCTGACTGAAGCTATGTTCCAATTTGTCGATTTCTTCTTGTCAGATTTTGGAAAAGACTTTGACGTCATACACCTGAGACACCACCCACTTCATTAAAAACATAATGGATATCTCATGGGAACAGGATATGATAATGATTGTATTGGACGTTACCAGCTTATACACAGCCATAGAGCATTAGAAAGGCCTACAAGCTGTACATTATTTTCTTAAAGGGCGGTCATTACAATTGTCAGAACATAATGAAATGCTTATTGAATTTGCTGACTTCTGCCTGACAAATAACATTTTTCTGTTTGATAAGCAATATTACCAACAGATACGGGGTATCGCTATGGGCTCCTGCTTCTCCCCCAGCTATGCAAATGTATTTGTTGGCTGGTGCGAGAAGTAGGTGTCCTGGGTGGAAAAATATAGCAAGTGGGTCAGCTGTATCGTATCCTGGCACAGATACATCGATGATTTATTCATTTTATGGAAAGGGCCACAACATGAAGCTGAAGAATATATATGTGAACTAAACAAAAACTCTCTGAATCTCCATTTCAGTGGGCATTTGAGTAAACAAGAAGTCTCTTTCTTAGATCTTAGAGTGTTCATTAGTGAGGATAAGATTTGTACCTCACTTTACAGAAAGGAAACCACAGGCAACTGGATTTTTTCATGCAGGTTTATTTCCACCTTCTCGAGTGAGGCAGGAATACTTAGAAAAATGTTATGCCGTAATTGGCATATTCTGAAGACAGACCAAATGATAGGGAGGACTTTACCCAGATATCCACAAAATAAATTTAAAACGAAGTAGGTCCTTGAAAGATTCATTGGTCAAAAGCCACTATGAACCTATTCCTTTTGTACCAAGAATCAGTACTATCACTGGGTTCTTTCCTTGTTCAAATGCAAGGTTTGCAGAAACAGTTCTAAAGTCTTGACCTACAAAATACCTGGCAAAGATGGGGTCAAGAAAATAAATAAATTTTTCACATGTAATACCCCATACTGCGTGTACTGCCTAGTATGTCCATGCCTGAAAAGCTACATAGGTAGCACAATTCATCCAGCAAAGTGCAGAATTTTGGAACATGTTGGGGCTATTGAGTACAGGGATACTTCCTACCCAGTAGCGAGACACTTCACCCAGTACCATAACAGCGATAGGAGTCTTATGAAATGTTATTGTATTGATCACATTCCAGCTAGTGAGTGACGCGGTAACCGTGAGTTGAGGCTACGTAGGCTCGAGTCACGATATATTATCGACCTACGAACTGTAATTCCCTTTGGTCTCAACACAGAGGATGAACTTTCCATTCATCAAGGATAGATGAGTAGCGGGAAATTGTATATGAGGTGGAAGGCATCTGGATTAGGCACATAGAGGTATCTGGTTGAAATGAGATGTGATTTATTTATTTTTGCAAAGGTGAATTGACTAAATTATGAGCAAAGAAAATTGGAATTGATTCTTTTGGGAAAATAGGCGCCATTGTGATATTGAAAATGTACTATGTTTGTGTAACGATATACAGTGACTATGCCCATTCAGGGCTCAATTGTGTACAAAATGTTACAAACTTTATATTTGATTTGAAATGAATTTTACTGGTATAAAATGTTACATACTTGATTTGAAATGAATTTCACTGGTGTTACGTGAAACAAGAATATGATTTTATAATATAATTGCATGTTCCATCATGGCGCTCAAGTAAAATGAATGTTACGGTGAAGTCCGTTCTTTATGTTAACTAGCGTGCCGGAAACACTCAGGAAAGCTTAAGATAAAATGGTTGTTATGTAGTTTGTACTTCGTTACTGCTGGAAGAAGGCGTGAACGTCAAAATGCATCCTGTGTGATTTTGCTAAATAAATGAATTTAATTTGGAAAAACGACCCTGAGAGTGTGGCCATTCTTTCCTTTGATCGGGGAGGAAGCTCGGAGCAGAATATATATATCTTTACGAGATTAAAGCACAGAGGGTACACTGACAAAACATGCAAAATTGCGGAAGTCAAATGTAGCGGCAAAAACAGACGGGAGCTACTATTCCCTGATGTGACAAAATCTGGACCCAATCAACAGGAAAGGCAACCCCCGAGGCTAATTACGGGTTACAATCGCCACCATGCCAACCTTCGAAAAATACTCAGAAGGCACTGGCCATTGATCCGTAATGACGCTATCATAGGTGACAAAGTGGGCGACAAACCACTGGTATCCTTCAGGAAGGCCCGATCAATGCGTCAACAGTTGGTCAACAATGCCCCAGCCATCCAAAAACAGAAAAACTGGTTCCAGTCGCAAAAGGGTTTCAAAAAATGTCCCAAATGTAAAGCCTGTACCCATGGGAAAAACACTACGAGTGTCATAGTACCCTTTCGCAAGCAACCCTATGTCATTAGGCAACACTTCACATGCAAAACGGAATACGCCGTTTATGTGCTTGTATGTGAATGTGGTAAACAATATGTAGGGTCGACTATACACCAAGTGCATGTAAGAATCTTACAACACCTGAGAGCTATCACCAACAAGGACCCAGCCTACCCAGTAGCGAGACATATCCATGAGATGCATGGAGGGGACGCAAAAGGTCTGACATACTTTGTCATTGACAGCATCCCAAGAAATGTAAGAGGCGGCAATCGCAAGCTTGCGTTACGCCGTCTGGAATCCAGATACATTATTCTGTTGAATTCCAAGATCCCCGCAGGGCTGAACGCAGATGAAGCCCTCAGTGTACACATCTAAATAGCCTACCCCTACTGTACCTTAGTACCTTTTAACAAAGACCCAGATGGCGCGATCATTATACTATTTTCAGTACAAGTCACATGTAAATCCGCACCCACTTACCACACCAAACACTTCACTTCGTATCGTAAGTTAAGTCAATCCCAGTAAAATATGTGAAATTGGTTGAACCTTAACGTAGCAATATTTGCACAATACCAAACAGATAGGGTGCGCACTAGCGCGGAATTTGCCGCTCATAAGGCTAACATGAGTATGTGCCCTCACAATAATAATGTGAACGCGAAAAATCACACGCTTCACTTACCAGACGCACGAGGAGGGACTGGGAAGGCTGTAACATGTTCTGACTCTGCCACCAGGCCAGCAAACCGATCTCCGGTGTTACCGAGCCCCTTTGTAGGTCATCGCACAGAATCCAATCACCGGCCTGGGCAGTGACACACACCCCCCCATCAATCACGCCCAAAAGCTGTGACGTAATCAAATTAATTTAACGAAGGGCGCAATATTGAATGCCTCAAATCAATGTGGTTAATCAAATGATTTTAACACGGGGTGTTTTGATGAAATGAATAACGAAGCAATGTCAGCATATTGTTGTAACATGACGCTAATGTTTAGTCAAACATGATTATATGTATGATGTTTTGTAATAGTAATGTTACATTCGTGGTAGTGGTCACGTAGACATGTGGGTGTAACCAGAATCACCATGGCGACACTAAAACCAATTAGAAAATTACAATTATGACTCATGTGATTGTGCAACATGTGTATGTGTATATATAGCGCAGATTCAATGGGTCTGATGTTAGTGAGCAAGGCGGGAAGAGCCGCCGAAACGCGTCTGAGCAGAAGCTGTTGTAACAAATAAAACCCTTGAACTGAGATACACGGAGTCAGCGCCTCTTTTGATGATGAAAGTTTGGTTGGTGGTAATATATATATATATATATATATATATATATATATATATATAATTTATATATGGCGACTCACGCAAAAAACTACTAACAGAAACTGGATTCCTGGGTCCGTGTCCGTGCTTTGGAGTGTGATTTCAGTTACGTGGAGAAAAGTGATTGATATATATATATATATATATATCAATCACTATATGTATATACTATATGTATGACACTCATACAGTCTCATACCCACTCACACACACTCCACACCTAGTCTGAAGCCTATACAGACACTCTCACACCCACTCACACACACAGATACTCTCACACCCACTCTCACGCCCATACATACACTCTCACACCCACTCACACACACAGACAGGCACTCTCACACCCACCCTGAAGCCCATACAGACACTCTCACACCCACTCATGCACACAGACACACCCACTCTGATGCCCACACAGACACTCTTACTTCCACTCACACACAGACACTCTTGCACCCACTCTGATTCCCATACAGACACTCTCACACCCACTCACACATACTGTCACACCTACTCAGATGCCCATACACTCTCACACTCACTTACGGACACTCTCTTATGACCAGGCAGACACTATCACACCCATTTACACACACAAACACTCTCATGCTCACTCCAACACCCATACAGACACTCACATCCACTCTAACGCCCATACAGACACTCTCACACCCACTGAGACACACAGACACTTTTACACCCACTCTGACACCCATAGATACTCACACCCACTCACACACACATATACTCTCACACCCACTCTGATGCCCATACTCACTCTCACACCCACTCATACACACAGACACTCTCACACGCACTCTGATACCCATACAGACACTTTCACTTCCACTCACACAGAGACACTCTTGCACCCACTCTGATGCCCAAACAGTCTCACGCCCACTCACACATACTCTCACACCCACTCTGATGCCCTTACACTCTCACTTTCGGACACTCAAATCCACTCTGATGACCAGACAGACATTATCACACCCACTAACGCACTCATACACTCTTGTGTTCTCCCTGACACCCATACAGACACTCTCCCACCCACTGACACACACAGACTCCCAGTCATACTTATAGACAGACACTTTCACACCCACTCTTATCCCCGTGCAGACACTTTCATACCCTCTCACACACCCAGACACACCTACACCTTCTCTTATGCTCATGCAAACACGTTCATACCATCTCACACATCCAGACACTCTCAAACCCACTCTGATGCTCTTGCAAACACTCTTACTCCCACCCTAACATACGGACACTCTCATACCCATTCTGATGCCCATACAAACACTCTCACACCATCTCACACACGCTCTGACACCAACTCTGATGCCCATACAGACACTCTCACATCCACTCTCACACACAGACAGAAACTCTCACATGGCCTCTGACTCTCATACAGACACTCTTTCACCCACTTCGATGTCCGTACAGACATTGACACACCCAGCCAAACACTAATACATGCAATAACACACCCAGGCACACACTCATGCATACACTAACACAGACAAATGCATACCCTGAGACAGCCAGGCACACACTAATCCATACACTAATGCACCGTGCCACACACTAATGCATATGCTGACACACCCAGGCAGACAAAGACGCATACACTGACATAGCCAGTCATATACCAAGGCATAGCCAGGCATATGACAATGCAAATACTGGCACACCCAGCCAAATGCAAATACAGCCAATAACACACTTAGGGCACATGCTGAAACATACACTGACACACCCAGGCATACACGAATGCAGACACTAACACAACCAGGCATACAGCAATGTTGACACTGACACATGCATGCTATAATACACTCAGGCATACACTGATTCACACACTGACACACCCACTCTCCTCTCACATGATATAGTCACTGACGGCAGGTAGGTAACAACGCGGTCGTTACAACACCTGCGTTGTTACCACGCGTGGCTTTACATCGCAAGTTGTTTATATGACTTACGCTAGGTGGCGTGCAACACCAGGGAATGTGTTGGATTTTAAGTCCAACACATTCCCTGCTGTTGCGCTAACTGGAGTAGGAATAGTAATTTATACTATTCCTAAGTCCAGTGCGCCATCTAGTGCAACGACTTGCGATGTAAAGCCACATGTGGTAACAACGCGGTTGTTGTAACAACCATGTTGTAACCTACCGCGTGGTATTTGCTTGCGGTGTAACGTCATATATTCGTCACTAACTGTTTTCTATTACCTCTGTATATCTCTGGGAGACTGCTCCATCAACTTCAATGTAAGGAATGCCTACTTGGACATCAATACAAACAGTTTTGACAAAAAAACATTATGCGGTCACTGGAAGCAGAAAACAAAAACATCTATCAGCGTTTCTTCTTCACTATGTCCAAGAATACACCCACAGAAGACATTTTTACAGCGACAAGCATGTGGTATTTCACATAGTAAATAACCATGTCACTCAATTCACTCAGCTGGTATTGTAATGACTGCAGGTGATGATGTTTCTTATAAGGCTGCTGTAGAGATTGACTATCCTGCTGCACAGGCTTTGTCCTACATCATTCATTCATTTGTAGACCTTTTCATGAATTGTTTTGATGTGTTTCCACACAGAACTTGTCCCATGTGAATACTTCTTTGTAGTGCCTCCGGATAACTGCTTGCCGCAAATATTGCACTGCACGTATTTTGCTGTTACCTTCTTTTCTTTTTGTATACACCCACTACACTTTAGAGACATGATTGGTTATGCTTTAGAACTGTATCAAATTAAGGAAGCTAAAGGAGCACATATTAGTGTCTGGTAAAAAACACAAAAATCAAGAATTCTTTTTAATAAACAAGCTTTACTGTATTTGAAGCACATTTACAAAATACTAAGGCCAACAGTATTGCAGACATTACCATGTTTCCTAAACATACAATAGTCTATAGTCCAGAGATAGTCCATGATATTTCCATGATTTGTCCTGTATCTTGCTGTGTTTTTGTGGGCAACCGCTAGCACCATAGATAAGTTGTTGTTGTTGAGTGCACCAATCCACCCTGCTCATCATTTGACAAGTGCGGAAGGATGCAGGGATTCCCATTTACAGGCAATGTGAGACTTGGTAACCAAATTGGCATCCCACCCTTGGGCCACCGAGGTCTTCCGCAAACCTAGCAGTGCTTCTCTAGCTGAGTTGGAAACAAAAGCTTGGTAAATCTCCCCTTCACGTTGGAGCCGAAGGGGTGTCATATCAGTGAGGTGTAGATAGTTAAGCTTGGTCAACCTGTGGCATGTTGAAATAGCGATTTCCTTGGAGGCCATTCGAGTCTCTCTCTAGTCTGTGTCATCTAGTTCACCAACCCATGTCTCCTCTCGCTCTTTCAGAGTCTTAAATCAGTTTGATGCATCAGTGAATAGAGTATGGTATTTCTGAGAGATGGCACTCAGGGTAACCTTCTCCATTAGTAGTTTGGCTTCAAGGGGACTGAATTCAGAGATTTCACTGTCGGGGAAGATGTTAGCTGGAAGTGCATCCCGTAATTGCAGGTACTAGTAAAACTGACTATGGGAGAGGTATTTAATGTTTGCCTATCTTGTAGAACACCTGTATGTGGCTCCCAGACCAGATTTTGCAAAGATGGGTGCTTCCTGTCTTATGCCATTTCATGAATTCCTTCAGTCATGCGGTGTGGTGCAGCCACTTTCCTTGCCATAGGGGGTCATCTGTGTCCGTCTACGGTCCTGCCTCGTGAGACAGAGTGCAACTCTCCAGCTAAGGAAAACCGCACTGGTGATCTCTGGAAGTGATTGAGGGATAGGTGCTCTGTACAAAAATACTATCATCTTGTCCATTCCTACAAGGGCCAGTTCTTCTCAGTAGGCTGGGTCGTCCCATCCCCCATTGAGCCACTCATTAATGAGGACTAACTGCCCATTTCTAAAGATCTTTTTTCATTTTGGTCACGAGGGTTGTCAAGTTAAGGTGCCATGCTAACTTTGGGAGCCAAGAAATATGTATACCCAGATATTGGAAATTTAGACAGCGTATTGGAATTTTTGATTGCTAAGAGCAGACACTTCAATGAACTCTGATCTCGACCAGCATGGATTTTGTTTTATTCATCCAAATTCCAGAGGCCTCTTCATAGATGTCAAGCAGTGCCAAGCAACGGGGGCCCTGGGCTTGTGGATTTTTCAGAAAGGGACGAACATTATCCCCATACAACTCAATTCTCTCCTCAGGTCCGTCCTCCCATGACCATCCTTAAATTAGGGCGTCCCAGCGTATAAGACCTGCAAGAGGCTCGAAGGTCAGGGCAAAGAAGAGCAGGGAGAATGGGCAAGGCCACACCAGGTCCTCCCTGGACCGGAAACAAGCATCCTGGGATCGGTTTCAGGGCATCACGCTTCATCAGCCAGGCTAGCTTGAATCCAGTGGTGTAGTGAGCACGGGACCCACATCTGGGTCCAAACTGGGGTGGAGTAGTGGGCAAAAGAACGATGGATTTAACCCAGATCTTTTGACAGAGGAAAATGTTTTCATTGTCAGCATTCCGTCCATCATTTGTTTGCTGTAACACTTTTCGCCTTAAGTGGGATGGTTATGCCCAGACGTGAGTCCCTTGCTCACTGTGCCACTGGATTCAAGCTAGACTTGCTGAAGAAGGGTGACATACCCTGAAACCGGTCCCAGGATGCTTGTTTCTGGTCCAGGGAGGACCTGGTGTGGCAGTTCCGGCTGGACCATTCCCACAAGGAACAGGGTCAAGACTTTTTTGCATTTGGCTGGGTTCAAACTTGGGTGGTGTGGTGAGCAAAAGAATGATGGATTAAACACTGATCTTTGTGACTGTGGGTGAATGTTTTCATTGTCCAGCATTCCGCCCATCAATTGTTTCTTTTGCATATGGCACCCTAAGTGGGAAGGGTATCCCCAGACGTGGGTCCCATGCTCACTACACCACTAGATTCAAGCTAGCCTGGCTGATGAAGGGTGATGCCCTGAAACCAGTCCCAGCATGCTTTTTTCCGGTCTAGCGAGGACCTGACTTGGCAGTTCGGGCTGGACTGTTCCCTCAAAGAACAGGGTCAAGACTGATTTGCTTATGTCTGGGTCCAAACTGGGATGGTGTGGTGAGCAAAAGAATGATGGATTAAAATCAGATCTTTGTGACTGGTGGTGAATATTTGCATTGTCCAGCATTCCGTCCATCAATTGTTTCTTTTGCATACGTCACCCTAAGTGGGAAGGGTATCCACAGACGTGGGTCCAGTGCTCACTACACCACTGTATTCAAGCTAGCCTGGCTGATGAAGGGGGATGCCCTTAAAACCGGTCCCAGGATACTTATTTCTGGTCCAGGGAGGACCTGGCTTGGCAGTTCGGGCTGGACTGGTCCCACAAGGAACAGGGTCAAGACTGATTTGCATATGGCTGGGTCCAAACTGGGGTGGTGTGGTAAGCAAAAGAATGATGGATTAAACTCAGATCTTTGTGACTGGGGGTGAATGTTTGCATTGTCCAGCATTCTGTCCATCAATTGTTTCTTTTGCCTACTGGCTTAGCAACACATACCATCAAAGGAATTACTTTACTTCGTCTATTGTTATTATCTATAGAGCATGATAACAAACTAGAATATTTGAAACTAGCAGCCCGTCCCGACGTTGTCCGGGAGCAATTAGGCTTCAGGGCCCCCGCCCGCCCCGACGTTGTCCGTGGGTCCCCCGGAGCCTTCCTCTATGTTTACTTTGTACGCTTTTGTAACCTGCACACGTCACTTTTTCCTCCTGTAATGCAGTATTATACCTCTATGTTTACTTTGTATGCTTTTGTAACATGCACACGTAACTTTTTCCTCCTGTAATGCACCTTCTGATAGATACATCTGCCTTGTGGATTCCTCACCTTGTGAATATCCCCCTTGCGCCAGCAACATTCGGAAAATTCTTTGTAGCACGCCGGCGTGGACGACGTCATAGGAGCACGGCATCACGTGCGACTCCGTCTGACGTCACCGACTCCTTATTAGACCCACGTCGGCGTGATGACGTCAGTTCCCTTTTTTCCGCGTTGTCAACCCTAACGGTTTCTGGGATCTTCTGCGATTCAGATAGTAACTTGTTATTATTTTGTGTTACTGTTTCTCTGTTAAGTGTTTCTTCTTCGTCGAGGATGTCGTAGAGGAAGACGGGGTTCAAGCAGTGCGGATCATGTGCCTGAATGATGTTGATTACCGATCCACAAAACGATTGTTTGTGGTGTCTTGGATCGGACCATGATGTTAAAAACTGTTGATCCTGCTTCAAGATGAACCCTAAGACCTTACGAGAGCGTTAGGCTAAGCTTCTACTTGCAAAGGTAAAAGGAAGAGAGACTGGAAGGTCTTCGAGGTCGACGTCCAGGCGCTCGATGTCGAGACAGAAGTCGTGATCGAAGTCGAGGTCGAGATCGGCTCCCAGATCGAGGTCCAGAGCCAGGTCGAGATC
This sequence comes from Lissotriton helveticus, assembly GCF_964261635.1. NCBI lineage: Eukaryota > Metazoa > Chordata > Amphibia > Caudata > Salamandridae > Lissotriton > Lissotriton helveticus. The sequence continues at coordinate 873,258,379 of NC_136059.1, forward strand.
CAGAGAGAGGTCGAGGTCCGGATCCAAGTCGGCTTCGGGTCATGCTTCGGGCTCCTCGAAGAAGAAGCACAAGAGGAGAAAGCATAGCTCAAGACATCACTGTGGTAAAGAGTCTTCGGGTTCGAAGAGGAAGTCTCGAAAACATCATAAAGACTTCGTATCTCCTTCTCCTTTACAGTCTCTTGGAGGTTCCCCGATTCCGGAACTAGAACCGGATCCGGAGTCGCACCATTCTTCGGAGCATGAAGGAGAAGAGGAAGTTCCTCGGGCTCCGACTCCAGTGGAAGACCCTGTAAATCAAGAGGGCCAGGATGAACCGATGCCGGAGCAACCTCCTTCGGAGCAGCCAATGGGTTCGTACCCTCCCTTTCCTGGTCCTGGGCAGGAGCCCTCGCATTTCCTTAATACTATGTTTGGACTTTATGCGAGAGCTATGTACCCCACTGGTGCACGAGCTGGTTCCATGGGTCCATTGTCTTAAAATTTGGGCATTCCTCAGGCTTACGCCCCGGCTCCGTTTATGCCGTTCATGCCGGCGCCTTATACACCTTGGCTCGGTTCGACGCCACCAAGGTCATCGACTCCGCATACGGCTTCGCCGGCTCCGGATCGACCTCGTGAGTTGGATCGAGGTGCCACGCCGGTTCGTGAGTCTCATCCTCCAGCTGCCCCGGCTCCTCGTTCGACGCCGGATCCGGCTCCGTCGGAGTCTTTACCGGATCCGTCGACTTCGGTTCGTATGGAGTGATCGAGGCGCAGAGCTCCGCGCCTCTTGGAGGAAAAGAGGTATGAAGATTCTGATGTAGAGGAAGGTGAACTTCTGGATCAAGGGGACTGTTTTGAGGACCTGCATAGTGCTAGTGGCCTAGAACTTTCTCCTGGGTGGGGTTTACCATCAGTTTCTGATGCACCATCTAAAGACGTGGCACGTTACCATTAGGAAGGCTGCGGATCTGCTCAATCTGACCTTTGCCTACTGTTGAGTACAAACCTAACATCCTCACAGAGGTTTTACACTCGCCTTCATCTATAATAGAGCCTACTCTTCCATTCACTGAGGCTTTGACTGAACCAATAATTGAGGTCTGGAAGAGACCATTGACTGCTCCTGCGGTTTCCAGGTCTGTGGCAAGACGTTACAGGGTGACGCCTGGTGACCCCGAGTTTCTCTCTTCACATCCTTCTCCGGAGAATCTGGTGGTACAAGCCGCTTGTTCCAACAGATCTGCAGGTTCATTTCCTCAAGTGCCAGCAGACAAGGACTCTAAAAAATTGGACCAGTCTGCGAAAAAGATTTTCTCCTCAGGTAGCATGGCTCTATAATCAACTAATGCTACTTGCCTGCTAGGTAGATATGTTCATGCATTGATGGACTCTGTGAAACAATTGTCATCTAAGCTTCCAGAGGATGATAGGAAGAACTTCAATGAAGTAGTCTCCGATACTCAGGCTGCAGCCCGCTTGGTAATTCAGAGTGGCATGGACACGGCGGACTCTGTTGCCAGGATTATTGGCTCTACTGTTGCCACCAGAAGGGCCGCATGGCTGAAATCTTCTGACTTTTCAGCAGATGTACAATCCACTTTAATGGACTTGCCATTTGACGGGACAGGCCTCTTTGGGAAGAAAGCGGATGTGGCTTTAGAGAGGTTCAAAGATAGCCGGGCTATGGCAAGATCTTTGGGCCTCCAGGCTAGAGGTTCTGCCACTAGGAAGTTTAGGGGATTTGGTAGATCCACTTTTTGTTCCTATAAGCAAGGCCAGCAGCAGCAGCAGCAGCAGCAGCAGCAGCAGAACCCTTTGTTTAAATCATACAGAGGTAAACAAAGGGGCCGTGCTCGTGGACGCCAAGCCTCCTCCTCCTCTACTTCCTCCTCTAATACCCACCCCCCACCTACAACAGCAAAGCAGCCCTAGATCCGCCATTCTGGATCATGCGGGTCCAGTAGGGGGTCGGCTTACTCATTTTCTACGGGATTGGGAATCGGTTACATCAGATCTTTGGGTTCTCAATCTCGTAGAAAATGGGTATGCTCTTCCTTTCCAGGAGTTCCCTCCCAATTACCCTCCTTGCCAAGGTTATTGTTTGGAGGACCACCTGCTTCTCCTGCAGGAAGAAGTCCTGGCACTGTTCCGAAAAGGTGCGATAGAGGTGGTTCCAGAGCAGGAAAGGGGTCAGGGGTGCTACTCCCGGTATTTCCTGATCCCCAAGAAGGATGGCAGGTTACGTCCAATCTTGGACCTCAGGATTTTGAACCTCTCTCCCAAGCAGGAGAAGGTGCTCCATCATCTGCAAGTGACATCGCAGCTGTTGTACAGATTGGGTTTTTCGATAAACGTGCCCAAGTCTCACCTGGTGCCCTCCCAGCGCATCCTGTTCATAGGTGGGGTACTGGACACTACTGTATGTCGTGCATTCGCTCCACCTCAAAGGATTCGCGACATACAGGAAATGGTCCCTTTATTCTACAATGGAGCGGTTGTTCCAGTCCTGAAGGTCCTTCGTCTACTCGGTCTGATGGCTTCTTGCATTCTGTTGGTCAACCATGCATGCTGGCACATCAGGGCACGCCAGTGGTGCCTCCGCAGGCAGTGTGGTTTCAACACAACGGAGATCTCAGGAAGTCAGTGAGGATCTCCAGAGAAACTGCAGCGGATCTGTCATGGTGGAGTGTGGAAGGCAATCTGTCTCAGGGAAAGCCTTTCCATCTTCCTCCATCGGTTGCCACAGTGATAACGGATGCATCCACTCTCGGGTGGGGTGCTCATCTGGGGGATCTGGAGATCAAAGGTCTTTGGTCTCCGGAGGAAAGGTTGCTTCATATCAACCTTCTAGAGTTGCGGGCGATACATCTGGCTCTCAAGTCCTTCCTCCCTTCCCTTGGCGGTCAGTCGGTTCAGGGCCTGACGAACAACACAACCGCGATGTGGTACATCAACAAGCAGGGAGGAGTAGGGTCGCAGTGTCTCTGCAGAGAGGCTCTGCGTCTCTGGTCCTGGGTTCAGGACCATCAGATTTGTCTGATGGCAAATCATCTGGCCGGGGTTCTGAACGCTCGTGCAGACGTTCTCAGTCGGCAGTTCTCTGCCGACCACGAGTGGAGGCTTCACCCGGAGGTTGTTCACGACATCTTTCAGATGTGGGGGACTCCTCGGGTGGAAAACAAAAGAACAGTAGTTAAGAAACTACTGGTAATGAGCACTGTTCCTGTCGGAAACCAAAACTGTTTTCCCAGCTATAATAATGCTGCTGATTCAAGAATTAACAAAACACTTTGTCATTGTATAAATGAATTTAGTTTTGTATTATATATACATTTCTTTTAAGTATCAACAATCAATCGAGTCCTTGTGATTTGATAATACACCTTACTAGAATGTATATTGACACAATTGATAAAATCATGATACTAATACATAGTGTATTCTAACCGAATACTATCATGGTACAACATGTGTAAACAAGCTAATATACAAACAACCATCCTATAGTAAACATATTTTCAAGAATGTTTTTTCACTTCGGCAGTGCCCAATGCATTTCGGGACCCTTAGGTACCCTTCTTCAGGGGCAGAATCCTAAAAAGAAAAACATGAATCACTAATATATTTCCTCATTTACATAATTAATGATACAAGAATACATCAAATGAATGAAAAAGCGTTAGACACTCATTGGGGGATACTATCAGTATAGGGGACCTACTATTGTCGTAGGGAACTGGGAGTGAGGTTACCAAAAATAATGGACATATATCGTGCCATCTAGTCATGACCAAACTATCGAAGAAAATATACAAACAATTTGTGGATTGGTAATGCTTCATGAAAAACTAAATATTTAAATACCTAGTCCACCTCTATTTATCAAAAACGGCTCTAATAAAAACGAATCTCAACATGTCGAGAGTTACTTCTAGTGACGCACAATGTGAATCTTTACTTAGTCTACGAACAGTGTTAGTGAGCAACCAGTTGCTTCTATGGGTCTCTCATGATAAATGTCAACATGAACGGTTATGACTGAAAGGGGTGCAACCCTTCGAATATATTGCATGTGCAAAAAATAGGCGCCTACCTAGATGTGCAGTTTTGAAGTGGATAGAAAACTCAACAGATGATAGCTTCGAAATACCAGACTTGTAGCATAAAAAATGATCATACTATTATTATTTTTGTTTTAGGTCTTTTAAACATACAGTCACTTAGACAACGGTTTCTTGTCCGTTTTTTTACAGAGAGTTGAGAACTTTGTTATCCTTTGAGGTGAACACACAACGTTTGTCAACTCATGGCACATTAGGTATGAGATGTGTTGATAACGTTAACTAACATAAGCGTTCAACGACACAGAGTAGATATTGATTCTAACCTGTTTCACCTCAGATACTGCCCTACCAGACTTGTAGCATAAAAAATGAAATCTTCGAACTGTGTCAATGCTGTAAGCACAGTAAGATATACATTAGAAGTGTTCTAGCCAATAAGTGTTGCAATAATCCTGCATGAAAAGAAACACACGTACCGTCACGTTTCAATGTTGTAGCTAGTAGATACAGGTATAAACACCTGTCTGTGAGTCGATGATTACTGCTGCAGTGAGGTTGGGCAGTATCTGAGGTGAAACAGGTTAGAATCAATATCTACTCTGTGTCGTTGAACGCTTATGTTAGTTAACGTTATCAACACATCTCATACCTAATGTGCCATGAGTTGACACGAACTGCAGTTTGCTTCACATACGTGATGTTCACGTCTAGAAACAACGTTGTGTGTTCACCTCAAAGGATAACAAAGTTCTCAACTCTCTGTAAAAAAACGGACAAGAAACCGTTGTCTAAGTGACTGTATGTTTAAAAGACCTAAAACAAAAATAATAATAGTATGATCATTTTTTATGCTACAAGTCTGGTATTTCCGAAGCTATCATCTGTTGAGTTTTCTATCCACTTCAAACCTGCACATCTAGGTAGGCGCCTATTTTTTGCACATGCAATATATTCGAAGGGTTGCACCTCTTTCAGTCATAACCGTTCATGATGACATTTATCATGAGAGACCCATAGAAGCAACTGGTTGCTCACTAACACTGTTCGTAGACTAATTAAGGATTCACATTGTGCGTCACTAGAAGTAACTCTCGACATGTTGAGATTCGTTTTTATTAGAGCCGTTTTTGATAAATAGAGGTGGACTAGGTATTTAAATATTTAGTTTTTCATGAAGCATTACCAATCCACAAATTGTTTGTATATTTTCTTCGATAGTTTGGGCATGACTAGATGGAACGATATATGTCCATTATTTTTTGTAACCTCACTCCCAGTTCCCTACGACAGTAGTAGGTCCCCTATACTGATAGTATCCCCCAATGAGTGTCTAACGCTTTTTCATTAATTTGATGTATTCTTGTATCATTAATTATGTAAATGTGGAAATATATTAGTGATTCATGTTTTTCTTTTTAGGATTCTGCCCCTGAAGAAGGGTACCTAAGGGTCCCGAAATGCATTGGGCACTGCCGAAGTGAAAAAACATTCTTGAAAATATGTTTACTATAGGATGGTTGTTTGTATATTTGCTTGTTTACACATGTTGTACCATGATAGTATTCGGTTAGAATACACTATGCATTAGTATCATCATTTTGTCAATTGTGTCAATATACATTCTAGTAAGGTGTATTATCAAATCACAAGGACTCGATTGATTGTTGATACTTAAAAGAAATGTATATATAATACAAAACTAAATTCATTTATACAATGACAAAGTGTTTTGTTAATTCTTGAATCAGCAGCATTATTATAGCTGGGAAAACAGGTTTGGTTTCCGACAGGAACAGTGCTCATTACCAGTAGTTTCTTAACTACTGTTCTTTTGTTTTTCACACATTGTGTAGCCAACACAATATTGTAGTGTAGCACCCTTGGTGTAAATTGTTTACTTTGTATCTTTACGTTCGAGTGCACCCCTGACTTCTTTCTCAGGACTCCTCGGGTGGACCTGTTTGCCACTCGCGAGAATGCTCACTGCCTGTCATTCTGCAGTCTCCAGTATCCGATGCAAGGAGCTTTGGGGGACGCGTTTCAGTTGTGTTGGGGAAATCAACTCCTTGACGCGTTTCCCCATACCCTTGATTCCTCGGGTTCTGAGGAAGATTTGCCAGGACCGGGCCCAAGTCATATTGGTCGCCCCGGATTGCCAAGAAGGGTGTGGTACACGGACCTTCTCCACCTCTCCTCTCACCCGCCGCTCCGTCTCCCTTTCAGGGCAGACCTCCTCTCTCAGATGGAGGGGCAAGTTCTACACCCCCACCTCCAGACATTACACCTTCATACCTGGAGATTGAACAGGGCAACTTGAATTCCTTTTCTCTCCCTCACGATGTGGTGGATGTCATTCTTTCTGCCAGGCGTGACTCCACTAAGTCCATCTATTCGTATAGGTGGTCTAAATTTGTCTCTTGGTGTGAGGAGAGAGATGTTGACCCTTTGAAGGCTCATTTGTCTGACATTTTTCAGTTTGCTCTTTCTCTGGCGCAGCAGGGATTTGCTGTTGCCACGGTCAAGGGGTATCTTTCAGCCTTATCGGCATTTCTCTGTTTGGCGGATCAGCCCTCTCTTTTTAAGTCTCCAGTGGTTTTAAGATTTTTGAAGGGTCTCACTAATAAGTTCCCTCCTTCTCCGTTTGTTGTTTCTCATTGGGATTTGAATCTTGTGTTAACCTATTTGATGGGTTCTCCCTTCGAACCCTTGCACAAGTGTCCAATGAGGCTTCTCTCTTTTAAAACGGTCTTTTTAGTTTCAATTACCTCGGCAAGGAGGGTAAGTGAGCTTCAGGCTCTTAGTTCTAAGCCCCCGTTCTTGACCATTCATGCTGAAAGAATGGTTCTCAGGACCAGGGCTGCTTTTCTTCCTAAGGTGGTAACTCCCTTCCACCTAGGTCAATCCATTACCCTTCCTACCTTCTATCCTCCCCCACACCCTTCCAAGGAGGAGGAGAGGCTTCATCGCTTGGACCCTAAGAGAGCAGTTAGTTTCTATCTTGATAGGACTAAAGACTATCGTATTGACGATCAGCTCTTTGTGGGTTTTGCTGGCTGCAAGAAGGGCAGAGCGGTGCACAAGCGCACACTTTCCAGGTGGATAATCCTGTGCATCAAGATTTGTTACTCCCTGGCGGGTAAGGACCCTCCTGAGGGTATTAGAGCACATTCAACTAGAGCAAAGTCTGCAACATCTGCTTTGTCTAGAGGTGTTCCTGTTGAGGACATTTGCAGAGCCGCGACTTGGGCCTCCCTCTACACTTTCGCGAAGCACTACTGCTTGGATACCGAGGTGAGGAGGGACAGCCACTTCGCGCGCTCTGTCCTCCAAGATTTCCTGGTATAGCAGAGTGGACACCCTCCTCCGGGAGTGGGGACTGCTGTGGGACTCTATTCACAAGGTGAGGAATCCACAAGGCAGATGTATCTATCAGAAGAACAAGTTACTTACCTTCGGTAACGCTTTTTCTGGTAGATACAGTATCTGCCTGTGGATTCCTCACATGCCCAACCGCCTCCCCGTTGTCTGCTCTGCTATACCTGGTTTTATGTATTTATATTTTCCGGTTTTTGATACTTTTGCTACGCACTTTGTGTGCATTTTTGATTTGTATGTACTGTGTACACTGTATATATGTATATTTACTGTCGTTGGTCCGTCCGGGTGCCTCGAAGGCACGGAAAAAAGGGCGGAACTGACGTCATCACGCCGACGTGGGTCTAATAAGGAGTCGGTGACGTCAGACGGAGTCGCGCGCGATGCCGTGCTCCTATGACGTCGTCCACGCCGGCGTGCTAATAAGAATTTTCCGAACGTTGCTGGCGCAAGGGGGATATTCACAAGGTGAGGAATCCACAGGCAGATACTGTATCTACCAGAAAAAGCGTTACCGAAGGTAAGTAACTTGTTCGTTTGGCTCACTTTTGTAATGCTCCGTTTGCTTCCTCTTGCTCACGATATACGCTCTTGTAACCTGCACACGTAACTTTTTCCTCCTGTAATGCACCGTTTGGCTCACTTTTGTAATGCTCCGTTTGCTTCCTCTTGCTCACGATTGTCATTTTTGCTTAATTTTTCCGACGCTCACCGCTCCTAAATATATAAATAACCTACCTCATCCGCCGCTCACCGCTCCTCCCCGCCTGTCCGCCGCTCCTCACCGCCTGTCCGACGCTCCTCACCGCCTGTCCGCCGCTCCTCAACGCTACTCCCCGCGCCATGTCCGCCGGTCTTCCTCGCGCTCCTGGACGCCGTTCCTCCCCGCGCTCCTCACGTCAGCACACACGTCGCGGCCGGCGCTTCTTCCAAGGCACTACTTTTTTTTCGGTAAATTTTTTAAATAACGTATATTTATTACGTTTATATAGCCTATGTCCATCTGCACACCCTGACGATTACAACGATGTATCGGGTGTGTGGATTGGCGCTGTGGTTCCCGAGTTTACCCGCCTCAAAGGTTCAAAGTTCTTCCTTTATAATAGTAGTATAGATAGAACACTGATATTTGCCAGGAACTTGGCAAAGTCCTGAAAAAAAGATAAATTTAGATTCTAGATTAAGTAAGTATGGTTTCTAACTTAATGCTGGCGTTTGTTCATCTTCGAATGCAAGAGAGACTAAAAACACCTTGTGATGTGCTATTTGGAGGCAGATGTGGATGTGTTTAGAGACTTATTACAAGTAACACCAGTGAAACGTCAACTGATTTTCAACAAACTTTTGTAAGAGTAAACTCAGAATTATTTGGGCAATATAGGCAATGTCAACATCTGGTTGGTGTTCAGATACACTGAATTAACATAAAATATGTGGCAAACTAGCCGAGAGAAAAATGTGGCGAAATATAGAAAGACATTCACCTTGGTTTGCTAACAAATAAAGCAAAAATTATGCTAAAAGGACAACATTCAAACCAATCATTTCCTAGCCTTTATTCACCAGCTGAAGTTATGCATTTTTACAAATCACAACCCGATGTTTTTTGAATACCAATTGTTGTAGAATGTGCACAATTAAACTATGAAATGCTGCATGTGGAAAAATTACAATTGCACATTTTCCATCTAAAGACAAGTGGGGAATGGGTGTAGAGGGGAGAGGGTGTTAGGATTGTTGGGAAAGGGGACAGTTACAGTAACCTTGATTACTATGAAAATGCTTGATGAGCCATCTGCGTAATGGCGGTAAATGCACTGTTTATTTGGAAGGTTATGCGCACAGAAGAAAACAATAAAATTCTATTAAAAAAAAAGACAAATGGGTAATCACAAAGTAAACATACCTATAAGCAAAACTGTCGCTACAAAATTACAAAACATGGAAAAATCTGTTTCGCGTACAGCGGGCGTAGAGATGGATTTACAGCTAAGTAAAAATGATTGTATAATTTTACGTCAAAATTTACATGTACAAAAAGGACTAATAAATGGAGCCCTGGGATTGTAGTAGACTTTGTTACATGTGGGAAAAAAATCAATAGATTGAATTCATTGTGGTCAAGTTTTACAACATTAAGCAACAAAAACCTATCTCCTGTTGTGCAGCAAGATTCCTACTTGAAGATTTCTATATTCGTCAAGAACACTTTATTTTGCTGATGCCGTAACAAACCACAAAGGCTAAGTTTGGATTATGCACCTATTAACATCGGGTCAACTGTATTCAAAGAGTGATTAGCATACGTCTAGAGTTGAAAAAGTTACACAACTGTGTACTGTAGGAATGTGTATGGCTGCGCTTATGTGAGGCTCCTGCTGCCTGGACTTAAGATCCTAAAATTATCCTGAGCAACTGTGATGAAATGTGGCTGTGAGGAGGCCAAATCGTGGACCAACCTGGGATCCCACCTCAGTGAAAATCCTGAAGCAATCGGAGGCTGCATGCCTCAGAGCCGGCACGAGAAAGTTTAGCTCGAGGGTGACGCTGGAGCGGAGCGATGGAGCAAGTGCGGCAGCAGAGGTCAGGAAAGACCGCGGCTCTCCACCAGGCTCCTGGGCCGCGCCCGCTGTGAGGAGACGGATGGGGGAGTGCAGGCAGGCGGCTACACCGGGTAAGCGGGACAGACCCGAACCAAGCTGCACGGCGGCCAAGAGTGGCAAGCGGGAGGCGATGCGTATGACCCTGAAGCAAGAGGTGTACATGGTAACGGCGCTGAGGTGGCAGAACGTGAAATGGAGGGCCAGGACTGCCGGAGGTTCTGAGAAGCAAGCACGCGTGCTGAGACACACATGTAAACCCACAGCGCTGCCTACTCAAACACATGGAGTGAGGACTGTAGTCAATTTTAATGAGCGCTTGGGGCATTTGATCAGCACCCCTGTAGTGCATTGGAGTTGCTATAAGGGGCACAACGCGCCCTGCAGGTACACTGAGGCGAGTGAATGCTACAGAGATGCCCTGCATTGACAACATCACAGAGGCACTAGTACTCACGGCGAAGCACCAGATTGCGGGAAGAATAAGTGGGCCTACAAGGCAGACGCCGACTTTGAAGCGGAGTCACTGCTGGGGATTGTTATAGGCTGAGGGGTGCAGTTGGAAGGCAGGGGCCACTATAGCAGCTTGGAGTGTACATGAAGTCCTGCCAGGAATTCCACTGTTGATTGATCTGGAACTCGCTGTATCTGGCTTGGCACGTAGGGGAGACTCCCCTGGCGGCTTGCATCTATACCTGCAGGGCCCCCTGACAGAAGAGAGCATTAAGGTGATCCCTGAGATTCAGGCACAGGGTGGATGTAGGGCAAACACTTGCCTGCGAAGCTGGTGGAACCCATACAGTACACTGGGATCGGAATAACTTGGGGACCCAGTGGGAGGCATGCGGCGAGGGGACGCGGTATATCCAGTGGTCCCTGCATTGGTGGCACCATGGGAAAACCGGACACTAGACAACCGAAACTCACTTTCGAAACGGCGAAATAGGCGAACAGGCCTGCATCGGAGGACCAGGAGCCGGACAATACGGAAAAACCAAGCGTTGGTGCTACCTCGCAGGCAATGGATATGCATCGGATATTGCAGGAGATGAGGCAGGGGTTCGCTACAGTGGTGGACAAAGTGGATCAGATGTCGTCCAGGATGGAGGCCATAGCACATAAACTAGATGTGCATGACGAGCGTATTAAAGAAACAGAGAGTCGCATATTGGAGAATGATAATACCACTGCTAGTCACACTGCGCAACTTGCGAGAATGGACAATCTTCTGAGAGTAATTGCTGCAAAAAATGAGGACTTGGAAGCCCGCAGTAGGCGCAATAATATTCGCGTGATTGGAATACCTGAATCAACAAACACCGGGAGGATGGAGGAGTATGTGAAAAAACTGCTATTGGATCGGAAGCCTTTTCCACGCAATTTATTGTAGAGCGGGCCCACAGATCTCTCGGCCCGAGGCCGACGCCCGGGAACCCGCCGAGGCCTATTATTGCGAGGCTACTAAATTATCGTGACCGTGACGCGGACCTACGCGCGTCAAGAACCAAGCAGAACATGACCTACGACGGAACCACATTCTTGACATTCCGGACTTCACTCCCATGGTGCAGGAGGAGTGACGCATGTTTATTGAAGTGAAGAAGAAGCTCCGTGCGGCACATACTGACTATGCATTGCTATACCCCGCAAAACTTAGGTTCACGCATCAAGGAAAGCAGCGCTTTTTTTCGAATCCGCAGCAAGCGGAGGACTTCCTCCGTACGGTGAATCGTGCACACCGAGGTGGTGGCGGCCAGGGATCTTCGCAACAAGCCAACTCTACAGATGCTGAAGAGGAATCGTAATGTGTCTGGCCCGCAGAAACGGGTCAGAAACCAAGAGTTGACCACATGGAAATCATCGCGAGGAAGAGCGACCGATGACAGACAATTGATGAGACGCTATTTGCAGTAACGGTTGCTCTAGTGGTAACGTAATCCAGGCCCCACTCCAGCTGCCGCCCCCCCCCCCTGCCCCCCCCCCTCACCGAAAGAGCCCGGAGGTTGTACCGGTGGACGGCTTGAGGGGAGAGGAGTGGCTGTGTAGCTGACTAGATATGTCCCTCAAAGGGTATCCACCTATGCTGGTTTACACCCTATGGGTTGAATTGTTGACGTTATTAGGGATTGGGGAGGGAGGGTAAAGGATTCTGGCAAGTTTGGGTTGCTTCAGTGAGAGGAGGGAGGGAAGGAGGGTAGTGGGATTTTCTGTTGGCACAGAGTATGGGCAGTAGTTATTTGCCTCCTAGGGGGAAGGAGGGGTGCTGAGATGGGAGGCGGGATGAGGGAGTATAGGTAGGGAAGTTTGGTTTTTGAGAATGTTTGTATTATCATTGGAAAATTTAAGATGGAAATGGGTTCTATTGAAGAAGTATGTGCATCGTCACCGCTATACTACAACAGGAATGGGTGATGAGGAATTGGGAAAGGGTCACACCGCTAGACTACTGCTAGATACACGACCAGCACTAAAAGATTATGGCTGAGGCACACTTGGGTACACTGAAAATCTTCACTTGGAATGTGAGGGGACTGGGGGATCCCAGGAAGAAGAGGCAAGTCCTATCTTATTTAGATAGACATAATGTGCATATAGCAATGCTGCAAGAGATTCACTTTCCAAATACTTCATTGAACACTTTCGCCAGTAAATGTGTGGGTCATAGAATTTTTTCTTCCTATTACACTTACGCTAGGGGCACAGCGATATTGATTAAGAAACAAGCACCGTTCCAGCTGTCGGGAGCCTCCTGGGACACGGAGGGTAGATACTGTATCGCATGGGGACGGTTGGGGTCCCAATTGGTGACACTGGCATGCTGCTATGGGCCGAACACAGATGGCCCTTGTTTCTTTGAAAGGCATTGGGCTAAGATATATGAGACGGATACAACACATGTAGTATGGGGAGGAGATTTTAACGTTACTTATAATCCCAGGGTGGACAGATCCCGGTCAGCGCCACACCATTACACGAAAGCACAGGCAACGGCGCAGGACATTATTGAAGCTTATCAGCTAACTGATGCCTGGCGACACGCGCACCCACAGACACTGGAAGGTACACATTTTACTGCACAGGCTCAGTTGTGGGCTAGGCTGGATTACTTTCTCGTCACTAGGGGACTGGCACCAGCGATAGCTAACATAAGACACTTAGCTAGGACATATTCGGATCACGCCCTGGTGCTAATGGCCCTGTCCTCCACTGATTTTAATGTGCCACGCAGCCCTTGGAAACTCTATGCACCTATGCTACTAGACACGGTGTTCCAAGAGGAACTGCGAGAGGAGATAAGTGAATTTTCTCAGCGAAATAAAGACTCGGTCGATAGTGTGGAAGTGGTGTGGGAGGCATTTAAGGTAACTATTCGGGGGTACTGCCTGGCGAAAGGGGCTGGGTTCCTTAGAGACATACAGGCTACGTTACGTAAACTGGAAATGGAACTTAAAAATTTAGAAACAGAACTTGCTGAGGACCCGAAGGGCTCAACCCAGGCTACCTTTAGGGAGAAACTCACGGAATATATGGAAGAGGCACAGAGAGAGGCGAGGTTATGGGGAAAATATTGGGTAGCCAGGAATTACGGAGAGGGAGACAGGCCTGGAAGGATATTGGCGCAGAAAGTGAGGGTACCTCGCTGTTCCACGTACAGTACGGATGTGGAGAACTTGGAGGGGGTGGTATGCCGTGACACAACTTACATACTTAACTCCTTTCTGGAACATTATAGTAAACTCTATGCTATGACAAGGCAAGACAGCCTTGAACTGGATGGCTTCTTCGGGGGGGGTGGCATTGGGTTGGCTTAGCGATGGACAAAGAGCCTTTTTATGCGCACCATTCGAGCTGGATGAGGTGCGAGACGCAATAATGAGTATGCAATCTGGCAAGGCAATGGGTACAGATGGGTTACCGGCTGAGTTCTATAAAACTTACATTGACCTGATGGCTCCCATCCCTAGGGAAGTGTATGAGGATGCAATGGACGTAGGTCATCTACCACCTACGATGAGGGAAGCTCTCATATTATCGTTATTGAAGCAGGGAAAAGCACCCGAGCACTGCGACTCATATAGACCTCTCTCGCTCCTTAACTGTAATGCCAATATCTTAGCCAAACTCATTGCTACGAGATTGAGTCTGCTAATGGAGAATTTAATATTGCCAGACCAAACGGGCTTCGTGCCTGGGAGAGCCACCTCCCACAATTATATTTTACTGCTGCACAGGCCCATTACGTGTGGTTCTGGGTGAAACAACCGAAGTACCTGCCACAAGTGTCTGCAGAGCATTGGCTGGCACACCCCATACCTATTGAAGGGGCACCGTACTTACCGGTGGGGGACAGGGAGAGGCACCACGACGCACTAGCGTGCACGATAACGGCATGGCAACGTATCGGACGCATGCTGGATGTGCCCGACTCACCGCTGCTACCCCTGGTATATCACCCTAGTATGCCGCTGCTACAAGAGGCTGTCTTTCATAAATTTAAACACAAGACTAACATAAATACCTGGGGAGATTTGTATTTTGAGGACAAGTTTCGAACTATTGAGCATATGTTTACAGCAGCACAGAAGACGCCTCTTGAGGTGTTCTTGTATATTAGGCTATGGAGAGGCATACAAATGATCACTCCTGTATTCCCGGACGAGCCACAAGTGCTGACCCCCCTGCAATTAATTATGATGAAACCCACAGCCAAAAGATTAGTCTCCCAATTATACACGACGATAAATACTCACAGAGAGCTACCAACCACGAAATCGTGAATACGATAGGGAGAGGAATTAGGAGCTACCCTGTCGGATGAACAGTGGGAGGCCTGTTGTTTGCAGACTGAACGCATTTCCGCGAGTAGTAGACTCCGGATTATTTACTATAAATTTTTACACAGACTATATTACACACCAGCTAAGATGCACAAGTATAAACTTAGAGTAGATGATAGATGTGATAGATGCCACATTGAAGGGGCAGATTTTATACATCTGGCATGGGATTGCCCTGAAGTCCGGGACTACTGGAACCGGGTGTTTCATGCACTGCAATTGATGATTGACACTCCGCTGGAGCCTGATCCCCTGTTGGCATTGCTGGGGTATGTTAAGCCCTTACGAGGAGAACATCGTAGATTTGTTGCTATGTCGCTCTTGCTGGCCAAGAGGAGGGTGGCTTGTAGATGGGGCAGAGAATGGGCGCCTAAATTTAAGGTGTGGATGGATGACCTGATCATGTGCCAAGAAAAGTTAGCCACATATGCAGAGTTGTTACCTGTGACCTCCAGACCCAATGATATATGGGCCCCGTTGACATGTTATTTGATTGCTCACCCGAGTAGCGAGATTTAAAGACTCCTGACGTGGTCAATAGTGGTAGTCATTACTTGTAGCACTGGGTAGAAGTGGATGTGACTGAGCAGTGGAGCCTGCGATATAATGCCTACATAAACTTGTTTTCTTTTCTTTGCTGCATGTTACTTTAGGACATATCGAACGTAATATATGGAATGCATAAGGGAGGTGAGGGGCTGAGGGGAACCGCAGGATCATAGAATTTACTCTGCACAGTAGTGGTAACAGGTGGACCCGGAACACTGGAAGTACTGTTCACAACGTAATGATGATGTATCGTACTCCTGATATGCAAATATATGTAGAGATTGTACGCAATGTAAAGATGAACCCAATATATCCAATGTATCCAATGTGCTGGTTTACTGTTGGAAGTGAATTTACTTGTAAATTGAAAAAAAAAAAGAAAGTAAAAAAAAAACAAACAAAAAAAAGATAACCCCTGCTCACGAGCTTGGCACGAGCAGTCAGGCTTATCCCGGAGGCAATGTGTAAAGCATTTGCGCACGCACCAAGCAACAACATCCCAGGCACACCACAAAAGGAACTCCACACAAGGTTATATAAAAACAGCCTTTGTATTTCTCATAACACATTAGAATAAATTAGTAAACACATAACATACACTGTGCCAACTGGTAAGGGCAATATTCACAAGGGATTATTTATACATGACAGGGCCACGTGGGCCACTGTCAAGATCAGCACTTAGCAGAAATTGGTAAAAGTAACATAGATCATAAACATCCAACCATAACCACTGGTAATCACTGTACTCCACCTCAACCTGTAACATAAACTACATTATGTCACCTCAGGCGCAAATTACATTCTGCGCCAACCTCACCAGCATAAACACATTATGCAATCTTCTGACTAGTCTAAACACATTACACCCTACCTCCTAAGTATAAATCACATTAGGGGCGTACCTCACACAGTGAAAACATAATCTCACTAGCATAACCACATGGAATGCAAAATAACCTCATAATCATAAACCACAGTTTAGAGGTATCAGATACAGGGTGCGTAAAACATACTAAACACATTACATTTCCTAGCACCACATCACTTTAGCGCATAATCACATTAGGGCCTTGCACCCTATACATCTACCAGCCCCCTGGCCAACTGGCCATCTCCAAAGGGGCTCAAATGACCTGTGTCCAGAATGTCAGGGTGCACAGCCAAGGCAGCGCCAGTCAAGGGTCCGCCATCTGCTCAGAACCTAAACGTTGCAGCTGCCCACTACTTGCTGGGCAGCTGAGCACTATAACAGGACCTAAACGCTGCAGCTGGCACTAAGTGCTGCGCAGCTGTGGAAGGCCTGGCACCTCTGTGCCACTTCTGTCCCCCTCAGGGAGTCTTACTCAAATGGCACCTAAACAGTGCAGCTGCCCACTACTTGCTGGTCAGCTGTAAATCCACTGGGGCCTCACACCACTGTGCCACTCCTGTCCCTCTCAGGGACTCTTAAATCAAACTGCGCCTGTCTTTGGAGCCACTTGGCTCTAAAGAAAAATAGGGGCCTTGGAGCACTCTGGCTCTGGAATCAACTTTGCCCCAGTAGCCCACTGGCTTCTTAAATAATCAGAGATGCCCCCAAACGTTGGATCCACGCATAGGTTCAGTAAATACATAAGGTACCCCTGGGGGAGCCACTGAGGCTCTGCAAACAACTGGGGCTTCGTTGGAGCCCTCAGTCTCTAGGAACAATGTGGCAAGAATGCGGCAAAGGATATGGGCCCTTTAAACGTTAAAAATGGCGGCCCACGGCCATAGGGGCCGCTCTAAAGACACTGTCCCCACTGTGTAGCGCACTGGCGCCTAAAACAGAACATGCCCGATCAGGGTTGGAGCCACACTGTGCTCTTACGATAATTAGTGCCCCCATCGTTGGAGCGACCCTCCCTTCAGGCGGGGGCCGCTCAGGACAGAGTCCGGGCTTGGACTGGCACCATCAAGGCACACCCGGAGCCCCCCCAGCCCTTGCCAACTCACCCGGATGTTCTCGGGGGACTCCAGCCTTCACTCGACTCGGGAGGCGGGACTCTTCACTGGGATGCGGCTTCCGGGGCTCCCTTCGCTCATGGGAGCCATGCACCACGACGCCTCACACTAGGATGGGGCGCATTAGGTGCCTCTTTACCCGGTCCTCCTCAGGCGGCAACAGTGCTTCTCCTGGCGCGGCGGCAGCGGCCGGGTCTCTCTCGCTCCAGAGAGCCTCGTCAAGTCCCGCTGCACCGCGCCTCCTCTGGGGACAACTCCTCGATGCCAAAGGGCTCCCTCTGCTCATGGGAGCCCTGCCAAGCCGCCATACTCCTTCTCTCCCTACCCGGGAGATCCAACGCAGCACGGCTTCCCCCCTGGCAAAGGGAGGAAGCGGAAATGACGAACACCGGCCTTGCCTACAACCAGGAGGTGGGCCGGACTTGAGCTTCCGGGGCTCCTCCCGGGCTGCGGCGGCGATTCCTTTGACAATGAGGGGTATGCTCCCTCGATATAAAAAGCACACCACGGAGTGGGCACCCATTCTATTAAAAGAAAAGGAATGAGCGCAAAGTCGCGGGGTGGGCACCCGTGCATATAACTAACCAAATAAGGGGGGTGGGCACCCACATCTGACATGCAGGCAATCAAAGACCGAAACGTCGACTCTCCCATCAACTCCTAAGAACTTTATTGTCTTGAGAGTAATCTGTATTCACTGTTTCTTTATGGTTACCCTCTTTTTACTGCAGGAGCTGATGTATGTTATGAATTGTTTGTTGAATTAATTTGTACATCTTTTCATGACATTCTTTGCTTATGGTTTCTTCTCCTTTATGTAACCCCTTAAATCAATTTTTTGATACATAAACTATTTCTATATAAATAGGATTTTCCGTGTGCTTCTAATATATCCTCATTTGGTACTCTTGTCCTGTGGACACGTTTGCGTTTGATCATTCATGACTTACTCCCCTCATTGAATTTCAAAAATCAGAAATGTTCATGTAAAAAATCCCTTGTAGACACTTTTTTCATTGCATTGTTTATTGCCCAAGCCTACAAGGGTCTATTGGGTTTCCCATACCCTCTTACGTAAACTTCTAAAAGTGGCACTTCTCCACTACATACAATAAATCTGCGCATATCATCGTGCAGCATTTAATCTCACGAGTTCGCACATACCAAACTCGACCCTGCACTCCCCACACATCAGGAACTACCATGGACACATATATCCCCATGCATTCCTACGGGAGGGCAGGCCTCTCTCACCACACATAAACAGAGAGCGCACGCATTTTACACTGGACCACAGTGAAAAAGTGCGCAGAGGCCTAAAATCACCAACACCAGGTTACAGAAACAGTTTAGGAGAATGCAAAAAGTTTTGGGGTGAACCTGCCAAAAAGGCCAAGTCCAACAACCCACAAATGATGGACGGAATGCAGAACAAATCAAAACATTCACCTCCAGTCAAGACATCTGCGTTAAATCCATCATTCTTTTGCTCACTACGGCACCCCATTATAAACCCAGCCAGCACAAGGTGGAGTAAGGGCCAGGGTACTAGGTCAATCGCTTTCTCAGCATTGATATATAGCAGGAGTATTGTGTTCCAGGAACAATGCGTTTTATCAATTAGAAGCAGGAGTCTCTTCGTATTGTCACTACAGTCTCTTTTGGGTATCAATCCAGAATGGTCTGGATCGACCAGCCCTTGCATATAGGGGCTAAGTTGGGTCGCAAGGATGTTTGTGAAAATCTTGGTATCTATATAAAGTAGCGAAATAGGCCTATACGATGAGCAGAGGGTGGGATCTATCCTGGGCTTAAGGACCACAGTTATAGTGGCTTACCTCATCATGTCAGTGAGTGTAATGTAATGTATGTAATGTAAGGTACACTTATATAGCGCAACTATCACCCAAAGGGTATCCTGGCGCTTAGATGATAGAACAGCAGGAGCAACAGAAAAGGCATGATCTACTCTCTAGGGAAAATACTGGTTTTCAGGTCCTTCCTGAAGCTGGGCAAGGTGTCTGGAGGCAGTAAAGCTAAAGCATCTACCTCATGTTCGCAGTTTCTTGACATGGGGAACGCATAATAGGTGTGCAGAAAAAGAACGTAAAGATCTAGCAGGCACATACCATGCGAATTTCCTCTGAAGTACCCTAGGCCCGATTTTATGTACTGCCCTATAGACAATGCAAAATGCCTTAAATTGTATCCTTTGTTCAACTGGCAACCAATGAAGGTCCCTAAGGGCCAGAGAAGATGACGCACCCCTTGGCCGGTTTAATGCGAGTTTTGCTGCCATTGTCTGCACTCTCTGTAACTTCTTGAGCAGAGAGGCTGGAGCACCCAAAAGCAGTGCATTACAATAATAAATTCTGCTTAACACAATGCTCCGAACCACTTGAGGTCTAGTGGCAATCAGCAAAAACAGGAGAATGTTACGCAGAGCTCGAAGTAAGGCCATACCGGTGCACACAGTTTTATTCACCTGGGAGTCTAGCTGGAGGTTACAGTCCATCAGGACCCCTAAATTGCGCACGGTTTTAGTAGGCAGTGAGGAATTGTTGGTCGGGCCGGCCAAAAATCTGTAGGGAAAGGGCGCTGAATACGGCCTGTCATACAACACAAAACTTCTGTTTTGTCCTCATTAAAATGTAGGGAGTTCAATTTCAACCAGCCTGCCGTTTGATGTAAGCAGTCATGAAACGTATCCATGGACACTGCATTGTTGCCCTCCAAAGTGAAGACAAGCTGAGTGTCATCCGCATAGTTGATAACATTATTTCCGAACGATTTTAATAAAACAATGAGAGGGCGAAGGTATAGATTAAACAAGATCGGGCTGATGGCCGAGCCCTGAGGTACCCCTTGTTTAACCTCACTGTATTCAGAGAAGAAAGGCGGCAGAGACACTGCCTGCTGCCTATCCGAGAGATCAGAATAGATCCAGTCTTGGGCCTTGCCCACAATACCCAATTCCTCCAGCCTTCTGATCAGTATCTGGTGATTAACTGTGTCGAACGCGGCCGACATGTCAAGCAGCACTAAAAAGGCTGTTTGACCACTGTCGGCCCGCATTCTCATCCAAGACGGCCACCAAAGCAGTCTCGGTCCCATGTGCAGGGCAAAACCCAAATTGGACTTCGTCCAGCAGCTGGTTTTCCTCAACATACTTAGAGAGGGATTTAGTTACTACCCTTTCTATAATCCTAATCGGGTAAGGTAGCAGGGAAATGGGTCTATAGTTGGCCGGGTTGTGCAGATCCAGAGATTACTTTTTTAATAGAGGGGAGACCACTGCCATATTCCAGCAGTCTGGGACTACTGCTGTAATTATAGATTCGCTACAGCTCTGGCATTGAAGCGGAAAAAGTTTGCCTCCAAACAGCTTCCAGAACTAATGAGGAAGCGGGTCCCTGGGGGAACCAGAGTAAACCCCAGCAGCAATTACATGAAAATCCGCATATAAAGGCATCGGAAAGGGATCCAAGAGTGACATATGTTCCGTATTGATTATATCGTTACTTAATACAGTCACATTCTCAGTCTGTATGCACTCACCCTCTTCACCTGAGGGTTTCAGTCCCATTAGAATTTTACTGATTTTTTTCTTTGAAAAAGCTTGCCAGGTCATCACACAGTTCTTGTGAGGTCAGGATAATAGATTTAGCACAGTCTGGGTTGGATAAGCCACTAACCAGGTTGAATAGGGTTTGTGATTTGTTCGGGGCATGAAGAATAATCTCCTCGAGGTATTTAGCCTTGGTTTTGTCTATTAGTACTTTATAGGAGTGGAGCGTATTTTTAAAGGCTACCTTGTCTGCCTCAAAATAATTCTTCCTCCACTTCCTTTCAGCCTGTTTACAGTTAGTCTTTAAGAGTCTCAGCTCCTGAGTGTGCCCATATCACTGAAGGAGTTATAGAGGCAGGTGGGGATAGGTGCCATTTGCATAGCAAAGGTTTTGTAAAAATCGGCGGTGAACCCGTCGTGCCGTGGGGAGTGGACTGGAGAGTGTCTGCAGCCAGGAGACATGATCAGTGGCGTCCCCATACTTTACTGCTTCCGCCAAGTATGTTAGTGCAAAAGCGTTCACATTCCGGCGCTATGGATTCATCGTCATGCACGTGTTGGCTCCATAGTGCCCAAGTCTCCGTTGTTTTCTAGATTTGTGCCTGGGCCCTCAGCCAGTTAGCAATACGTTTTCCTGCTTCATTTAGTTTAGTACGGAAGAGCGCTTACTCTGCTTTGTCCATATCTAGTGCTTTAAGTTGCTTTGTAGCCAGTGATAGTTGCCTCTTCGCTCTATGGGAGACTTATTGCTTATGGGCCTCCTCTAGTTCCTTCACATGGGTTTCCTGGCTGGTGCTCTTTTCCTTTCTATCGTTGTTAAATCATGCAGAGATGGCTATGAAGTTGCACCGCATGATCGCTTTTAGAGTGTCACAGGGTAAAGATATAAAAGTGCCAGGTGTGTCATTGGTGCTGAGGAATGTATGGAGGGCTTCCTTAACATCTTTTAGTGTAGAGTCAGTGTCAGCAATTTGTGATTAAGGTGCAATGTGTGACGAGGTGCAGGAGCACCTGGCATGGTCAGTGTAATTGATACAGGAGAGTGCTCGGACACAGCTACTGTTCCTGTATCTACTTGAGTGTTGGCGCTGTCTGACCTATCCTGCGGGCAGAGCAGTCTAGCAGTGTGTCTGGGACCAGGTTGAAGTTGGTCCCTATGACTATTATGTCTGCATCTGGAGTGGTAAGTACCTGTCCCACTGCCTCCAGAATGAACTTCTCTCAGTGGTCGTTTGGGGTGTAGATGTTGGCAATTCTAAAGATGCAGGTGTGCATTTAACGTCTGAGTTTCGGCTTGAATCTGAAGGACCTGGCCCTGGAATTGGGTGGTGGGTGAGGTACCATGCAGCAGCTCTGCCTTCTTGGCGGGGGGGCCTGATAAGCATACCTTTGAGTGTTGTGTCTGTTTTCCTGCTGTGGGTCGCTATGGGGTCACCCAGATCTCTTTATAGATGAATCCGATGCAGCGCTCTGTTGTTGGACGGGGCGGAGGCTCAATTTCCTGGTGTTACCTGGCCCACAGTAAGAGGATAATTCTCTGTCTTAAAGGGGGTGTTCATGGTCAGCCCGAGATGGGGGCTTTCAGGGTGGACACCCTGCTGTCCCACTGAGCTTATATGCATAAATAGCCACTGCCCTGCCATCTCTGCAGCTCTCCTACAATCACCACCCGCTTGTAAGTCCGTTATGCCCCACTTCTGGCCTCACCGAAATGTCCAGATGTCGTACATGCTGTTAGCGAGGGACATGCAGATCCATCCAAGTGCATTCTGCACTGAACACTAAGGGGGTGAGGGGCCGGGCTGTGGTTGTCACTTAAGAGCATCCCTGCAATGTCCCATGCAGGGCCCAGGATTCCGGCAGTCACTCTGCTGTCGGGCATCAAGGAAGCGAGCAGCCCTGCCCGGTGGCCCCGACTTGCTGTTGCGGCTGTGTGCATGGGGATCGCACCTTTGACCTATGCCGGTGGCAATATGGTGGCTGCCATCTTGGCTGTGCTTGCAACCCCGTGGTGTCTGTGCAGCCACCATCAGCGGAGGGCTGTCCAAGCCCTCAAAGGCTACTGTGTGCCCTCCTCTGTTAGGGCTCTGAGCGGTGGAGGGCAAGCCAAATCCACCCCTTGCCAGATAGGGCAGTGGAACACCACACAGGTGCACCTACATGGCCTCTCATGTCCTACTTTTTAAATAAATTGCACCTTGTCCTTTGGGGGTGACTTATATGTAATAATAAAAAAGGAACATTTGGGCCTGGTGAAAGGTTTATTTTGCCAGGTAAAACGGGCAGTTTAAACTGCACACACAGGTTCTGCAATGGCAGGCATGTGACATGGTTAGAGCGCTACTTAAGTGGGTGGTATAATCAGTTCTGCTAATTCACTGCTTGAATTTAATTTAAAGGCCCTTTGCAAATGTAGTGCACTTTACCAGGGATTTATAGGAAAATTAAATATGCCAATTGGGTATGACCCAATGTTCCCATGTTTTAGGGAGAGAGCATAAGCACTTTAGCACTGGGTAGCAGTGGTAAAGCCAACAAAAATGAATTCAGAAAAAGTAGGAAGAGGAAGGCAAAAAAATATAGGAGTGACCCTGCAAAAAAGGCCAGCCAGGAATTGAGTGGGACATCTAGCAGACTTTTCCAAAGGACAAGAGAACCAGCGACAGATTAAATCTGTTACAGGTAGTGCAGGGGACTAGCCTGGGAGTTAGTATATCCTAATGGGAATGGGTCAAACATAGATTCCCCAAGAAGGTCCAGAACGGAAGGGTTAGTGATCGGAGGGAGAGGAAAAAGATATGGTAGTGTGCCTAGCAAAGGTCATTGTTTCAAATACTTTATGAATAGACACCTGAATGTGGTGCTAGAATTGTCACTGTTGGGAGAAGTGGAGGAGAGAGGGGAAAGACTACTCATTCATGTTTTCTCTTTAAAATTGGAAAAAATAAGGCCTTGGACAGAAATGCTTCTCAATGAATGCATATGTATGTCTATATATAGCCCAGTGGCGGTTGCCGTGGATAGTTATAGTCAGGACCACGTTTCCATAGGAAATAGATTTTAAATTTTCTAATAACGTTGGCGCTGTTTGACAAATATTCGCAGCACTTTCAAAACAAAGTTACATACATCTCAGGTCCTCCCTGGAAGGTTTCATGGTGATCTGTAAAGGGGGGTCATAGAAAAAGCCGGGGTTGAGTAGGAGTCCTAAAACGCGTTTTTCCCATATAATTTTCCATTAGAAAATTTAACATAAATTTAGAAAAAAATGGCTGCACGGTATACACTAAGGGGCTCAAGCATGCGGCGGTCCCGCAAACCCGATTACGAAGCGACCGCCACCAAATTAGCATGCAGTTAAAAGTATGGGAGCTAGTGCCTCTGTGGATTTCCAGCACAGCCTATGAGTAGGGAGCTGGAGGCTCCGAAACATGTCAGGAAGGTGAAGAAAGGAATTGGAATGCAAAATGCTGTTTTTTAAATAAAGGATTCAGATGAGTCATCTGCATTCCAGGGAAAAGTTGAGAAACATTAATCAATGCAGTCTGGCCGTGGAGGACTGCACCACCTTGGGACTGTCATGTGGGTCTGCAAGGGTTTGGTATTATGTTGGGCAGGATAACATACATGCAAACATATAGGTGTACATATACATGCATATCTATACATTTACACATGTATATATATATATATATATATATATATATATATATATATATATTACCTACTGTCGATAGCCAGTAGGTATATATAGTTAGGATTGTTTTCCATAGGGAAATCGCAACATTCTATTGGCAATAACTTTGGCGCCGGTTGAGGAATCTTCCTGAAATTGTCCTTAACATTGCCTCTCGGCGCTCCGGTCCTTCCCTGAAAGTTTGGGGGGGATTCGTCAAGCGGGAGCCGAGATAAAAAGGGGGTCCCAAAACGTGTTTTCCCCATGTTAATTTCCATAGGGCGGTTGGACTCACTTTTAGCCCGAACGGCTGAATGGTTTTCCACCAAACTTGGCAAAATTGTAGGGACTGGTAGCCCGATGTGCCTTTGCTATGTCTCAAGATATGTGCTCCAGTGGTCATTTGAGATGTCATCAGTGATGTCACTGACCATGTCATGAATGATCTAATATGTGACATCATCAGCAGTGGATTGCGGGTGCGCGAAATATAGTTAGTACAACTAACTATATAGGAGCAATTTCAATGGTTGTGTATGAGTAAAATGTCCAGCTAACTATAACACCACTAAAACTTATAGTTTTTTGAGTGAATTTCAAAGGTTTTTTAAAAGCTAATTCCTAACTATATAACTCCTGAAACCTATGTTTTTTCAGTGAATTTCAAAGGATTTTTAAATGCTAATTCCTAACTATATAAGGCCTGAAACCTATGTTTTTTTTAGTGAATATATATATATATATATATATATATATATATATATATATATATATATATATATATATATATATATATATATATTCACTGAAAAAACCATAGGTTATAGACCATATATAGTTAGGGATTAGCATTTAAAAAACCTTATTTTACTCACACAAAACCATTGAAATTCCATATATAGTTAGTTGCACTAACTATATATCGCGCACCCGCAATCCACTGCTGATGATGTCACATATTACATCATTCATGACATGGTCAGTGACATCACTGATGACATCACTGATGACATCTCAAATGACATGTTTCAATGGTTTTGTGTGAGTAAAATAAGGTTTTTTAAATGCTAATCCCTAACTATATATGGTCTATAACCTATGGTTTTTTCAGTGAATTTTCAAGGTTTTGTAAATGCTAATTCCTAACTATATATGGTCTATAACCTATGGTTTTTTCAGTGAATTTCAATGGTTTTTTAATAGCAAATATCATAAGCTGTCGAATGTCAAGTACGTGGTAAGTAAAAACATTTTCGTGTTTATGCACACTGATCTGCTTTGAATGCTGCCCCCCCTCCCCCTCCCCCTCCCCCTCATTTCTATTAGGAGTACTCTCTCTTTGCAGATAGTGAAGGGTAGTTAACGCAGGCCTTTGCCCCCGTTGTAATCCGTCGTGCCTGCTTCTCTCTCCATTTGATTGATTGTTATCCAAGCATTTACTGTTTTAGAATTGTTTCTCTTTGGTTCATTCAACAAGCACAGAGTCGCAATACTCTGTTTAGTCTTTGCAGATAGTGAAAAATCGTGTTAAAAAACAAAAGGAATCAAGCAAAATCAGTAGGCCACTAATGGGATCTCTTTTTGACCTCGCTAAAATAGAAACATTAGGAACAACCCCTCATGAGAAATACGAAACTAGTGAGATGAACTGAGCTCCACACCATGATGGCTGCAAGACAGCTCGGCTCCGCCACCCACCCCGCCCAAAATAACGATAAACTCTATGCAAATATTACAAATATATACAACACACCAGCAAAGTAACAGGGTAAAACATTTTATTAAATAACTATTTACATAACTATTTTATACTTTTTGTTGCCCGATCCGGCTAGCTCAATCGATCGAGCATGAAACTCATGCACTCTGATAATTCAAAGTTTTGAGGAGTGCTTGTAACACTGTCTGAAGCCTATTTGCACTTGCTACAGCTTCACTATTCTCAATGTAAGTGGGGGCTGTTTGAGGACGTGACTGCATTTGAAAACAATGTGATGCGGTGCCACCCTGAACCGCTTGACGGAGGCCCCCGAGGGACGGTGTCATGGCGCGGACTCGGAGGGGGCGCTTGGCTCCGGCCCCCTCCGCAAGTCGTGTTGCCCTGGTGTGGCCTGAGATCGCCCCCGACATAGGTGGCCGGCTCCCGGGGTCAAGCGGAACTTTTTGCCTTTTGGTGACTCTTCCATTCTTGACCTTGTCCCACAATCCGTTTCACCTAAAGACACGCTGTAGTGGGGCGCCCCTTTACCGTTTCAGTTGCCATTCCGCCCGCTTTTGCTACACTGTGCCTCTTCCGCTATTCAGCTGTTTACCGCCTGCTCTTTTGACTACAGCGTCTCGCTCACCATGTACTTGAGTTGCTCCCGCTCTTGCGGTGCAGCGATAGGCGGCTGCCACAGGACTCTCAAAATGGCGGCCGGCTCTTCAGATTTGGGCGTGGTCCACTAAAATGGGCCTGCAACACCTTGGAACTCGGACGCTTGTCTGCTAGAGCTTGGGCTCCATTCTCGAAAGCGTCCCCTCAGCCTTGAAGATTCTACAAAAGTCTTGGGGGCCCCCGACTCCCGCAGGCTTCTGGTGGGGAGCGGCTAGCATGATTGCTCGTGGAATGGCCACGACGGAGCTACGAAATGGTGGTGCTCTCATGCTAACGCCAGCTTCAGTCTGAAACATCCAGAAACACTGTAGACTACCAATTCGATCAGTTCCGGTAGCACCCCAACGTGACCCGGTAGAGAAGAACTTGCCCTCCCCTCTTTGACAGATGGTTCTTGTTGCCCGTCCCTTCTGTTGTCATTTAACAGAACTATTTAGCCTGCTGAAAGGGGTTGTGTTCCGACCGCTGGTTGGTGGAGACATTTTGACTATATTCTGGACCTGCGTTGTCGCGTAATGCGTCATATGACGCGCCGCGTTAGCGCATCCGGAAGTGCTCCGGTGCGCGAAGCGCAGCTTCCCGGAAGCGATCTGGGGCGCGGCGCGCAGCGCGTAACGTAAGCATAACAGGTCATGTGACTTGTTAATAAAACTTTTCATTGGTTCATTTTACTTTTCTTATTCTAATGATGAAAGGCTTGGTCATATGACCTAAAAATTACGCTTTTTATTACTTTCGAACATTATTTTTTCTTAAACATATGTTATAATGTTCCAGGCTAATGTACTTTCCCGGAAAATTTACAACTGTCCTGCAAGTAAAATATATTCCTTTTTCGAGAAAAAGGGCGTTTCTTCGTCCCATGACGGAGCCGTTGAGCAAAAGAGGCTCGGCCTGCTGTCTTAGTCGCCGATACGCCTGAATATCAGATTCTTATCGATCACTTTATGTTGCAGAAGTAGAAACACAACAGCCCTTGACCATTTATCTTTACTGCGTTCCTGCGTATTATACCTTTTACCCTTCATGTAATTGGACTGCTTTATTTCACCTGCCTTTTACTGATTCTAAAACAGTGACTATTATTAAAAACTTTACCAATGTAAATACTACTACCATGTTTTCTTTTAAAAACCTTTATTGTGAAAATGTCAGTATACAAATACGGGCCTATAACCACGTGGGCCGGCCACGGAGCAAACTGTAATCATATATGATGAGTAGACATTTACACTGTAGAGGAACGTAACGGGCGGGCCATTAGGTTGCAAGAACTAAGGTGTCTAACAGTTGCGGAATCGGTGGACGTACATTTTATAATTAAAATACGACAGAGCCAGTTACAATAAAATTATCTAGATATACATTTGCGGGCAAGTACCATGGGTGACGTTAATTCGAACTTTCAATAGTACAGTAATCAATAACACATCAGAACTTAATATCAATAGGGATGTCGAAATATTCAATCAATTCTCGTCCCCGCCCGCCATGTGCTTCAAAACTGCATACGTATCTCGTGATTTCAAGGTTCAGCAACCAGTACACAACAAGAAGTTACGAGTCCCATTTATTCCGGCGCCATTTTGGGCGAGGACGGGCAGGTCCAGGATATAGTCAAAATGTCTCTACCAACCATCGACTATGATGATGTTCATATGCTGTATTTATTAGAGTAACACTCATCTGTCCACATGAAATTAATTTGCCACAATCTAAACATGTCATTTTAATCTTTCCAAAGTTCTTCTAAATATTTGGGACCGTTTCCCTTGCCTCTGATGCTGTCAGTGCCACTTCTTTGGTGAATGTACTGGCAGGTCGGGGGTTCTCCTCCAAATCTCTCTTTTGTGCAGCACTATAATTAATCGGTGCCACCTCTCCATATGACGATGCATGGTATAGTTACCATAACTATATTTTTTTTCGGTTCCTCTGGAGAGTACATCGTGGCAGATGAGGCAGGTAACGTACCGGGCATTTACCTTTTTTGCATGTAGAGGAAAGGAAAAAAAATTCGAGCGTCCGAGTTCTAAGGTGTCCCAGGGCCATTTTAGTGGACCAGGCCCAAATCCAAAGAACAGGCCGCCATTTTGAGAGTCCTGTTGCAGCCGCCTGTCGCTGTAGCATCAAGAGCGGCCGAAACTCAGCTGAATGGCAACTGAAACGGTAAAGGGGCGCCCCACTACAGCAGACGAGCCTCCACCTGGGAAGGCCCGTTCACGCCGCCTACCCCCCCCCCTTCGGGCACCCCACGCCGTTATTCGGAGCAGGATTGTAGGATGGCCACACCAGTGCGGCAACTTGCTAGACACCACCTCGGTGCCAACCGAATCTCAGCGCCTTGTGGTGTCTTCTATTCAGAAAATATTGTTGTGCTGCCTTCGGCCTATTCGCCGCAAGTGCGCACGCAACTCAACTGCATAGCGAGTGAAACACCAAGGGGCGCCCCACTGCAGCCGAGGAACCTTCATCTTGGGGGCGACGCACAGCATCACATTGCTTTCCAAAGCAGTCAGATCCTCAAACAACCCCCACTGACTGACGCGAACTCACAGGCCAACGGAGCGCCCCACGCCGACTTTCGGCGCAGCATTGTAGGATGGCCACACCAGTGCGGCAACTTGCTAGACACCACCTCGTTGCCATCCGGATCTTGGCGCGTTGCGCTGCCTTTGGCCCTATTCGCACATCGGTCCGCTACTGACGCCATCTCACAGGCCAACGGGGCGCCCCACGCCGACTTTCAGCATTGTAGGATGGCCACACCAGTGCGGCAACTTGCTAGACACCACCTCGTTGCCATCCGGATCTTGGCGCGTTGCGCTGCCTTTGGCCCTATTCGCACATCGGTCCGCTACTGACGCCATCTCACAGGCCAACGGGGCGCCCCACGCCGACTTTCAGCATTGTAGGATGGCCACACCAGTGCGGCAACTTGCTAGACACCACCTCGGTGCCATCCGGATCTTGGCGCGTTGTGCTGCCTTCGGCCTATTCGCACATCGGTCTGCTACTGACGCCATCTCACAGGCCAACGGGGCGCCCCACGCCGACTTTCAGCATTGTAGGATGGCCACACCAGTGCGGCAACTTGCTAGACACCACCTCGGTGCCATCCGGATCTTGGCGCGTTGTGCTGCCTTCGGCCTATTCGCACATCGGTCCGCTACTGACGCGAACTCACAGGCCAACGGGGCGCCCCACGCCGACTTTCAGCATTGTAGGATGGCCACACCAGTGCGGCAACTTGCTAGACACCACCTCGGTGCCATCCGGATCTTGGCGCGTTGTGCTGCCTTCGGCCTATTCGCACATCGGTCCGCTACTGACGCCGCCTCACGTGCCTACGGATTTTCTACGCTTTTTATACCCTATGCCGCATAACAGGTCATGTGACTTGTTTATAAAACTTTTCATTGGTTCATTTTACTTTTGGTTTCCTAATGATGGAAGGCTTGATCATATGACCTAAAAATAACACTTTTCATTGGATGAAAACTTTTTTTTTTCCCAAACGATGAAAGCCCCACCTTGTTTCTGGATGTTTCAGACTGAAGCTGGCGTCAGCATGAGAGCACCACCATCTCGTGGCTCCGTCGTGGTCATTCCGCGAGCAATCATGGCAGCCGCTCCCCACCGGAAGCCTGCAGGAGTCGGGGGCCCCCAAGACTTTTGTAGAATCCTCAAGGCTGAGGGGACGCTTTCGAGAATGGGGTCCAAGACCTAGCAGACAAGCGTCCGATTTCCAAGGTGTCCCAGGGCCATTTCAGTGGACCAGGCCCAAAAAGGAAAGAGCCTGCCGCCATTTTGAGAGTCCTGTGGCAGCCGCCTATCGCTGCACCGCAAGAGTGGGCGCAACTCAGCTGAATGGCGGATTTTGACACAGTGTACCAAAAGCAGGCGGAATGGCAACTGAAACAGTAAAGGGGCGCCCCACTACAGCAGACGAGCCTCCACCTGGGGAGGCCCGTTCACGCCGCCTCACCCCCCCCCCCCGGGGCGCCCCACGCCGTTATTCGGAGCAACATTGTGGGATACCAAAACCAGTGCGGCAACTTACTTGACATCACCTGGGTGCCATCCACATCTCAGCGCGTTCTGCTGCCTTGGGACTATTCGCACAACAGACAGCTACTGACAAGCCACCCCCCGGGACGCCCCACGCCGTTATTCGGAGCAGCATTGTAGGATACCCAAAACCAGTGCGGCACCCAGGCAACATCACCTGGGTGCCGTCCAGAACTCAGGACGTTGTGCTGCCTTGGGACTATTCGCACAACCGACCGCTACTGACCATTGTTCCTTCTTTTTTCCTAAAAATGTTTAAATGTTTTTACTGTTTTTGTTGCGTTGTTTATATTTATAAGTGATTAAAGTTTTATAATCCTACTACTTTGTTGGAGTGCTATATATTTTTAATGTGACACATAATTGTAAAAACTTTGATGTACAAAGAGGCATCCCTGGAATCTTCCGCTTCAGGCTCGGTCCCCTCCCCAATCACAATACAGGATGGTTTTCAGATATTAGGAACGCGTGTGGTGTGACGGATCTCATCGTGTGGGGGCCTTGATCTACTGTAACTCCTTTGAAGAGGGGTGATTCTTTACAGCTGGGGCCATAAAGTACATCTGCAGGGCTACCTGATAGCCTGGGACCGGCCTGGACAATCGGACACAGAGGAAGAGGAGTGTCAGAGGGTGCGGTAGTGAATAGGGCGAAAGGGAGGTGTCGGGCGGGCACAGAGTGTGATTCTCAGGGAAGAGCAGCGCAGATGGGGGGAGGTTTATTGCCCATGCATAAGACAGACAAAAGTGTGGCATTTGAAAAAAGGCAAGATGGCGCAGACAATGTTTATCAACACTTCCTGATTTCCTTCGAATCGAACGTTAACAGACGTTATCTCTCCCACACTACCGGTCCCCCTGGGCTTAAACGCCGAGATGGTAGGGACTGCATCCCGTGGAGATAGGCCGAGACGTCACTCAGCAGAAAAAAAAGTAAAAAAAAGTCTATAAACATACAATAAGTTAAAAGTCAATCATTCTTGTTTCCTTGTAGTACGCTCCCCAGTCCGCTTCCCGTTACGCTAACCGGGCGCACCCCACCAAAAAAAAAACGATTTTTTTTTTTTTGCCCCGCGGAGCCCTTTTAAAGCCTCCACATCAAACCTATTGGGTCAGGGAGGATCTACTATGCCCCCTTATGGTCATTTGCCCCTTCGCTTTGGCCTCCTCTTGTCTCTCGATCCTACCGAGAGACAAGATGGCGGCCGCTCCGTACTGTTTGGAATGTTTACAGACACCGGAGAGCCAATCAGCTTCGCTTCGCAAAGCTCCGTAACGCGAAAAGTACGCGATGATGACCCGATCACTGAAAATATCCACAGCATCACGTGGCATCAGTGGAAAGAATGTCGATTTCGGTTTGAAGGGTGTAGGTACTGTTCGATTCACATTGACCACCTGGCTGACAGTTGGAACAGGTTGAGAGGAGTCCTCATATATATATATTTTTATGCATATATATATGTGTGTGTGCAAAATATTTCACTCATGGCAGAAATGATCACTGCTCATTCATTATGTAATTTAATATATATATATTTATATATGCATACACTCACATATATATATATGCATACGTATATATGTACATTCACATCAAGCTATACATTTACACATGTATATAGATATATAAATATATATCCAGAATACCACGTCTTGCTTCCTATTTTCAGGCTCTCCCCCTGAACACGGAGACGCAGACACGGACCATATTGTGCAAATATTTATTCAGCTCAAGTTTAGCGCATGACGTTTCGGCTCTCAGCGAGCCATGTTCACATGACAGTGTTACACATACTGCTCAGTCTATTTAAAGAGCCCGAGATTGTTTCACATCACATCACGTGTCAGGGCTGAAAAAATGTGTGTGTAGAAAGGGAAGACATACTAGGTGAAAATACCGGACGCTTTCTGTGGTTTTCATTAAACATTTCATTTCATATATGTACATGTTTTAATCACAATAAATTTCCGTAAAATACTTTTAAATCATCGTGCTTTTAGTCTGTTGGGGGAAGTATTAATACCATTGATAACAATTCATCTTTAGTAAATTACCTTATTATAAAATCAAAGTAAAATACATGTATAATACAGATGAAAAGGGTAATTAGATTACAGTACTAAGCAATGTAATAAAGTGCAAGTGCATTTTAGTTACTGTGCAAATTACGCAAATCTTGTACTGTTCAAAATTGTAGGGTCTTGATTTCCCAACAATTCTGTGCAAAAATGCAAAAATTTGCAAATTAGCAAAATAGTGCAACATGTTGTTAAAACCAGACACACCCTTTGGTTCTCTCATTGTATTTATAATAAATAATTTAAAATCATTATTTATCTATACACTGTACAACAGAATCTCTGTGTTGTATACTATAAGACTTCCCCTGCCAGCACCTTCATTCAGAATGTAAAGATCCATATTGCGTCATATCTCCACTTCTCACCTCCCCTATAGTGCTCAAACAAACTAATTGAAATAATGTGTGCTTGGCAAATAATAATTATATATGAATATCGACTCCTGGGAAATTAGGATCCTCCAAGTCAAGCTAATTATATTGTGCCCCTAAAGTGTGTTTAAAAAAACTAAATCACATAGTAGCGATTGCAACTTTGTGTTTCAGAGATTGTTACAAAGATATCAGCAAGAATATCAATTCTTTCCTCTTCAGGTGTATCAATTAATGGCAATCCAACGTATTTGACCCCACTTCTCCGGAATGAAGATAGCGGAGAAACTAAATGAGTGAGATTATAAGTGCATAGTTGTTAATTTCAATGCCAGTATATCCTCCTATATATCTATACAGATCATCATTTAGGGTAAGCAGGTATACATGTCTTCTGTAACATTTAGACCCATAGGTGCCTTAGTGTCAAGCAACAAGATATACTGGGTCTCCAATCTTCTTAATTTCAATTCCCTCTCTCCACCTCTTCTGCTAGCCTTAATCGCATCTAACACATAATATCTGAGTGAAGTATTATCCCCTTGATGATGATCACGATAGTGTCTAGCGACTGGGTAGGTATTGTCCCCATTGGCGATTGCTCTAAGGTGCTGCAGAATACGTTGATGTACTGGCAGTTTTGTACTGCCTACATATTTCAATAAGCAGGGACATAGGAGAATGTAGATTGCATATTCTGTCTTGCAAGTTAAAACCTGCGATATAAGATGTTGCTTGTCACTGAATCCATCCTGGTATGACTTGGTATTGATACCATGCTGGCAAGCCTTGCAGGTTTTAGATTTATAAAAACCTTTGTTGGTTTGCCACCAGTTTGACTTTAGTACAGGTTCAGGGTCAGTATCAACTATTTGGTCTTTGAGAGACGGTGCCCTGCTGTAGGTTACAGATGCCCTATTAGGGAGAGTGTTGCCTATGATAGGGTCACTTCTTACTACGGGCCAATATTTGTTGATTAATCTGTAAATTTCTCGGTGTTGGTTGCTAAAACCCGTAATAATTCTAAAGACATCTGAATCAATTGCTGTATTGTTGGTTAAACTGGAGTCAGTGTTAATTACCTGTTGTTTATTTCGGGTCAATAGGGCTTCCCTGGTTACCATCATAGATCTGTTTTTAGCTTGTTCAATTGTTTGTGGAGAGTAGCCTCTTTCAAGAAACCGTTCCATGCTTTCTTGCTGGGCCTTCTCCAAATCTGTGGGATTACTGCAGATGCGTCTCATCCTCAGCATCTCCCCATAGGGGATGCTGGTAACGAGATGCATCGGATGCGCACTAGCAGCATGTAATATGCTGTTCCCAGCTGTAGGTTTGCGATGAATTCTAGTTTCTAATTTTCCATCGATAATGTACAGCTCTGTATCAAGGAAAGTGACTGCATGTTGGCTTAGGGTCGCTGTGAATCTAAGATTTAAATTGTTTTGATTGATATTATCAATAAATATCCTTGCTTCTGTCTCACTGCCCCTCCATATCACCAGTAAATCGTCTATAAAACGATACCATGCTGCCACATGAGTTTCCAATGTTACACTGTGGTCCCTCCTGAGGACCAGTTCCTCCCAAGCCCCCATATGTAAGCAGGCAAAGCTCAGGGAGAAACTGGCCCCCATAGCAACCCCCTGTCGCTGACGGTACATGAGATTACTGAACATAAAAATATTGTTCGTTAGACAAAATTCCAACATGGCTAATAGCATACAATTATGTTCTTTGAATATTGGATCTCGCTTCAATAAGTAATGTTTGACTGCCGCTAAACCTTGGTCATGAGCAATGGTAGTGTATAAGGATGTTGCATCTAGCGCAATGAGCCAATCACCAGGTTCCACCATCACGTTCCTGATTTTTAACAAAAAGTCACTAGTGTCTTGAACAAAAGAGTCAAGTTTCCTGACATACCCCTGTAAGAAGTAGTCTATATATACCGAGGTGTGTTCTAAAAGACTTCCTCTTGCCGAGATAATTGGTCTGCCCGGCGGATGTTTAGGGTCTTTATGTACTTTGGGTATAAAGTACATAATTGGGGTGACTGGGTAATCCACTTTCAGGTATTTATATTCTGCATCCGTGATGAGTTTGTCTGCTTTCCATTTTGATAACTTTAGATGGAACTCCTTTTTCGTGGCTGCCATCACCTAGGCATTGATACGCTCATAGCAGCTCCTGTCATTCAACTGTGAAAAGGCTTCTTTTTCATATTCAGATTTAGTTAAAAGCACAACATTGCCGCCTTTGTCACTTCCTCTTACCACAACGTCACGTTCCTTGGTTAATCTTTTTACAAGTGCATAATAGCGTTGTGAGGTTTCATCATATTTCTTTTTGTTGCTCACCGTATTTCTGTGCAGTTCTTTTAATTGTCCCACTACACACTCATGAAATATGTCAATTGCATCACGTGGGAGCACCGGGGTAAACGTCGATGGCTGTCTGAACAATGTTTCAGTAGTGACTCTATTGCCCATTTCATCGATGTCTTGTGAATTCTTTATTTTTTGCTGTACTTCGTCGTATCCTACTCCCCTAGTTTCCCATAATTCAATTATTGTTTTGGTTCCTTGTGATGCTTCAATCATCATGTCTGTCTGTTCCATCTGAGGTTGTGTTTTGTCTTTTTGTTTATTTTTGAGAGCGTACAGTTTTCGTAGTTTTAAACGTCTTACTGCCTTGTAGATGTCACATCTCGTAGCAGTGTAATTGAAGTTGCAGCGAGGGGCAAAAGTTAATCCTAGACTCAAAATTTCCTCCTCCTTGGTTGACAGCTTAAATTCCGTCAAGTTGATCACAGTTCGACTTGGACCATTATTTAGTTTTATTGGGGGGCAGCTCCCTGTCCCTTCCCTCTCCTTTTTCTTTGATAGTTTCCTCTGGTACGCCCTGAGCCTCTGGCGCCTCCTGTAGTTTGCCCTCCGTTTGTTTGTCCTTGTGGATTCCTGGGTCGCAGGGTTTTCAGCCGCTCCTGACATGAAAAAACGATTTCTTGGCCCGGAGATGGTTTGGGTATTCCCTCCGCCTGCGCCCTGCTACGGCGTTCTGCGTCTGGCTCAGAGTCAATATCGGTACTGAAGTTGAAGTCAGTCGAATCAGTCCCTGTATTCTTCGGGCGGGTAGTTTTCTGTTTAGATTGAGTCTGGTTTGCTCCTCGACGTAGTGAATCATATTTTTGTGAGAAAGTAAAGATCTGACCCAACTCATAGTCACTACGATCGCGCTGAAACTTATATGTCTTCCTTTCAATTATTTTGGTTTCCTCTTTTTTGAGTCTGTCATTCATCGCCTTCATGAGTTTGGCTTTTTCATCTTCATCACCCATGCCTGCTAGTTGCTCATGTATTTCTCCAATCTCCAATAATAGTTTTGCCCGATCTATATCCGCATACTTTATAAGAATTTGAACTTGGCGGCGTGAGGCATCTAAATTACACTCGGCCCATTCCTTCATGAGCTCCGGGTTGGGGTCTTCATATGTCGGCGCCGTTAAGATACGCAGACCGCGAGGTATGCGGTTAACTTCTATGTATCTTTGCAGAGATTTGGACTCCCACCATTTAGATTGTTCATTGCGGGATTTCTTTTCCAAAGTATTAAATAGATCCCTCAAAGCTGCATTGCCGCTACTACTGGCTTCATTATCAAGTCTCCCCCGAATGTTAGTAGGGAGAGGTAGACTATCGGAGAATAGTATATATATATGTGTGTGTATGCATATATAAATTCACAGAAAAAAACATAGGTTTCAGGGACGTTATAGTTGGACATTTCACTCAATCCAGTGAATGTGTGTTTCTGTAAAGTTTAAATATGTTTTTTATATATATATATATATATATTACCTACTGGCGGTCGCCAGTAGGTAGTTATAGTTAGGATTGTTTTCCATAGGAAATCCGCAACATTCTATTGGGAATAACTTTGGCGCCGGTGGACGAATCTTCGCGAATTTCTTAAAGAAGATGGCCCGCTCCGTTCTGCTCCTTCCCTGAAAGATTGGGGGGGATTCGTGAAGCAGGGGCCGAGATATTTGGGGGGTCCCAAAACGTGTTTTCCCCATGTTAATTTCCATAGGGCGGTTGGACTCACTTTTAGCCCGAACGGCTGAATGGATTTCCACCAAACTTGGCAAAATTGTTGGGACTGGTAGCCCAATGTGCCTTTGCTATGTCTCAAGATATGTGCTCCAGTGGATTTTGAGTATTTTAGGTTAAAAAAATATATATATATCTATAAGCGCGCCCCGGTACGCGCACCGGGGCGCGTACCAGCGCGTAACGTGAGTTCGCGAGCGGAAAGGTGATTGGCTCTCAGGTGTCTGTCAACATTCCAAACAGTCCGGAGCGGCCGCCATCTTGTGTCTCGGTAGGATCGAGACACAAGAGGTGGCAAAAACAAAGGGGGAAATGACTAAAAGGGGGTAGGGTAGACCCCCCCTGACCCCCTAGGTTTGATGTGGGGGCAATAAAAGGGCCCCGCGGGGCAAAAAAAATAATAATAATTCTATTTTCGCGGGGGGAGCGCCCAATACGCGCACCGGGGAGCGTACCATGGGGAAAACCCAGTGAAACAGAAAAATAATAATTTAAAGTGATTAGAGGTAGGGTAGCTCTGAATAAAATTGTTGTGTTGTGTGGGTGATTTAAGTACCAACATGTAGGTACCAATGCAGAGTCTTAAATTCAATGTACACCGTCTCCTCTGTAGATATCTTGCATGTTGTTACAGAAGTTATTGTGGTATATGGAATCTATACCATAGTCTGTCAGGAAAGCAGAAACAACATGGAGGCAGGAGATGAAAAAGAGATGTCAAATACTCATTGGAGATAATATAGTGGGAGAAAGGAAGTAACTATGAGCAAAATTACTATGTAACACAAAAAAGTTGCACAGTATACTATAAGTCTCACTTTATATTATAATCATTTTGGTACTATTTCATGAATTACATATAAAAATGAATAATGCCTCGAACAATTTTTAATTATTAAATATAAATTTATTGTTGTGATTTTTCAAAATTTAAAAGAACTTCCAAGATTACATCATCTGGAATCTCCTCATCTTGATTCCATGATTCTATTTCTTCAACACAATTAAGTAACTCTTGGTCCAGAGACTGATCCATAAAGTCCAAGTCATCAATATTTTCCTCAGGATTGTTCTCCACAACAATTTTGAAAGAAATATTAATTTTGTTTTGTTCTCCTTCCATTTTCTTGCTGTAAATTGCATACAAAATAACTATATCAGTAGAGTTAGGGCACTGTTGGGTTTAAGTTCAGACAGGTACTTCTGAGTTTTTAACAGTGTAGTTATCTTTGGGCAGGGTATGGTATCAGGCAGGAAGTAGAAATATAAAAAAGTGTATGTGAAGAAGCCTAAGTAAATTCATAATTATACCAGAGAAGCCTAACTCAATCTATAACTATAACAGAGAAGCCTATCTTAATCTATAACTATAACAGAGGGACAGTAAATAACTATCAGAAAACGTTTTTACAAATTAACTTAAAGTGCCTCTTACAAATTAACAACTTACCTTATAGAAAGGTGATGAAGATAAATGAGAAAATCCTTTAAAGATGTACCTCAGGTAGTTGTAGTCAAAATGGCCGTGTTTCCCTCTCGCTTTTCATTTATATTCATGTACACAACCAATCAAATGTCAGGAAATAAAAGTAGAAAATGAAAGTAACATTTTAATTGGTTGTAAATTCTAACACTTCATATGTGTTTTTGTCTTGTAATTTACCTCAGGATATTTAGACAGGGCTACAGCCCAAATGGCTCAATGGTATGCCACCAAATTTGGGAAAATGGTAGGGACTGGTATGTAGTAGGGCCTATTCTATTTTTGGTGAAAGTCTCTCCAGTGGTTTTTATGTAAATTAACGTTAAAAATTTTTTGGGAGCGCTCACCGGTGCGCGCCCCGTACGCGTACCGGCAGCGCTACGGGAGTCCTCCATCTTGTGTTTCGGTAGATTTGAGACACAAGATGGAGGACAAACAACGTTGGGAATGGGTAAAAGGGGGCATGGTAGACACCCCCTGACCCCCTAGGTTTTCTGAGGGGGGCTTAGGAGGCCCATATAGGCCCAAAAAAATTATATATTTTTTTAATTTTTCGTGGGGGGGAGCGCCCGGTACGCGTACCGGGGAGCGTACTTTGGTGAAAAAGAGTGAAAAAAGTTAGAGTAAAGTAATCATTTTGAGTGATGAGAGGTAGGGTAGCCCTGAAAAGAGCTTTTGGGTTCTGTGGCTGATTTAGGTACCTACAAGTAGGTTCCAATGCACAGTCTTAAATTCAGGAGGAATATTCTATTCCCCTCATCTGAGAAGTGCACACCATCTCCTCTGTAGATATCTTGCATGTTATAACGCAAGTTATTGTTGTATATTGAACCCATTCCATAGTCTCTCATGTAAGCAGAAACAGATTTATTCACATGTTTCAGTGCTTTCTCAAATTGTGGACAAAATTGGTTGGACCACTTCCATTTCTGTCTTTGGCATATATTGGAATATACTAAGGCAGTTTGTGGAAAAAGTGTCATCAATTGCCCAAAGGTGTCCTTTAAAAGCATTTCCAGACCTACCCCAGTCAAAGTGCCTAGGTCATTTCCACCACAGTGCAAAATTATGAGGTCAGGGTGTGGCAGATGGGAAAAGGTTTTCACCAATGGTATCAATTGATGACATCTCAATCCTCTTTGGCCAATCCACTTGATGTCCACATTTGGTAAATCAAGGTTGTGAAAATATCTGTTATCCAGTATTATGGGTGTCTTTCATAGATTCACATGCCTGAATCATTCCCCGTCGTCGAGATGGGAGCCCCGGTAATAGAAAAGTAATGTCCTATAGACATACATAGAGAAAAATAGGCCTAAGGGCCTTGCCTTAGTAGCCTATCTATGTCCTTTTGTAAAAAGGACCAAATTTCCAAAGGTAGCCAATCAGCTACCACCTCCCTCTAGAACCTTCCTGCCAGGAGCCTCAGTCTCTCAGATTTTCTACCGCACGTTGTGCTAGGGAGTCCCCACCTGAGCTCTCCTCAGGTTTCTTCAAATTCTCTACTTTTCTTCAAAAAACTTGGATTATACTTCAACTATGGCTGAACAACAGAAAAAAGGACTCTTCAGAGCTTGTTCTTCTTGTGGCAAGAAGAGACTGCACGTCGACGACAAGCATGAGACTTGCCTCTACTGCCTCTACCCTGACCACACAGTAAAGGACTGCAGGGTATGTAGAACATTCTCTACCAAAACACTTAAGGATAGAGAAGGCAGACTGCTCCTCTGGTTAAACAGACTCAAAACCAGAGATGATGAGGTGCTCTCCTCGGAGGGCAGTGAAATGGCTTCAGTTTCCTCAAAACTGTCCTTAAAAAGGCCAAGGGAGGCTTCCCCTGGCCATCCAGACGTCCCTCACAAAAAGACTACTTCAAAGTCTTCTGAGGCAAGATCTGACACGTCTGTGAAGGATGCTGCAACCTTCAGAAAGCCATCGCAGTCCTCGTCGTCTACTTCCATGACATTCTCTTCAAGAAAAACGAACTATGTTTCCACATCGACGACGACAGTCTCGACGACGGTGGCATCGTCAGCCTTGACTTCAACGACGACGACCACCCACTCGTCGACGACGGGTAAGCCAATATCGTCGATTGTACTTATTAAAAAACAGCAATTGTTTGTCAAAACTCCGTCGTCATCACCGTCGACGTCGACAAAACAGAAAACACCGACATCGTCGACGAGAATTCAGTCGACGTCCACCGCATCGTCGACGAAGACACCGACGACGGTAGGAGCACCGCCGACGACAAATGCAC
Source organism: Lissotriton helveticus (assembly GCF_964261635.1). NCBI lineage: Eukaryota > Metazoa > Chordata > Amphibia > Caudata > Salamandridae > Lissotriton > Lissotriton helveticus. Next base: position 873,299,778 of record NC_136059.1, read on the forward strand.
CGTCGACGGCTACTACGCCGCCGACGACAAAACTGCCGTCGACGACCACATCGACGACGGCGAAAGTACCGTCGACGACCGCATCGACGACGGCGAAGGCACCGTCGACGATCGCGTCGACGAAGACATCGTCGACAGCCGCACCGTCGACGACCGCCACGTCGACGACAGCTTCATCGGCGAAGGGACACTCGACGCTTGAAAAACGATCGACGTCGATACCGTCGACGACACCGTCGACGACCTCGTCGACGACGACATCATCGACGCCATGGAAAAAAGCGGAGTTAATTCCATCAAAAAAGGTCACCAAACTCCCTATTACGCCCGAATTGACATCACCCAGTAGGGTTCAATCACTGCTTCCTTCTCACATACTACAAGCTGACGAATCAGATGATGAACAATTCGAACAAGCTACTAGCCCGTCAGATCTCAATGTCAAATGCCAGAGTACTGACGATGACGGAGATGATGTTATTTTTACGGAAGAAACTGTTCGGGCTCAGGTACATACTCAAGTCACTCCAATGATCGTATTGCCGGCTGAGATAGTTAATGATCTTCAATTCCTGATCACAGACTATAAAAAGCGATTCCCAGAATCGTCGGCGACACCTTCACATGACAATTCTCAAGAATCTTCCAAACAGCAAAGATCACCAAGGGCAAGACCAGCACCTTTGGTTATTCCTCAAGACAATGAACAGGTTCACAACATACAATCCTCTGATGATGACGACGAACCTCCTGAGGAAGGTGAGGTTAGAGATGACCTCTCTCAAAACAGAGATGATGAGGATTACGTTGCTCATTCTCCGGCCACACCGGAACCCAGCACATCAGACTCTCCACCAGTGGATATCGGTGGATTCCACAATTTAATAGAGAGAGCGGCCACTAGATTTCACATGGCAATGGAAACAAAAGTAACGGATTTTTTCTTGTATGACTTCAAAGACCCCATAAGGAAGGAGGCACGGTCCATTCCCATAATAGAACATATCTGGGAACAGGGGCTACAACTCATGCAAACTCCTGCATCTGTTTCAATAGTGGTCCCTAGACTGGACTAAAAATATAGAGCTCCGTCAACAGCACCCACTTGTTTTAATTCACATCCAAAACCAGATTCGGTCGTCACTCAAGCCGCCCAGAAGAACTCCAGAAACCCATCCTCGCCACTGTCAGCACCACCAGACAAGGAGGGCAGGAAATTGGATGGCATAGGCAAACGCTTCTCCACAACATCAGCCATGACGGTCAAAGTGGCCAACGCCATTGCTCTGCTGGGCAGATACAATAGGCAACTATGGGAAGATATTGCTCCATATCTCACGCACGTGCCTGACGACTTGAAAAATGAGGTCCAGGCACTCCTTCATGAAGGTCAAATGTCAGCATCAGAAATCATAGATTCAGCTGTCGATGTCGCCATGACAGGCTTCAGACAGCTTGCAGGCGCCGCAGTTTTGCGCAGACAAGGATGGCTCAAAGCGACGTCCTTCAGGCAAGAGGTACAAACCAAAGTTGTAGATATGCCCTATGACGGACAACAACTATTTGGAGCTAAAATAGATGAAGCCTTGCAGACGATTAAGAAAGACACCGATACTGCAAGGGCCCTCGGGACTTTACAATTCAGAAACCAGTCCTTTCGAGGGCACAGAGGAAGAGGACAATCCACATACAGAGGATCCTATCAAGGCAAATCCACATACTCATATAATCAAAATCGCTCACAATATCCGCAGCGACAGCAACAACAAAGTCGTCAGACCCCCTACGGGAGACAGAACTTCAGGGGCAAATCGCAAAAGAAAACGGCTGGCGGAAGACAATGACCATTTCCCGCAGCCAGTCCCCCCACCATCCTGTCCGCTCAAAATTGGTGGCAAGCTGACACATTTCCTCCAAAATTGGAAAATGAGTACGACGGATCGGTGGGTACTACAATTGATTCAACACGGTCACACCTTGGAATTCAACTCCATCCCACCGTTAACCCCTCCTCACAAACATCATCACAAACACCTTCGTATGTTACTGAAGGAAATCTCTTCCATGATAAAAAAGGGAGCAATAGAGCGAGTCCCATCAGCTCAAAAGGGAAAGGGATTTTATTCCCGCTTCTTTTTAATTCAACAGAAAAAGAAGAAATGGAGGCCCATTCTAGATCTCAGGGCGCTCAATGCCTTCCTGAAAAGCCAATCGTTTCGAATGGTGACTATCCAGGAAATCCTAGGCTCCCTGGAGGAAGGAGACTTTATGACATCTTTGGACCTGCAAGATGCATATTACCATGTCCCAATACACAGACGACACAAAAAATTCCTACGATTCGAAGTAGCAGGTCTCCACTACCAATTTTGTGTCCTCCCATTTGGCCTCAAATCAGCGCCTCGCATTTTTACAAAGTGCCTGGCTCCTGTGGCAGCTTACCTGAGACAACAGAATCACCAGGTCTTCCCCTACCTGGACGACTGGCTGGTGAAAGCACCGTCTCTCACCGACGCGCAGCTGTCTTCCAACGCCTGTCTCGATATTTTCCGGAACCTAGGTTTGACTCTCAACTTCGAAAAATCTACTTTACAACCCACCAGGATAATAACATTTCTGGGGGCCACTATAAACACCATTTCCTCCAAAGCTTTCCCGTCTCTGGAAAGAAAAAACAAACTGATGACTCTAGCTACCGCAATATCTTCAAAACCAACCATCAAAGTAAGGATTTTCAAATCTCTTCTAGGGATGATGTCTTCCTGCATTCTACTCATCCCTCACTGTCGGCTCAGAATGCGCCCCCTTCAGGAGGCCCTGACCAAACAGTGGACCCAATGTACAGATTCCTTCGAGGATCACATTGTCGTCACTCGACAAATATCCGAGACGCTGGGTTGGTGGATGAAGCTCAAGAACCTATTCAAAGGTCTCACGTTCTTGTTACCAGAAACTCCACACGTCATAACGACGGACGCATCTCTCGAAGGATGGGGTGCAGTCCTTCAAGACTTACAAATCAGCGGCAGATGGTCGGAGCAAGAGAAGGCTCTGCATATCAACCTCCTAGAACTACGTGCAGTCCTTCACTCCCTACAGGCATTCCTCCCTCGCATCAAAAATTCAGCAGTGCTAGTGAGGACGGACAACACGACCACAATGCACTACTTAAACAAGCAGGGAGGGACACGCTCGCTGACGCTGTCTCGCGAATCACAAAAAATTTGGAACTGGCTACTGCTCAACAACATCACATTAACATCAGAGTATGTCCCAGGAAAAGACAACGTCATAGCAGACGCTCTCAGCAGACAGAGGTCAATGTCCCACGAATGGGAACTGAACCAACAAGTTCTAGACAACATCTTCTCGGCATGGGGAAAACCACAAATAGACCTCTTCGCCACCAAGGAGAACAAAAAATGCCACAGCTTCGCAAGTTGGCATCCCCAACAGGGGTCATTAGGAAATGCATTTTCCATCGCATGGCGCAACGTGTTTGCGTACGCATTTCCGCCATTTCCCCTGATAAGCAGAGTCATCCGGAAGATGAAAATGGAGCATTGCACATTGATTCTCATTGCCCCATACTGGCCGAGACAACATTGGTTCGCGGACCTCCGTCGCCTCTCAGTCCGTCCATCAATCCAACTGCCTCATCATCCCTCTCTACTCTCGATGTCCAAAGGCCAGATACTCCACCCGAATCTGAAATCTCTCAGATTATCGGCTTGGCTCCTGAGTACCGAGAATTCTGTCACCTAAGCATCCCGCAGGAGTGCAAGGAAGTCCTAGCTAAAGCAAGAGCAGTTAGCACGAACAAAACGTATTCCTTGAAATGGAAACGATTTTGTATTTGGTGTAAAGACAACAATATACACCCTTTCAGGATCACTCCAGAGCAGATACTGCCTTATCTCCTGCATCTGGCCCAAACAGGTCTTGCGCATGCTTCCATCAGGGTACACCTGGCAGCAATCTCACGCTTCACAAGGTCTTCAAAAGGCCCTTCACTATGGTCCAACAGACTGATAAAACAGTTTCTTAAAGGGCTTTACAGATCTTTCCCTAGACCAAGACGAATACCACCAACGTGGCATCTGAATATTGTACTCAATCAATTAATGAAACATCCATTTGAACCTATCCATAGGGCTGAAATCAAATACATTTCCTGGAAAACTGCACTTCTTTTAGCTTTAACATCAGCCAGAAGAGTCAGTGAGTTGCAAGCTCTTTCGATACAGGATCCTTTCTTGCAATTTCGAGAGGACAGAGTCATATTGAGAACCAACCCCCGTTTCATTCCTAAAGTCCCCTCGGACTTCCATCTCAGTGAACCACTTGTGCTTCGCTCATTCTTCCCGAACCCAGGCACAGTGGCGGAAAGATCTCTTCACTCTTTGGACATTAAGAGATGTCTAAAATTTTACCTGGACAAAACGAAAGCTTTCAGAAAGACCAAACAACTTTTCGTTGCCTTCAGCAGGCCGAGAAAAGGCATGCCACTCTCCAAACAATCCATTTCCAGATGGATATCGGCAACAATTGCATTTTGTCATGACAAAGCCGGACGTCCATTACATTCCTCAGTCCGAGCACATTCCACGAGAGCTGTGTCCACATCGGCAGCACTATTCGCTGGTGTACCGATTCTGGACATCTGCAGAGCGGCCACCTCGAAATCGCCGCACACCTTTACCAGACACTACTGCCTGGACACGGAACTGATGCAGGATGCAGCTGTGGGCCAAGCTGTACTTCGCCATCTCTTCCAGTAAGATGAGCCTTCCTACTTCCCACCGTCCTGCAATGGTATGCACATTTATTTACTTTACTCTTTATATTACTGATGGTATCTAGTCACATGATATGTATTATCTCAGACTGTTATATTCCATCGCATATGTGCATAATGTATTGCTTGCTATTCTGATTCAGGCATGTGAATCTATGAAAGACACCCATAATACTGGATAAGAAATGCGTTACTTACCTGTAACAGCAGTTATCCAGTATTGGTGTCTTTCATAGATTCACATGCAACCCTCCCACCTCCCCAGGAAGGACTCATCTCTCACTACAGAGCATATGTTACGTCTACCTAGCTTGGTGCGTACGAAAATCTGAGAGACTGAGGCTCCTGGCAGGAAGGTTCTAGAGGGAGGTGGTAGCTGATTGGCTACCTTTGGAAATTTGGTCCTTTTTACAAAAGGACATAGATAGGCTACTAAGGCAAGGCCCTTAGGCCTATTTTTCTCTATGTATGTCTATAGGACATTACTTTTCTATTACCGGGGCTCCCATCTCGACGACGGGGAATGATTCAGGCATGTGAATCTATGAAAGACACCAATACTGGATAACTGCTGTTACAGGTAAGTAACGCATTTCATAGCTGCATACCTTTGAGCCCAGTGGATGTAGCTATGTCCAATATTCCAGACAGAATACATGGTGAGAGGAGGTTCTGGTGTAGTCAGATGAAGTGTGGGAATGAAATGGCAGTTGGAACAGTAGGAGTTTGCAACAAAAAAAAACTGGAATTTCAGTGCTCTTGAATCACAAGCAATGATTGGTGGATTCAGATAGTTAAAAGCTGAAAGTTAGGGTGCATGGTTCTGTTCTGTGAAAGAAGTAATTTGAATGGTTAAGAAAAAGTCATTTAAAGAAACATTGCACCTGATAAGCTGGTGTATTGAGAGGTCAAACATCCTTGCTAAGTTCATTTGCAACATTGTAGACTAAACTTTTAAACCTGAGAGGTCAGTGAGGAGGGAGTTGCTATGGTAACAGGTAGAAAGGGCTGAGGGGGGGAAGGGTGTTGGTTTGAAAATAGAGAGGGAAGAGTTTTGATTGGTTAATATGAGGGATATGTGTGTAGAATTAGAGATTTTCTGTGCCATTCATGGTTGCAGTGCCTGGAGTACATACCTTTTGCTCTGCTAAAGAAATATTGGTGTGTGTATCTGACACTGTTCTCAATCTCCCAAAGCATTTGTAAAGGTGAGTAATGATTATGTAAATGTATTTTGAGAAATAGTGAGTTTTCAGTACTGAAATGGAATGCTTGTACATAGGACCTGTGCTTTGTTTTTAAAATGTTATTCAAAAAACGATTTTGGGGCAAATCAATGGCTTTTACATTTTTGAGAAGGAATAAATAGTGTCTGCATGATTAAATAAATATATTTGAACCTTTCACAATCATGTCACTTGTGTTACCTCAGATTAGGAAGCACACTGAAGTTCTTTGCTGTTGGTTTGTGTCATGCTTTTTGATAATGCTTGGTATCAACGTTTGCAAGATAGAGGATTTGAATTTTGTGAAATAGTGAGGTTTCAGTAGTGAAATTGAATGCTTGTATATAGGACCTGCGCTCTGATTCTAAAATGTTATTCAAAAAACGATTTTGGGGTAAATCAATGGCTTTTACATTTTTGAGAAGGAATAAATAGTGTCTGCATGATTAAATAAATATGTTTGAACCTTTCACAATGATGTCATTTGTGTTACCTCAGATTAGGAAACACATTGAGCTTCTTTGCTGTTGGTTTGTGTCATGTTTTTTGATAATGCTTGGTATGAACATTTGCAAGATAGAGGATTTGTATTTTGTGAAATAGTGTGGTTTCAGTTGTGAAATTGAATGCTTGTACATAGGACCTGCGCTCTGTTTCTAAAATATTATTCAAAAAACGATTTTGGGGCAAATCAATGGCTTTTACATTTTTGAGAAGGAATAGTGTCTGCAAGATTATATAAATACATTTGAACCTTTTACAATTATGTCACTTGTGTTTCCTCAGATTAGGAAATAGATTGTGCACATGAGGTGAGACATGTCCAGGGGTGCAAAGGAGTTGAGGCCTGTGTCCATGAGTGCAGTGAAGAGGACTCACCTCCTCTGACTCTTGGACAAGCCTTACCTCATCTGTGTCCCTTGGACAGGCCTCAATATATTGGGTATAATTGATGGTAACAGGGTGTAGATGAGATGAGGCGTGTCCAGGGGTGTAGATGAGCTGAGGCCTGTCTAGGGGTGGAGATAAGTTAAGGTGTATTCAGGGTTGCAGATGAGGTGAGGATTGTCCAGGGGGGCAGAGGAGGTGATGCCTGTGTTGAAGAGTGTAGTGCAAGAGAGGTCTGTCCAGGGGTGCAAAGGAGGTAAGGGTTGTGTCTAAGAGTGCATTGGGGGATAGGCTTCATGATGTCCAGTCCAGTGCACTCTTAGACACAGGCGTCACCACCTAAGCTCTCCAGGAGAGGCCTCTCTCTCACTACAGTCTTGAACACAGGTGTCACCTCCTCTGTACCTCTGGACAATCCTTAACTCATCTGCAACCCTAAATCGTTTTTTAAAGAGGCCTAAAAGTGACATCATTGTGAAAGGTTCTAAAATATTTATTTAATCATGCAGACACTATTTATTCCTTCTAAAAAATGTAAAAGCCATTCATTTGCCCTTTATTTGTTTTTATATTAACATTAAGAAAACTGAGTACAGGTTATATGTACAAGCATTCCATTTCACTACTGAAACCTCAGTTTTTTTTACAAAATACAATTCTTGTATGCAGCAGAAAATTATAACGAAGCATTAAGAAAAAAAATAACAGAAAGCAACAATAAAAAAAACCCCAGTAACATAACAATGTGATTCCTAATATGAGGAAACACACATGACATGATTGCAAAAGGTGCAGAGGAGGTGAGGAAAGTCAAAATGGCTTTCATGATTGTGAAATTTGCTGAGGAGATGAGGCCTGTGTCTAAGAGTGCAGTGGGGGAGAGGCTTTATGAAGTCCTGTCCACTGCACTCTTGGACACAGGCCTCACCTTTTGTGCTCCCCTGGACAGGCTTCACCGCATCTGCACTCCTGGTTAGGCCTCACAATCTTTTTTTAGAATAACATTTGAAAAACAGAGAAAAGGTCATATGTATAAGCTTTTCATTACACTACTGAAACCTCGCTCATTTATAAAATACAATTCCTTTATGCACCAAGGTTTCTTTACCAAGTATTATCAAGAATGTATAAGTCTCTCTTATATTCTCTTCCTGACTTACTCTATTTTTCCATCAGTCCCCTTCTAACACCCTCTCTCTGACTCATTCCTTTTTACATTCTGACTCTGTGTTACACTCTCTTATACTTTCTCTTTGACTTACTTTCTCTTACACCCTGTCTCTGATTTATTCCCTCTCTCTCATTACTCCTTATTACATCCTCTCTCTGATTTACTTCCTCTTACACCCTCTCTCAAACTTACTCTCTCTCTCTACCTTTTACAGCCTCTCTCTGTTTTAGTCTCTTTTACATCCTCTCACCTTCTAACACCCTCTCTCTGAGTACAGGTTATATGTACAAGCATTCCATTTCACTACTGAAACCTCAGTTTTTTACAAAATACAATTCTTGTATGCAGCAGAAAATTATAACGAAGCATTAAGAAAAAAATAACAGAAAGCAACAATAAAAAAACACAATGTGATTCCTAATATGAGGAAACACACCTGACATGATTGCAAAAGGTGCAGAGGAGGTGAGGAAAGTCAAAATGGCTTTCATGATTGTGAAGTTTGCTGAGGAGATGAGGCCTGTGTCTAAGAGTGCAGTGGGGGAGAGGCTTTATGAAGTCCTGTCCACTGCACTCTTGGACACAGGCCTCACCTTTTGTGCTCCCCTGGACAGGCTTCACCTCATCTGCACTCCTGGTTAGGCCTCACAACCTTTTTTTAGAATAACATTTGAAAAACAGAGAAAAGGTCATATGTATAAGCTTTTCATTACACTACTGAAACCTCGCTCATTTATAAAATACAATTCCTTTATGCACCAAGGTTTCTTTACCAAGTATTATCAAGAATGTATAAGTCTCTCTTATATTCTCTTCCTGACTTACTCTATTTTTCCATCAGTCCCCTTCCAACACCCTCTCTCTGACTCATTCCTTTTTACATCCTGACTCTTTGTTACACTCTCTTACACTTTCTCTTTGACTTACTTTCTCTTACACCCTGTCTCTGATTTATTCCCTCTCTCTCATTACTCCTTGTTACATCCTCTCTCTGATTTACTTCCTCTTACACCCTCTCTCAAACTTACTCTTTCTCTCTACCTTTTACAGCCTCTCTCTGTTTTAATCTCTTTTACATCCTCTCACCTTCTAACACCCTCTCTCTGTCTTACATCGTTTTACACCCTCTCTCTGTCTTACACCCTGTTACATCCTTTTTCTGACTTACTCCCTTTCTTTTTTCTTTGACTTACTCCCTCTCCCTATTACATCCTTTTTCTGTCTTACAACATATTATACACTCTTTCTGTCTTACTCCTTCTCTATGTTTTACTCCCTCTACCTGTTTCTTTGTCTGACTCTCTCTGTCTTTTTGTGTTACTTCCTCTAGCTCTTTTTCTCTGTCTTACTCCTAGTTACATAGTTGCTGTGATATAAACTTAGATAGGTTGTAAACTAGTGTTTATATTGTTTGCTTATTGTCATTGCTTTGTTGTTTGGTAATAGTGGTCTATAATGTGTTCTTTTTTTCTTTACCACAGATTGAAATCAAGATTTTAACCGTAAGGAAATATACCCTCAAGGCAGAGAAGAAGAAAAGATGCCAAGCGGAAAAAATCAAAAACAGCAACGGAATTAAAGCACTCCTCTACAACAAATACTTCAAAAAACAGGAAAAAAGCTCCTGGTAAGACAACTAAGTCTTTCTTTCGGAACATATGTAGATAAAAAAAAAATGTTGATGAGAATGTGAATAAACAGAAAGAGAGAGCAAATTTGAAAAGGAAGGAGAGGCCCCCCAAAAATGTTACTACTGGAGCAGGAGAGAATAATATGTATAGGAATAGAAGGCAAAACCAATTTAGGGACATTCGTAAACGAATGTTTCGCAATAGGGTGGTTTTAAATTTGTTGAAAAATATTAAAAAAGGTAAACAGAGAGCTGCTTTTTATAAGAAAAAGAAAACTGTAGAGAAGATTGTTGATCAGGCTTTTGAACTGAATTTATTTTTATTTATTTTAGTAATCAATAGAATTAGGACACTTAACAAGACAATTGATGTTTTCAAATCAAAGAGTAGATGCAAAAGAGTAATTAATCGGACTAATTTTTGTAAAGTTTTTTCTGGAGAATGGATGCATAGTTCAAGTTGTGAGCCATTTTTTAATGAGGAGAGTTACTTCCAGGAGAATGATTTGGTGCATGCAGTTGACACCAGTGGTCGAGCATATGAGGTGAAAGACGGTTGTCCGATTGAAAAAGAGAAACTTGTGCCTAGAAAGGCAGAAGAGGTGTTAACTGATGAAGTTTTAGGGAGACGTACTAAAGGTCCAGTGTACACTTGGAAGTGTAGTAGTATTTGTGGTGTGCGACAGGAATCAATCGATTTGCTTCGTAATTTCTTACGTACATATAGTAAGAAAAGTCTAAAACAGAAAATGAAGATGTTGCAAGACTTAGATCCTTGCAGAGTGAGAGAAAACACAGGTTTGCAAGGGCATTCACTGGCTTGTCTTTCTAGAAATGTCCGTCAGAGTGTTTTTCATCATTTTAGGATGTTAGCAGTGCATCATAACAAAATGAGGAAATTAGTGAGAAGGTTGTATTATGCAAAAAGTCCAGCACTTAAGCTTAAACAATTAAACAGTGCTCTTTTGCATGGAACTGAATTAGATGTGAAGAAGATTTGTGAAGAAATTGAGATATGTTATTTTGGTGAAAAAGAGGACAGTGTAGAAATTGACACAGTAATAGAAGGTAATGTGGAAGACAATGTACAGATTTCAAGTACAGAAAAGTTTGACCAGGAAATTACCAAGTTTAAGGTGAAATCAAGTGAAAGGCCTAATTGTACTTGTGTGTGTTGACGGGCTCATTATAAGAATCAGACTAGGTTAGTTGATTTATATGCAGAAAGTGAAATGGAAAATAATAGTGAATGGAAGAATTTTGCAACTTTTTTGTTGGTGGAGAATTCTTTTGATATGACTTCTGATCAGCATATTTGTAAATATTGTTATAATAAATTAAATGAAAACAGAATGCCTGCCAGAGCTGTTCATAATAATCTTGAGTTGGTAGACATTCCTCCTGAGTTGATGGATTTAAATACATATGAATCTATTTTGATTCAATGTGTCCATCCTTTTCAGGCTACTGTTCGCATGGAGCCTAAGATAGGGAAATTGCCTCCTTCAGATTTACAGAGAGGATTAAAAGGAAGAGTTGTTTATTTGCCTCTAGATTTCAAGAAAAATATTGATACAATTGGTGTAGAGAAAGTGGAAGAGGAACCTCTGGTTATTCTAGTTAATGGGGTTCCGACAAAGAGTAAGAAAATCTGGCAAGATTTAGTGGATGTTAGGAAAGTCAAAAAGGCAACGTTGTATTTGGTCAAAAACAATGAGTACTACAAAGATGTATGTGTTGGAGCAGATGAAACAGCTGCAGAAGAAGACAGTGATTGTTCAGCTGGCCAAATTGAAAAAGTTGATGTGTCTAGAAGTGAAGAAATATATGAACATTATACTGTTCATCCTTTGCATTCCAAAGAAGTAATGGGGAATGCAATTGACTTGTTTCAAATGAAATCAGCAAAAGGAAGTCCCATTAGTGTATGGGAAGAAAGTTTGGAAGCTCGTTGTTTTCCACATTTATTTCCAACAGGTCGAGGTGGCCGATATGATGATCGACCACTTCAAATTCCTGCATCTGAATACCGGACTTTAAGATTATATGCTGAAGATCCAAGGTTTCATCAATGCATCCCATATTTGTTTCATCTACTGTATGAAAGTGACTTGTCTGGGCTTTCTTATGCAGTAAACCATATACTGAAAAGTGGAGCACATCTGCAAAATGTTTCGGCGAGGGACTTTATGGAGAAGGTCAATCTGCAAGACAATATTTTGGAATCTCATCTAATCAATCTCATGACATGTCAGCGTGGAACAAACGAGTATTGGTACCGTCGTCATGGGGAATTGAAATGTATGCTAAGAAATTTAGGAACTCCTACATGGTTCCTCACTCTTAGCTGTGCCGAGTATGCATGGGACGACTTACTTCAATTTCTACGAGAGGCAAATGCAAACATACAAAATATAGAATTCAAAACACCTGGAGAACTGTGTTCTTTGGATCCAGTGAATGTATGCAGATATTTCAATCATAGATTTGAAGCTATGATGTCTTTCATTACCAACAAAAAAAATCCTCCCCTTGGAGAGGTTTTGGATTTCTTTTGGAGAAAGGAGTATCAAGCGAGAGGTGCTCCTCACATACATATGTTGTTATGGATTAAAGATGCACCCAAATTCGGAACAGATTTGGATGAAACAGTGATGAGTTTCATTGAAGAGTATTCAACATGTGTTGTTCCGAAAACTATCGAAGAAAACAGTTTAAGGCAACAAGTTTTACGCTTTCAATCCCATCGTTGTGGAAAGTACTGTCGTCGAAAATTCAGAAACAAGGAAAAGTTCTACACAAAATGTTGTTTTGGGTTTCCACGACCAGTGATTTCTAAAGGAAGAGTAAATAATTTGATGTCTTCTCTACGACATACTGTGACGAGAAAATCACCAAAAAATACATACAAATTAAAAAGAAACGAAGAGTCCAAGTACATCAACGACTACAACCCAGTGATTTTGTCCATGTGGAATGCTAACATGGATATTCAATTCGTTGCTGACAACTCTATTGCTGTGGCTCGATATGTGACGTCTTACATCACAAAAAAAGAAAAGACAATTGAAGGAAATGTGGGAGGACATTTCACATGAAAAGAGTATAAGCAAGAAATTATACAGTTACAGTCTGAAGATGTTGTCGCATCGAGAAATTGGAGCATATGAATGTTCTGATCGGTTATCATCAGCAAGTCTCTATGCTAAATCGAGAACCATCATTTGGGCGAGTCTAGGTCTTGCTGCAACACGAAACCGAGTATTGAAATCTGTACAAGAAATTGAGTATTTGGCGGAGAAAGAACCAAACAGTACAGATATTTTGAAGACAAACATGTTGGATACATACTATCCAAATAGAAGTAGTCATCTTGAGAACAGTTGTTTGTATGAAGTTCTGCCAAACTATATTTATAAGAGGAACATCTGAGAATATATCAATAATGGAATATATGCTTTCATTGGGTGTGAAGGATGTCTAGTGAAACAGAGAAAAGGCCATTTGATTAATCATCGAAAATTGAGTTGCGAAAATACAGAGAAAAGGGAATTTTACTATTTAGCTCTTTTGCAACTCTTTAAGCCATGGCGTACAGAAGAGGAACTACTTGGAGATTTTCTCTGTTACGAAGATTCTTTTAATGCAACCAAGGATACCATAGAATGTCCTGATTTTCCAAATTATCTGCAAATGTTGAATGAAGAAATAGAGCAAGAAGCCACAATTGCTGTGGAGATTGCTAGAGACAGTTCTCAAGACAGTCAGAGTTCTGCTTCATTGAGTCAGGATCCACTAGGAGGACCAATTATCCAAAATGAAGCTGCCACTGCCATGGATGAGGTGGAAAGAGCTATGGAACAAGCTCAAGATGATGTAGTTAACTTAGAAGATTTGGTGAAACAATTAAACCTTGAGCAGAAACAGATATATGACGAAGTCACAGAACAGGTTAAACATGGATTCAGTCATGAGAAAAAAGAGTGCTCATGTACATCATTTAAGCCTGTCCGACTGTACGTGAGTGGAGAAGCGGGAACTGGAAAAAGTTTTCTGATTAAAGTAATTGCAACTTATCTGCAGAAAAGGACTGAATCACCGCTGTCTTGTGTTGTTACCGCTCCAACTGGGCTGGCAGCACATAACATTAAAGGGATTACTTTACATCGTTTACTGATGCTACCAGTTGAGCATGATAACAAATTAGAATACCACAAGCTATCTGGAGATGCTTGTTCTGAAGTTTCCAGAGTCCTGAAGAAAATGAAACTTCTTATCATTGATGAAGTAAGCATGGTCTCAAATCTAATGCTTGCTTTTGTGCATTTGAGAATGCAAGACATTCTTAGAACAGACTATGATGTCTTATTCGGAGGAAAACACATTATTGTTTTTGGAGATCTACTGCAGTTGACTCTAGTGAAAGAACAACCAGTTTTTAAAATGCTCACGCATGAAGATACCAGGAAGTGTCTAGGAAGCATTGGAAACGTTAATATATGGTTAAATTTCAAATATGCAGAACTGCTTCAAAATATGCGACGGGCAAAGGATGAAGATTATAAAAATATTCTACAAGATGTAAGAATCGGAAAAGTAAGTGAGCATGGGAAAGAAGCATTACATGCACGATTAATTTCAAATTTGTATCCAAATGAAAACATTCTTCCAGAGAATATTTGTAAGAAAATTACTGAGAACAAATCTGGGATATGTTTGATGCCAACTCTTCAAGAATGTTCCATCTTCAACAACAAAATGTTAAAGTTAGAAAATGAAGAGATTGTGAAACTGGAAGCTATAGATAAAATAGAGCATATGGGAGCAACAATTATTTTGTCTGAAAATTTGAAATCAAAATTGGATTCATTAGAGAAGAGTATATCTAAAACTGCTGGTTTTGAAAAGACTCTGAATGTGTGTTTAAATTGTCGTATCATTTTGAGAAGGAATTCAAATGTTGAAAGAGGTCTGGTAAATGGAGCAATGGGTCATGTTGTTGATTTTGTGAATTACAAAAATAGAGATGGAATTGAAATTTTAAAAATTAAATTTGATGGCATTGATGAAATAGAACAAATTTGTCGTTGTTCAGCTAGATTTTTGCTTGTGAAAGACTTATATGTTCGCCGAAAACAGTTTCCTGTTTGTTTGGCATATGCGGTGACAATTCATAAATCTCAAGGTTTAAGTGTAGATAGTGCTTTGGTGAACATTGGAAGTTCTGTGTTTAAAGAGGTTATGGCATATGTGGCATTATCACGAGTCAGAACTTTATCAGCATTGTACTTGATTGAGTGTGATGAAACAAAGATTTGTGCAGATCTAGATTGTGTTAAAGAATACAATAGGTTAAGAAGAGAGTATGCTCCACATTTGCCTCAATATCCTCTGTTTGAACAACGTGTGGTAGGCCCAAAAAGAAGAAGTGAGAATAATTGCAGTGAGGTAGTAGCAAAAAGACAAAAAGTAGATGAAACTGTAATTGTAAGCAGAAAGAAAAAGGATTCTGTTGAAGATGTTGTTGGATTTCAGTTTGAAAACAGTTCTGGTGTCAACTGCTATGCTAATGTAGTGGTTAATGTTGTTTTTTTTCTTCAAAATTTACAAGAACAGATTGTTGAAATTCGGGATCAAAGATTCTGCTGTTTATTGAATTCTGTGTTTGAGAAATGTAGCTGTGATAGAGCGAAAATAGAAAGTGTTTCAGAAATTCGAAATCTTTTAGACATATGTTCTGGTCAAAATCAATTTTCACAGAATATTCAGCAGGATTGTCAGGAATTTTTAATGTATATGTTTGATGTATTGGAAGATGAAGGTGTAGATATAAAAAATCTTTTTAGCCGTTCTTATCAATGGCAGCATGACTGCGACAACTGTAGTTTATCAAGTAGTACTACAATAGACACCGAAAGATTTATATATTTGACTTTACCAGACTGCAAATCAGTGCCTTTTAATAATCTAGTTAAAGCAGCTGATCACAATATGGTGTGTACCCAATGTAAGTCTGCAATGCTGTCCACATTATTTATACAAAATTATGGTCAGTATGTCATTTTAATGTTCCAACGATGTAGACCTGATGGAACTAAATAGACAACTTCTATTAAAAATGTTGTGGCTTCTCAGTTATCAATTTCAGGAAGAACTTTTGCAACTGTAGCTATTATTTATCATGACGGTCCTTCAACAACATCAGGGCATTATACAATTTATTTAAAATGTCGAAAAGGTTGGACTAACTGTAATGATACTCATTTGAGTTTCAAACAACGTTTGCCTTTTGACTTACAAAATTCATACCTAGTGTTTTTACAACCAAAATTTAAGTAAAGGTAATTGGCCTATGAAGACGGGAGCAGTTAATAAAAGTTAGTCTGCTGTTTAAAATTATATTGTGAGTAAAAGTGATGAAGATAATATAAAAATTATAGTTCTCATATAGGTATGGTAACTAGATCGCATAGTAAGTGATATCAGTATTATAGGAAATGTTCAACATGAGAGAGCCAGAGATGGAATTATGAATATTTAAATATTGTGAAAATGTTGTTTGAGCCTTTCTTTCAGAACGTCGGGAAAACGGTAATTTTAGAGTTTGTTTTAAGTAATTTGAAAATATACTGATACATCTGACACTATTTGGCCTTAAGGAAAGGTGAAGGAATGAGCAAAGAGTCATGACTGAACACAAGGAGTATATGAAAACATTGAAACATATTTCAGATGTTCTTGGAGCTTTTCTTCTAGAAAGTCGATGAAATGGAATTTTTAGAGAACAGCAGAGTACCTTCCAACGAAAAGGACCTTCATGATGTACTATTTGGCCTAAAGAAAAGTGAGTGAATCAAAGATTAGTGTACATATGTGATTTGTAAGTTTATATGTTTTTTTTTAAACACAATCTTTTTGATTTTGTTTTTTTCCCGCTGTCATATGATGAATAGTTTGAACTCACTGTTTTTAGTGAAATTCAATATGTTCTGAGAACAGCAAAAATAAACTATCTAACCTGTTGTACAAATGATTCTATAGTTTGTATTGTGTAATTTATATTGTATTCCCATTGTCTCACACTCACTTTCCTTTTTCCTCTCTCTTTCAGCTCACTTTACTCACTCACACTGCCTTTCTCTCACTCTGTTTCACACCCATTCGTTTACTCCACTTCTTTCACAACCCCTCATTTCCATTTCAACTGTCTGCATCCCCTCTCTCCCTTGCACCACTTTTCAGCTTTCAGTCTCTCTGCTTTACTTCCCTTTTCTGTCTTTTCCTCCTTTGCTCTTTTAGTAATTCCTCTTTACTCACTCAACAGTATTGTCGCACTCTGTCACTATAACTCACCCACTCTCCCTCGCTTATCTTTGTTTGCTCCTTTTTTTAACTCTTCTCTCTATTTTCCGTTCACTACCTCTATGTCCTCAGTCCCTCACTCTCCTTGTGTTATGTTCACTCGTGTTTATCTACCTTCTATCATTTCTCTTACAACAACTTCACTGCTCCTCTCTTATCGTTCTTCACTCTCCTTCACTTACTCTCAGTTATCTTCCATTCCTCATTCTTCTAAATGCATCCTTAATAAGACTCATTTCCCTCTCAGTCATTGTCTTTTTACTTACTCCTGTTTCCTGATTTAGTTTTGCTAACTCACATTCTTTTAGTATATTTCTTACCTTCAGTTAATTTCTCTCTTCTTATCTTCCTCTGTCAGTGAATCTATATGCCTTACTCTTAGTAATTTGCTCTCCTTCTATTTCTTTTACCCTCTTTTTGTCCTTCTACATTACTTTATTTCCCTTTCAGTGTCTTTCACTCGTACTTTATTTCTTAATACACTGTTATGATTTTTAACCTCTTCATTTGTTTCTTTTATTTTAAAATATATATTGTACTAATTATAACTTATTTTTTCTTCTCTCTTTCACAGATACAAAGTGTAGTAAAAAATGTAATTAAAGTTACATTAATTATATGGTAAGTGTGACTAAAAAAATGTAGTTTGTCATCACCCTTTCCTTTAACCTCACTATTATTCTCTCACCCTACCTCACTCCTGTTTCCTTACTCTGCTTCCCTCACTTATTCTTATCCTCCATGTTTACTCCCTTTTCCCTAACTCCCCTTCCACATTCAACTTCTTTCAGTCCCCCTGCTTTACTTTCCTTACCCTCTGTTCCCTTCCTTTGCTCCCTCACTCATTCCCTTTCCCTTAATCATTTACTTCACTCCTGTCACTCCGTCTCTCAGTCCGTCTGTCCTCACAGTTCCTCACTTCCGTTCCGTCAGTCTGTCTCTCTTACCGTCGCTGTCTCTGTCCCCTCCTTCTGTCAATACTCTTTCGTCATGCTCACTCCCTACAACTCACCCACACTCCTTCACTTACCTTTGTTTGCTGCTTCACTCACTCCCTTTCAGTCACTCCTTCCTTTACTCTCTCTCTCCTTTCTCTCTGTCACTCCCCATGTCTTACCCTTATTCACTTTTATCCACACTCTTTCACCCCTCTTTACTTAGAGTCACTGCTCTTTTCTAATCCTCCCCCACTGTTTTACTATCTAATACACAGTCCCTTTGTGTTGCTCCCTCCAGCTCTCTTTCTCTTAACATCACTCTCTTTGTCCCTTTCCCTCATGCTCACTCTTTCGTTCTTTTTTTTTTGGTATGCTCCCCGGTACGCGTACTGGGGATCGTACCGTTACGCGTACCGTGGAGAAAAAAGAATGACAAAGTTTTAAAAAAATGTTTTTTTTTATCCTTTTTGTTGTTTTATATTTTTTTATTGTTTTTTTGAACATTTTTAACCTTTTTTTGGCTTTTCTGAACAGTTTTATATTTTTTTTGTATTTCTTATGGGGAGAAACAAAAAACAGGGAATTGAAAATGGCTCAACTGGAGCAAAACAAAATCAGGAAAAATTAAGGTTTCTTCGGGCATTTGTGGTTATCACCAGCAACATTGATGAGTGTAATGCTCTGCTCACCATAACTAAGTGTTTTTTTACAATATATACAAACAATTTTGTATCCCCCAAACTTTGTTTGTATATTTGGAAGCATCTGACTTGCCTCTGGACCCGATGGAGTGGGTTCTTTGGTTGTTGAGGTTCGGGAAGATCATTGGGGTAGGTTTCTGCAGAGTTCTCTCACCTCTGCTGCAGAATAGTTATTAGGGTGCAAACGCTGCATGTGCCGAATCATTGTATGATTCCCAAAGGAATATTTTTTTGCAGGGTTCCCCCTGGATAGCACAGCACCACAGATGAGACAAGTCACCTTTGCAGCGTTGACTTTTTTGGAACCCCTTGGGATTTTATAAAACTCCCATATGAAGTGCTCCCTAGGTTTGTATGGGGTTGTGTCTTCAGGCAGGAACTGCCTTCTCTCTTCCTCCTCCTCCTCCTCTTCTTCTTGTCCACCAACGTGATGTTCTGGTGGTCCTTGTGGTGGTGGTGGTGGTGGGGCAGATGCTCCAGCTGCTGATAGTACTGTAGCCATATCTGTAAGCAAAAAGCAGGTCTTCCTCACTCAAAGAACAAAGTGAGAATGAGGAAAAAAGGTGGGGGCTTTCATCATTTGGAAAACAAAACTGTTCTGAACCAATGAAAAGTGTTATTTTCAAGTCACATGATCCGGGCTTTCATCATTTGGAAACCAAAACTGATCTGAACCAATGAAAAGTGTTATTTTCAGGTCACATTACCCGACGCGCTTACGCTACGCGCCCCGGTGCGCTCCCGGCGGCGCTTACGTTGCGCGATCGTATGCGCTCGGGCGCTTCCGGGTGCGCTTACGCCGTGCGTCTTAAGACGCATCACGCGGCTACGCAATACGTCACGATGTTGTTTTCGTTCGCGGCAATAGCGCTAGCGGAACGTTCACCGGTACGCGCACCGGGGCGCGCCGTAATACTGCGCTCACCGGTGAGCGCATCGGTACGCGCCCCGGGAGCGCTCCAGGGCAAAAAAAAAAAAAGGAAACATTAAAAAAATAGTATTACATAATTATACAATATAAAATTCATTATAACAAATATTACATTTCATACCTATAGAGATTTGCTATTAAAAAACCTATGAAATTCACTGAAAAAACCATAGATTTCACACCAGTTATAATTAGGAATTAGCATTTAAAAAACCTATTACATTCACTGAAAAAACCATAGGTTTCACACCAGTTATAGTTAGCTGGAAATTTTACTCGCATAAAACCAATGAAATTCCCACGTTATAGTTAGTTGGACTCACTATAACTTGCGCGTGCAATGCTCTGCTAATGACGTCACCTATTACATCACTCATGACATGGGGTCCGTTAATGTGCCAAATTTTTCCGAGGTGGTCCCCAGGCATCAGGCACAGGTTCCCAATTCGCAATTCTAGAGCGCTGCTACCAGGCTGGAACAGTGACAGCTAAGCAATCCCGTATTTAGTTAATACAGCCGGGTGGTGCGTCCTCCCTGGCTGAGGCCGCCACGTGATAAACCTTTCCAAAGATGCCTCTGAACATAAGGACGCGACCTTATCTTCAGAGGCATCTTTGAAAAGAGATATATATATATATATACATATATATATATATATATATATATATATTCACTGAAAAACAGGAATAATTTGGACTTCAACACCCAGCATACCTCTCTGGAGAGAGTATGTAATAAAAGGGAAAGTGACTATTGCGGTCTTTTCGTCACGTGCTGCCTTTTGCCCCATGAGGAAGAAGCAGGTGCTTCGAAACGCGTTGGGGAGGTTCAAAAGACCGGACAGAATGCACAGCTTCTATAAATTAAAAGTTTGGTAAACATCTTGAGCGGAGTCGCGTCCTTATGTTCAGAGGCATCTTTGGAAAAAAATAATATATATATATATATATATATATATATAAAACAAAACCTCCGTCTTATTCCGCTGCAGTCTTCCTCACATGCATGAACAGGAACAGGCACGAACCCAGGTATAAGATGCCAAATTTACTTTATTGTTAGTGCTGTCGCCATAACGTTTCTGCTCTTCCGAGCCTTGATCATATGACAGCGTGCAATAGGAGTGAAGGGATTTTTAAAGTGCAAGTGCTACCGTTTCATTGGGCTGACATTAAGTAAACATAATAAACAGACTTGATTACAATATCGACTAAAATAGAAGATATATACACAATAAGGTAAAACCAAGTTTAAAAATGCAGGTGAAATACCGACACTTCTAAAAATACATTGCACAGTCAAATTCATGGAACCTGCAAGCAAATTTATACTGCTCGTCTAAAAAATGCCCTAAATATCAAGTATGTTGTAACCAAGTAAAATAATATATATGCCAAGGTGTTTTGAAGAATGAGTGGGTGTATAAGTGTCTGAATGGATGATTTAGTAGGTACGTGACTGACTGTTTAAGTGAGCGATTAATCGTGTCTTACTGAATGCATGGGTTAGTGGCTAAACTGTGTGAATGTCTGTATTAGTCTGTCAGTTGGTGTGCATGGGATGGAGAGTAGCTACATGAGTGTCTATATGGATTATTGATTGGTTGTCTGAGTATCTGTATGGGTGCCTTAGTGTCTGTGTGGGTGGGTGTGTGACTCTGTGCATAGATGTGTGAGAGGGTAATTCACTTGGTATATGGGATCAAGTGCATCTGTGAAGGGCTGTAGGGGTGGGTGAGTGTGTGTATGGGTGTGTTGGTGAGTGAATGGTTGTCTCAGTAGTACATGTGTGAGTACCGATATATGTGAAAGGCAGTACATGTGAGTGTTGGGGTATATAAATCCATATGTGCGTGTGAGAGATTGTGAGAATGGCTGTATGGATGAGTGTGTGCTTGTATCAGTGATTGTATAAGAGAGTAAGTATGTGTTAGTATCTGTATGAATAAGTGAGGTGGTGTGTGTATAACTGTATAGGGAGTAGATGGGAGTGTGAATGATTCTTTGCATGATTTACTAGGTGTGCGAGTATCTCTATGGATGAGTGGCGATGTGTGGTTGTCTGTATAGGGGGATGAGTGCAAATTATAGTACTGTATTGATTAGTGACTGCATGTATGAGTGACAGTATGGGTGAATGAGTGGACGTGTGTATAGACCTAGTAATCAGTCGGTATGTCGTAACTGGTGTTGGTGTGTCTATGGTTTCAAAAATTGTAGTCTGTATTTTAGAGTGGGTGTATCAAAGGTTATATTAGGATGTGAAGAGGTGCATCAGATTATCACGTGGATGATATCATCAGTGATGTCATTTGAGGTGTCATCACTGATGTCATCAGTGATGTCAGTGACCAGGTCATGAATGATGAAATATGTGACGTCATCAGCAGTGCAGTGCGGAGGTGCGAGTTTCAGCTAGCTATAACGGACACATTTCTCTGGTTTTGTACGAGTGAAATGTCCAATTAACTACAACGTCCCTGAAACCTATGGTTTTTCAGTGTATTTCGAAGGTTTTTTTAATGCAAATTTCTAACTATAAAGTCCCTTAAATCTATGTTTTTATCAGTGAATTTCGAAGGTTTTTTAAATGCTAATTTCTAGCTATTCCTACAGAGGTAGGAGATGTGCAGAAAGAGGAAGAAACGCGCAGAAAGAAGCAAAAGAAATACAGAAAGACGCAATAGAATTCCAGAAAGACGAGGCAAGGTGCAGCAAGAAGCAAGAGATATGCACAAAGAACCAACAGAGGTGCAGAAAGAGGGCTTGTTGCAAAATCATCCTATGCCCACAACGTTTTGCTGACCGGTACTGGTGGTATCTCACCAGGCCCGGAGCCAGTGCTATCCTGAAATACACTTAGAATACAGTGAAAACACCTACATACACAAGGGTACACTATGGGTTGGGGTACCCCTGTGATTGGTATGACCTCCTCTGTAAGGCCTAGTACATAATAGGGCAGGGGGATTAAAACTACCACTAAGTTAGAGGTGCAGAAAGAGGCAATAGAAGTGCAGAAAGAAGCAACAGAGGTGCTGAAAGAAGCAAAAGAGGTGCAGAAACAGGCAAGAAAGGTGCAGAAAGAGGGTACAGGGGTGTAGAAAGAGGGATACATAAATTTGCAACAGAGGTACTGAAAGAAGCAAGAGCAGTGCCAAAAGAAGCAAGAAAAGTGCAGAAAGAAGCAAGAGAGGTGGAGAAATATAGAAGAGAGTGCAGAAAGAGGCAATAGGGATACAGAAATTTGCAAAAGAGGTGCAGAAAAAAGCAAGAGAAGTGCAGAAAGAGGCAAGACAATTGCTGAAAGAGGTAAGGGGGTGCAAAAAGAAGGAAGAGAAGTGCAAAAAGAGGCAAGAGAATTGCTGAAAGAAGCAACCGAGGAGTAGAAAGAAGCAAGAGAAGTGCAGAAAGAGACAAGTGAGGTGTAGAAAGAAGCAAGAGCAGTGCAGAATGGACCAACAAAGGTGCAAAAAGAGCCACAAAGTGTGCAGAAAAAGGTAGGAGAGGTGCAGAAAGAGGCAAGAGAGGTACAGAAAAAGGCTGGAGGGGTGCATAAAGAAGAAAGAGAAGTGCAGAAAGAGGCAAGGGAATTGCTGAAAGAAACAACAGAGGTGTAGAAAGAAGTAACAGAAGTGCAGAAGGACGCAAGTAAGGTGCATAAAGAAGCAAGAGCAGTGCAGAAAGAACCAACAGAGCTTCAAAAAGAGGCAAGAGAGGTGCAAAAAGAAGGAAGCGAAGTGCAGAAAGAGGCAATAGAATTTCTGAAAAAAACAACAGGTGTAGAAAGAAGCAAGAGAAGTGAAGAAAGAGACAAGTGAGGTGCAGAAAGAAGCAGGAGCAGTGCAGAAAGAACCAACAAAGGTGCAAAAAGAGGCAAGAGGTGTGCAGAAAAAGGTAGAAGTGGTACACAAAGAGGCAAGAGAGATACAGAAAGAGGCAAGAGGGGTGCAAAAAGAAGGAAGAAAAGTGCGGAAAGAAGTAACAGGTGCTGAAAGAGGCATGAGAGTTGCACGAAGAGGGAAGAGGGGTACACAAAGAGGCAACAGTAATACAAAAAGCAGCAAGTGAGGTTCCAAAAGAGGCAAAAGAAGTGCAGAAAGAGGCAAGAGAGGTGCAGAAACAGGCAAGAGAAGTGCAGAAAGAGGCAAGTGAGATTCAGCAGCAGGCAAGAAAGGTACAGAAAGAGGGAAGACGAATGCAGAAAGAGGCAACCGGGGGAGAGAAAAAAGCAAGACAGGTGTAGAAAGAAGCATGGGAAGTGCAGAATGAAGCAACAGGGGTGCAGAAAGAGGCAAGAGAACTGTAGAAAGAAGCAACAGAGGTGCAGAAGGAAGCAAGAGAACTGCAGCAAGAGACAAGAGAGTTGCGGAAATAGGTAAGAGGTACAGCAAGATGTAACAGAGGTGCATTCAGAGGAAGAGAGGTACAAAAAATGTAAAACGGGTGCAGAAAGAGGCAAGACGGGTGCAGCAACCTGCAAGAGAGGTACAGAAAGAAACAAGAGCAGTGCAAAAGAACCAACAGAGGTACTCAAAGAGGCAAGTGAGGTCCAGAAGGAGATAAGAGAACTGCAGAAAGATGCAAGAGAGTTGCTGAAACAGGCAAAAGGGGTGCAGAAAGTGGAAATAGGTGGGCAGACGGAGGCAAGAGAGGGTTAGAAAGAGGCAATAGGGGTGCAGAAAGAGGCAAGTGAGGTTCAGAAAGAAGCAACAGAAGTGCAGAAAGAAGCAAAAGAAGTGCAGAAAGAGGGAAGAGGTTTGGAGAGAGAGGCAAGAGGGGTACAGAAAGAAGCAAGTCAGGTGCAGAAAGAAACAAAAGAAGTGCAGAAAGAAGAAACAGAGGTGCAGAAAGAAGCATGAAAGGTGTAGAAAGACATAAGAGGGGTAAAGAAAAAAGCAAGAGAGGTGCAGAAAAAGGGAAGAAGGGTGCAAGAAGAGGCAAGAGGGTACAGCAAGTCACAAATGAAGTGCAGAAAGAGGCAACAGACATGCAGAAAGAGGCAAGAGAGATGCTGAACATAGAAGAGATTTGCAGAAAAAGGCAAGAGAAGCGCAGGAAAAGAAAGAAGTGTGCAGAAAGAAGGAACATAAATGCAGAAAGAGGCAAGAGAGGCGCAGAAGGAAGCAAGAGTGTCATCCACACTATTAGTGCCAATTTAACACCCATATTTAGCAATAAGCAACAGGTGACCATTCTAGGTTTGCAAAGGGCCTTCCAACAAGCCTGTAACACTCGCTCCATTTTCGGTAATGTTTGAGCCATTGGAGCTAGAAACAAAGCTTTTTTTGTTCAAGTCTACAGATTAGGGAGCAGATGATGAATTATGTGGCTAATGAGTATAATGTATATTCGTGCGAAAGTCAGTGGAGTCAAACAGTCGCATAATTCCAGTGGCCCTGCTCATACCTCTGACTAGGTCCAGAAGTGCTCCTCAGTGATTCCTTCTACTTTTGTCTCATTGAGTTAATAGTTGAGCTTCTGTGGAAACGGGAAAGACTAAACCTGATATTACCAATCCACAAGACAGACTACCATACTACATAATTACTCTCCATAACACATAATCCCACTCTACATAATTCCTATAAAATAAATACCACATACTTTCTATCCACATAATGTCACTGCACAACTTGCATCATAATTCCACTACGCACAACATACATTCACTCCACTCCGAAAAACATAAGAAAACTTTTACATTTACAGCTCTAACTCTTGCAAATGCGAGTGGTGGAGAAAGGGGGGCATGGCCTCCAAAGACATTTTAGCAATCCCACTGTGTGGGATTTACTGGAGGTAACAAGAGGGGTAGTTGGCCCCCAAGGAAAACCTTGGGGGCCAGCTACCCTTCCTATTACCTCCAGGAAGTCCCACACAGCAGGATTGCTAGGTTCTCAGTGCAGGCCATGCCCCCTTCGCCCACCACTCTGCAAACGCACTGCCTGGTGCGTTCTTTAATGGGGATTGAAGTCCCCTTCGCTGCTGGGGGTCCTGTAGGGGCCAACTAGCCTAGCTCTTTTCTCCAGTAAGCCCCACACAGTGGTAATGCTGAGAGGTGGACAAAGGCCACGCCCCCTTTCCCCACCACTCTGCAAACACGCCTCCTGGCGCGTTCTAAGTTGGGGTATTAAGTCCCCTTCGTTCATGAGGGTCCCTGGGGGCCAACGAGCCCACCAGGTACCTCCAGTAAGTGCCACACAGCTGGATTGCAAAGAGGTAGTTCGATGTCACGCCCCATTTTACACCACTCTGCAAATGCAGCCCCGGCGCACTGCTGCTCAAGGGATGAAATCCACTTGTTTCCTGTGGTCCTCAGGACACAAGTGGACCTCATCGCCCCAGCAGCAATTCGCTACGAGGTGCGTTTGCAGATTGGTGTAAAAGGGGGCATGACCTTTTTATATAAAGAAATGGGAAGTGGGCTGTATGGCCCCCCTCCTCAGGCCAATTATGGCCCCGGGGACGCCATCCCCCAGGGCCGGCCTTTCCATTTTTTCTTTTATATTATTTTTAATTTGCAGGGGAGGGGGCCACTTGGCCCCCCTCCCGGGCCACTTCTATCCCCGGCGACCCCTTCCCCAGGGCCTGGCCTCTCTATTGGGGACCATGGAGGGAGCCCCAATGCTCCCACGGTCCTGCCAGCTCCCTGCCTACTCCAGGAGGGAGGCCGCGCTAACCCCCTCCCTTCATTTCCAAAGCCCCGGGAGGGGGTGGCCTCTGGGGCCCGGGGGTTCGTAAAGGACCCCCGAATTTAAATATTGAGTGGCCCGGGGAGGTGGTGGTCCGCATGGTGTATTGGGGGGCTCGAGCCTCCCCACACTCCTGTTTTTATTATAAAAAAACAGAGCCCTGGGGAGGTGGTGGTCCCCGAGGCTGTGGGGGGGGGGCGCATGTCCCCCCCACGCATTTTAATTTAAGAGAATATGAGAGCCCGAGGGAGGTGTTGGTCCCAGGGGCTGCGTGGGCATGCTGGCCCCCGCTATATAATTGGGGATTGACCCCGGGACCTGGCTCACCCGGGGGCTTAACAATAACGAAATGCGGGAGCCCGTGCTTCTTTTTTTAAAATTTTCACGGCAGGATTTCCGCACCCAGCGAGAATTCTGCCATTTATAACAAATAATTCTTTTTTGGCCCTGGGGTCCTTGTGGGACCCCCTGAGCAGGCCTAGGGGGTCAGGGTGTTTGTACCCTGTCCCCTTTTCTTGTTTTTCACCATTTTTTAAAACTCTTTTCTTGTGACTCGGTTACAGAGTCACAAGATGGCTGCCAACACTTCCTGGTTTGGAGTGTTGGCAGACAATCAGATTGAATCTCGTGCCCGGGAGTAGTCGTGACTCCTCCTCGATGCTCAGATATCGATATTTTTATTTTTTAAAATGCTCAGCAACTACTGAGCAGATTTAACCATTTGAAATAAAGGCCTCTTTCAGAACCAAGACCTAACTTTTTGCCCAATTTGGTGTAATTCCGTTCAGCAGTTCGGGCTGTAGCTTTGTCTAAAGTTTCTTATGGAAATTAACATGGAGAAAAGACGTTTTGGGACCCCCTTATTTTTTCTCGGCCCCGGCTTGATGAAATACCCAGATACTTTCAAGACAGGAGCTGACCGGAGCGCCCCATTAGTTTCGAAAATTTCGCGAAGATTTGTAAAACGGCGCCAAAGATGTTGGCAAAAGAAAAAAAGGCTTTTTGGATAGAAACAAGTTCCTAACTATAACTACCTACTAGCGACCGCCAGTAGGTAATATATATGTAAAATATTTCACTCATGGCAGAAATGATTACTGCTTATTCAGGATCACTAAAAATAAGCATGGATTTGAGGACTTCCAATCCACTGATTTTGTCAGTGGACTGTATCCTTCCCTGCACAGCTCAGCCTAGCAGCTACTGCCCCCGTAGCTACTGCTGACCCTCTGGTCAGTGGCTTAAGGTACTCTACCTCCCACAGACTCCCCCTTGCGCCTCATCCCTGGTGGTCCAGTGGTAGAGTGTCTCTGATCAGCCGCTGTTCTGCCCTCTTTCTTTCTGCCCACTGATCTCTTTTTCCATCCTTATCTTTTTTCCCAGATTTCTTCATTTATTTCATTTTTTTCCCCCTCTTGCCTATTTTTGCGCTTTTTCTCTTCATGCCCCTGCCGCTGCTTGTCCCCTGCGGCCCGTCTCCCTCCAGTGCTGATACCCGCCTCCCAACTGCCAGCCCTCTCCTGCACGTTAATTATGGCTGCCGCTGCACGGTGAAGGCGTAATCCACTGATCTGCACGAAACAAACCACATTCTGGACCTCTCCCAATCCGTCTTCCAAAGCAATCACAGCACAAGACCCTCCTCGCTGTCACAGATGATGTCCAATCCCTCCTTGACCGAAGTGAAATGACAGATCTCATCCTCCTGGACCTCTCTGCTGCCTTCAACACCGTCTCTTACCGCACCCTATGCACCTGACGCCACAACCCTGGCATCTGTGACAAAGCCCTGGAATGGACCTGCTCCTTCCTCACCTGCGGAACACAGAGATCAGCTGCGGTGTGCCTCAGGGCTCCTCCCTCAGCCCCACACTTTTCAACAGCTACATGGCCCTTCTTTTAGCCATAGTCAGGAAACACAGACTCAACATTGTCTCCTATGCTGATGACACTCAGCTGATTCTCTTCCCTCACCAACGAACCCACAGTTGCCAAAAACAACTTTCACAGCGGGATTAAGGCTGTTGCCACCTGGATGAAGAACAGCTGCCTCAAGCTCAATTCGGAGACGACCGAAGTCTTCATCATGGACTGCACCCCCTCCACCTAGGACGATTCCTGGTGGCCCCCAACACCTGGAACCCCTCCCATCCCCCCAAACCCATAGATCACACAAGGAACCTTGGCATCATCCTGGAGTTCTCGCTTATCATGAGCTGCCAGATTAATGCTGTCTCATCATCCTGCTTCCACACCCTACACCTGCTCTGAAAGATATTCAGGTAGATCTCCACGCAATCCAGAAAGACAGTCACCCAATTATCAGTAGCATAATCGACTATGGCAATGTAGTCTACGCAGGCATCAGCAAGAAACTCCTCAAGAAACTGCAGAACATTCAGAGCGCCTCCGACAGACTCGACCTCAACATCCCCCGCCGCAGCCACATCACCAGCCACCTAAGAAACATCTACTGGCTGATAGTCAACAAAATAATCACCTTTAAACTCCTCACAGATGCCTACAAAGCCCTACACGGTACAAAAGGGGGTGGTGATGGACGGAGCATCTGAATCAATCAAACACTCACATCCAGTCAAAAGATCTGGGTTAAATCCATCACTGTTCTTTAGCCCACTCTGCCACCCCAGTTCAGACATGGCTATATGCAAATCAGTCTGACCCTGTGCCTCATGGGAACAGTCCAGCCCGAACTGCCAAGCCATGCCTTCCCTGGACCGGACACAAGCTTCCGAGGACCGGTTTCTGGCATTCCAGCCATCTTCAGCCCAGCTTGCTTGAATCCAGTGGCAAAGTGAGCAAGGGACTCACGTCTGAGCATACCCTGCCACACTTATGGCGGCCAAAGCGGTACAAAAGGGGGTGGTGATGGACGGAGCATCTGAACCAATCAAACACTCACACCCAATCAAAAGATCTGGGTTTGATCCATCACCGTTCTTTAGTCCACTCTGCCACCCCAGTTCAGACATGGCTATATGCAAATCAGTCTGACCCTGTGCCTCATGGGAACAGTCCAGCCCGAACTGCCAAGCCATGTCTTCTCTGGACCGGAAACAAGCTTCCGAGGACCGGTTTCTGGCATTCCAGCCGTCTTCAGCCCGGCTTGCTTGAATCCAGTGGCAAAGTGAGCAAGGGACTCACGTCTGAGCATACCCTGCCACACTTATGGCGGGCAAAAGCGGTACAAAAGGGGGTGGTGATGGACGGAGCATCTGAATCAATCAACACTCACACCCAGTCAAAAGATCTGGGTTTAATCCATCACCGTTCTTTAGCCCACTCTGCCACCCCAGTTCAGACATGGCCATATGCAAATCAGGCTGACCCTGTGCCTCATGGGAACAGTCCAGCCCGAACTGCCAAGCCATGTCTTCTCTGGACCTGAAACAAGCTTCCGAGGACCGGTTTCTGGCATTCCAGCCGTCTTCAGCCCAGCTTGCTTGAATCCAGTGGCAAAGTGAGCAAGGGACTCACGTCTGAGCATACCCTGCCACACTTATGGCGGCCAAAAGCGGTACAAAAGGGGGTGGTGATGGACGGAGCATCTGAATCAATCAAACACTCACACCCAGTCAAAAGATCTAGGTTTAATCCATCACCGTTCTTTAGCCCACTCTGCCACCCCAGTTCAGACATGGCCATATGCAAATCAGTCTGACCCTGTGCCTCATGGGAACAGTCCAGCCCGAACTGCCAAGCCATGTCTTCTCTGGACCGGAAACAAGCTTCCGAGGACCGGTTTCTGGCATTCCAGCCGTCTTCAGCCCGGCTTGCTTGAATCCAGTGGCAAAGTTAGCAAGGGACTCACGTCTGAGCATACCCTGCCACACTTATGGCGGCCAAAAGCGGTACAAAAGGGGGTGGTGATGGACGGAGCATCTGAATCAATCAAACACTCACACCCAGTCAAAAGATCTGGGTTTAATCCATCACCGTTCTTTAGCCCACTCTGCCACCCAAGTTCAGACATGGCCATATGCAAATCAGTCTGACCCTGTGCCTCATGGGAACAGTCCAGCCCGAACTGCCAAGCCATGTCTTCTCTGGACCGGAAACAAGCTTCCGAGGACCGGTTTCTGGCATTCCAGCAGTCTTCAGCCCGGCTTGCTTGAATCCAGTGGCAAAGTGAGCAAGGGACTCACGTCTGAGCATACCCTGCCACACTTATGGTGGCCAAAAGCGGTACAAAAGGGGGTGGTGATGCACGGAGCATCTGAATCAATCAAACACTCACACCCAGTCAAAAGATCTGGGTTTAATCCATCACCGTTCTTTAGCCCACTCTGCCACCCAAGTTCAGACATGGCCATATGCAAATCAGTCTGACCCTGTGCCTCATGGGAACAGTCCAGCCCGAACTGCCAAGCCATGTCTTCTCTGGACCGGAAACAAGCTTCCGAGGACCGGTTTCTGGCATTCCAGCCGTCTTCAGCCCGGCTTGCTTGAATCCAGTGGCAAAGTGAGCAAGGGACTCACGTCTGAGCATACCCTGCCACACTTATGGCGGCCAAAAGCGGTACAAAAGGGGGTGGTGATGGACGGAGCATCTGAATCGATCAAACACTCACACCCAGTCAAAAGATCTGGGTTTAATCCATCACCGTTCTTTAGCCCACTCTGCCACCCCAGTTCAGACATGGCCATATGCAAATCAGTCTGACCCTGTGCCTCATGGGAACAGTCCAGCCCGAACTGCCAAGCCATGTCTTCTCTGGACCGGAAACAAGCTTGCGAGGACTGGTTTCTGGCATTCCAGCCGTCTTCAGCCCGGCTTGCTTGAATCCAGTGGCAAAATGAGCAAGGGACTCACGTCTGAGCATACCCTGCCACACTTATGGCGGCCAAAAGCGGTACAAAAGGGGGTGGTGATGGACGGAGCATCTGAATCAATCAAACACTCACACCCAGTCAAAAGATCTGGGTTTAATCCATCACCGTTCTTTAGCCCACTCTGCCACCCCAGTTCAGACATGGCCATATGCAAATCAGTCTGACCCTGTGCCTCATGGGAACAGTCCAGCCCGAACTGCCAAGCCATGTCTTCTCTGGACCGGAAACAAGCTTCTGAGGACCGGTTTCTGGCAATCCAGCCGTCTTCAGCCCAGCTTGCTTGAATCCTGTGGCAAAGTGAGCAAGGGACTCCCGTCTGAGCATACCCTGCCACACTTATGGCGGCCAAAAGCGGTACAAAAGGGGGTGGTGATGGACGGAGCATCTGAATCAATCAAACACTCACACCCAGTCAAAAGATCTGGGTTTAATCCATCACCGTTCTTTAGCCCACTCTGCCACCCCAGTTCAGACATGGCCATATGCAAATCAGTCTGACCCTGTGCCTCATGGGAACAGTCCAGCCCGAACTGCCAAGCCATGTCTTCTCTGGACCGGAAACAAGCTTCCGAGGACCGGTTTCTGGCATTCCAGCAGTCTTCAGCCCGGCTTGCTTGAATCCAGTGGCAAAGTGAGCAAGGGACTCACGTCTGAGCATACCCTGCCACACTTATGGCGGCCAAAAGCGGTACAAAAGGGGGTGGTGATGCACGGAGCATCTGAATCAATCAAACACTCACACCCAGTCAAAAGATCTGGGTTTAATCCATCACCGTTCTTTAGCCCACTCTGCCACCCAAGTTCAGACATGGCCATATGCAAATCAGGCTGACCCTGTGCCTCATGGGAACAGTCCAGCCCGAACTGCCAAGCCATGTCTTCTCTGGACCTGAAACAAGCTTCCGAGGACCGGTTTCTGGCATTCCAGCCGTCTTCAGCCCGGCTTGCTTGAATCCAGTGGCAAAGTTAGCAAGGGACTCACGTCTGAGCATACCCTGCCACACTTATGGCGGCCAAAAGCGGTACAAAAGGGGGTGGTGATGGACGGAGCATCTGAATCAATCAAACACTCACACCCAGTCAAAAGATCTGGGTTTAATCCATCACCGTTCTTTAGCCCACTCTGCCACCCCAGTTCAGACATGGCCATATGCAAATCAGTCTGACCCTGTGCCTCATGGGAACAGTCCAGCCCGAACTGCCAAGCCATGTCTTCTCTGGACCGGAAACAAGCTTCCGAGGACCGGTTTCTGGCATTCCAGCAGTCTTCAGCCCGGCTTGCTCGAATCCAGTGGCAAAGTGAGCAAGGGACTCACGTCTGAGCATACCCTGCCACACTTATGGCGGCCAAAAGCGGTACAAAAGGGGGTGGTGATGCACGGAGCATCTGAATCAATCAAACACTCACACCCAGTCAAAAGATCTGGGTTTAATCCATCACCGTTCTTTAGCCCACTCTGCCACCCAAGTTCAGACATGGCCATATGCAAATCAGTCTGACCCTGTGCCTCATGGGAACAGTCCAGCCCGAACTGCCAAGCCATGTCTTCTCTGGACCGGAAACAAGCTTCCGAGGACCGGTTTCTGGCATTCCAGCAGTCTTCAGCCCGGCTTGCTTGAATCCAGTGGCAAAGTGAGCAAGGGACTCACGTCTGAGCATACCCTGCCACACTTATGGCGGCCAAAAGCGGTACAAAAGGGGGTGGTGATGCACGGAGCATCTGAATCAATCAAACACTCACACCCAGTCAAAAGATCTGGGTTTAATCCATCACCGTTCTTTAGCCCACTCTGCCACCCAAGTTCAGACATGGCCATATGCAAATCAGTCTGACCCTGTGCCTCATGGGAACAGTCCAGCCCGAACTGCCAAGCCATGTCTTCTCTGGACCGGAAACAAGCTTCCGAGGACCGGTTTCTGGCATTCCAGCCGTCTTCAGCCCGGCTTGCTTGAATCCAGTGGCAAAGTGAGCAAGGGACTCACGTCTGAGCATACCCTGCCACACTTATGGCGGCCAAAAGCGGTACAAAAGGGGGTGGTGATAGACGGAGCATCTGAATCGATCAAACACTCACACCCAGTCAAAAGATCTGGGTTTAATCCATCACCGTTCTTTAGCCCACTCTGCCACCCCAGTTCAGACATGGCCATATGCAAATCAGTCTGACCCTGTGCCTCATGGGAACAGTCCAGCCCGAACTGCCAAGCCATGTCTTCTCTGGACCGGAAACAAGCTTGCGAGGACTGGTTTCTGGCATTCCAGCCGTCTTCAGCCCGGCTTGCTTGAATCCAGTGGCAAAATGAGCAAGGGACTCACGTCTGAGCATACCCTGCCACACTTATGGCGGCCAAAAGCGGTACAAAAGGGGGTGGTGATGGACGGAGCATCTGAATCAATCAAACACTCACACCCAGTCAAAAGATCTGGGTTTAATCCATCACCGTTCTTTAGCCCACTCTGCCACCCCAGTTCAGACATGGCCATATGCAAATCAGTCTGACCCTGTGCCTCATGGGAACAGTCCAGCCCACACTGCCAAGCCATGTCTTCTCTGGACCGGAAACAAGCTTCTGAGGACCGGTTTCTGGCAATCCAGCCGTCTTCAGCCCAGCTTGCTTGAATCCTGTGGCAAAGTGAGCAAGGGACTCCCGTCTGAGCATACCCTGCCACACTTATGGCGGCCAAAAGCGGTACAAAAGGGGGTGGTGATGGACGGAGCATCTGAATCAATCAAACACTCACACCCAGTCAAAAGATCTGGGTTTAATCCATCACCGTTCTTTAGCCCACTCTGCCACCCCAGTACAGACATGGCCATATGCAAATCAGTCTGACCCTGTGCCTCATGGGAGCAGTCCAGCCCGAACTTCCAAGCCATGTCTTCTCTGGACCGGAAACAAGCTTCCGAGGACCGGTTTCCTGCATTCCAGCCGTCTTCAGCCCGGCTTGCTTGAATCCAGTGGCAAAGTGAGCAAGGGACTCACGTCTGAGCATACCCTGCCACACTTATGGCGGCCAAAAGCGGTACAAAAGGGGGTGGTGATGGACGGAGCATCTGAATCAATCAAACACTCACACCCAGTCAAAAGATCTGGGTTTAATCCATCACCGTTCTCTAGCCCACTCTGCCACCCCAGTTCAGACATGGCCATATGCAAATCAGTATGACCCTGTGCCTCATGGGAACAGTCCAGCCCGAACTGCCAAGCCATGTCTTCTCTGGACCAGAAACAAGCTTCCGAGGACCGGTTTCTGGCATTCCAGCCGTCTTCAGCCCGGCTTACTTGAATCCAGTGGCAAAATGAGCAAGGGACTCACGTCTGAGCATACCCTGCCACACTTATGGCGGCCAAAAGCGGTACAAAAGGGGGTGGTGATGGACGGAGCATCTGAATCAATCAAACACTCACACCCAGTCAAAAGATCTGGGTTTAATCCATCACCGTTCTTTAGCCCACTCTGCCACCCCAGTTCAGACATGGCCATATGCAAATCAGTCTGACCCTATGCCTCATGGGAACAGTCCAGCCCGAACTGCCAAGCCATGTCTTCTCTGGACCGGAAACAAGCTTCTGAGGACCGGTTTCTGGCAATCCAGCCGTCTTCAGCCCGGCTTGCTTGAATCCTGTGGCAAAGTGAGCAAGGGACTCACGTCTGAGCATACCCTGCCACACTTATGGCGGCCAAAAGCGGTACAAAAGGGGGTGGTGATGGACGGAGCATCTGAATCAATCAAACACTCACACCCAGTCAAAAGATCAGGGTTTAATCCATCCCCGTTCTTTAGCCCACTCTGCCACCCCAGTTCAGACATGGCCATATGCAAATCAGTCTGACCCTGTGCCTCATGGGAACAGTCCAGCCCGAACTGCAAAGCCCTACACATCACAGGATCTGTGTACCTCAACCACCCCTCTCATTCCATGTGCCCACCAGAGATTTCCACTCCTCCTATCTGGCCCTAGCTTACGTACTACGTATCCTCAATACCACTGCCAGTGGAACATCCTTCTCCTACCTCACAGCAATGACCTGGAACACCCTGCCTCTCCTCCTCAGGTAGCCACCGTCACTGCCTCAATCCAGGAACGGCCTCAACACCTGTCTCTTAGACTGAGCCACAGCTCCTTCAACAGACCAGTATGCCCCTCTCAGCTCCTTCAGACCCTTACAGGTGATTAGACGTGTTTTACAAGCCACCTGATTGATTGACCTGTCTTTCCTTCAGTCCATAGTGGGCTTCCACACTATCGTGCACTCCTTTGAGGAATATTCTTTCTACTCTAAAGATGCTAGAGTTTATGATGATATTAAAGCAACAAATGTCTCTGCTTTAGGTAATTTTAGCCCTTCTACAGACACTCACATTCTTAAGCTTGCATAGGTGGCCTTTTAATAAACTGAAGTCTAATTCTCCCAATGATCTCTGATTGACTGGGGTGTCGAAATTAATCTTTTCTGTGATTTTTTTACAGTGCTTCAGGTGAGCAACAACTTCCTCTACAAAATTGCAGTGTCTTTTCAGTTAAAATTAGCTGCAGTTTTCAAACTTTGCAGTGGAACGCAAGAAAAGACCTGGAAAGCTACTGAAGTGCATTCCCTTTTGCATTAAGTAGTACTCCACCATAGCCCTTCAGGATGAGGAAATTCAGCAACGTAGGAAGGAAAATGTACTAAAAGTCACTAACACTGTTTCTGGTGTATGCTGGTTCTTTCTGCAGATTCTTCATATTTTGAATATCTCTTGTGCCAGTCTGCATCTGGGCTCTTTATAGTTTTCTCACGCTGGTAGGAAGAGCTGGCTCTACCTTGGCTCTGCTCACAATGCCCCTTGATAATACTGGAGCCAAAAAGCGCACCCATTGCCATGATGGCCAGTTACCATCCATTGTTTTACTGCACTTTTAAGGTGACTGGATGGCACTAACGTCTATAACTTAGGTGCAGTTTTCAATTGTAACCTGAAGCCACATCAAGTAAATATATAATCTAACCAGCCATTTAACAGTCAGGCGGGTGGGTCAGTGAGCAACCTGCAGATAGATATAGTACTCACCAGAAAGAGCATTACTTAACATAAGTAACTTTTCTTTCTGATGGATACTTTTGCTTGCAAATTCCTCACCTTTTCAATAGATTCCCCTCCCCCACCACTCTACCCCCCCACTAGGAGGTGGGTGCATCTTCAGTTATGCCAAGAAATCCTGGAGCACTGAGTGAGTGAAGTAACCTTCTCTCCTCACTTCAGAGTCCAAAACAGATGCTTTGCAAAGGTGTGGAGGGACGCCCAAGTCGTCGATTTACAAATGTCTGCAACAGGCACACCTTTTGCCAACATAGAATGGAAGATGTGACTAACAGAATGAGAAAAAATACCTTCTGGAGTCTCCATGTGTGCCATGGTGTAGCTGACCTTGATGCACAATGTGCAGTGCATTAATGTCTTTTAATGCCCTCCTTGCCCCTCATTTTTTCAATGTATGCCCTGAAGAGTTTGTTGACGTGCCTGAACTCACAGGTTCTGTCCACATAAAAACTGACCACTCTCTTTGGATCAAGATAGTGAAGTATTTTTTCCTCCTTCGTTGGATGCAGAGGGGAATTGAACGCCTGACGGATAATGAACTGGAAGTGGTAGAGGGTAACCGGTTTTGGCAGGAAAGCGGCTCTGGTTTTCAATGCCAGCTCAGGAAAAAAGAAGTGAATGAAGTTTTACAGAAAAGGCCTGTAACTCACAACATGTCTGGCTACTGTAAATGTGATCGGAAAGACCGTCTTAAAAGTTATTAGCCTTAAAGGGCAACTGTACAACGGTTTAACCAGAGCACACATAAGAAATATGAGGACATGGGTAAGGTCCATTGGGGCATAATAAAAAGAGTAGGGAGAAACTTATTAGTAAGTCGCTTAAAAAATCTGAGACCAATTGGTGATTTAAAGAGGGATGGCTGACCCAGTAAACATAGGAAGGCTGATGAAGTCGACAAATAACCTTTATACACACGTACCACTCTCTTGCACGCCACATCCTTTCTGGCCAGTCTGGTGCCCAATGCGAGTAATCAAGGGTATGGGAGGAAATGGGTAGTGAAGATGAAAGTTCCGCCTCAATCAAAATGTGTCACCCAAAGCTTGCATTCATAGGACACTGGATTGCACCAAATTTTGAACAGTGAGCTGTCTCTGAAGTAGCAAAGAGGTCTGACTGAGAAGACCCTCACAACTGGAAAATATTGTGGACTATCAACAGATGAAGTTGTCACTCGTGGTCAGCAAGATGATGCCTACAGGGACTGTCCTCTCACACATTGAAGATTTGCTACTAAGCGAACCCGATGGTCCTGAGCCTGGGACCACAGCCACAGAAGTTCTTGGCAGAGATGTGACCCCCACTCCCCTTTTTTGTTGATGTACCACATTGTGGTTGTTTGTCAGGAGGAAGGTCTTGAGTTCCAGGCATATCGCCCATAATTCCCACACTTTGATGTGCAACATCTGTTCTTCTGGAGACCAGAGGTGCCTCATCCCCAATTCCTCCAGATGGGCTGCACACCCTTGAGTGAAGGCATTCATTATCACTGATGTTACAAGAGGGAGAGGGTGGACACCTTTCCTTGTGTAAGGTTAGTGTCCACTCTGTACCAATGTAGAGCTGCTGTAGCGTCGCTGTAGATTTTGATACAGATTTGAAGATCTCTGTGGTGTTTGAACTGCTACCTGTGGAGGCAAAACTGGAAGGCCATGTGCCAGCATACATGGGTGACTGTACTCTCAGTACTTGAATGAACATACCATTCGGAAATATTAGAATCATAGCCTAAATCTCTTGAACCCTCATGGAAGAAAGGAAGACTCCACTCAATGTAGTGTCCAGCACTGCCCCTATGAACAGGATGCACTCAAAGGGCACCAGGTGAAATTTGGCTTGTTGACTGGAAAGTGCAGGTCGAATACCAGAGTGGTTGTCGCCTGCAAGTGGAAAGACACCATCTTCGGAGATCTGCCTTTGTTGAGGCAGTCATTCAGGTAAGGAAATACTCAGCTGCTTGCATGTCTGAGATGGCTTCAGCTACCACCATCCCCTTAGTGAAGAGCACAGGACTGCTAACTGGACCCGAATGTGAAGTGAAGAAACTTCCTGTGTGTCTTCAGGGTAGGGATGTAGAAATAGGCATCCTGTAGGTCAATCAACACCATCTGGTCTTTTGTTTTCAGCAGAAGTAAAACCTCAGCTAGGGACAACATTTTGATCTTGTCCTTTTTGTGGACCAGTTCAAAATTCTGAGTTCCAGGATCAGATGTAGGCCACCATCATTTTTTCATTACTAAAAAGTACAGGGAGCTTTGCCCCTGAACCCTTTCCTGCTCTGGAACTAACTCTACTGTTCCCTTGACAAATATGGACTGATCTTCTTTTTGGAGGACATATAGATGGTCTGGCGGGAGTGTATCAGGGTGGAGAGGAATATGAACAGGTGTTTGTTAAAAGGGTAGATTAATCACCATTTTCACTGCAAGGCCCAAAGGTCTGATGTGATGGCCTTCAAGATTTTTGGAAGGAGGACACTGGCTTTAAAAAGTTAGAGTGTGTTTGAGCAAAGTGGACCTCGGGCTGCTTCCCTACAAGTGCAGGACAAGAATAGGAGTGAGGTAGATGGAGGACATGTCTTAATCCTGTGCCTCATCCTCTATATAGCTTGTAGAGTGAGTTTGCCTGCTGTTGTTGCTGTTGTTCTCTTCCAGGGGATACTCATCAATAGTCATAAGCACTGAATTATCTCTGCCCACAAGCGGGAACCCAGAACATATAGACTAATACATATATATGTGTAAAATATAAAAAAAGAGTACATAGCACTAAAAGAATTACACGCATATACATGTATAAACTAATAATATGCATCCATAACCTATTGGCTAATAAAGCCATAATTACATGCCTTCTGTAGAATGAAAATAATCTATAAAATCCAATGCAAGAAAAGGACATGAGCCTTAAATGCATTCCACAGAAGACAACCTTTAATTTTCATCAAAGAACAAGTAAGAAAAGGCAATTAGCCTAAGTAGGCTGCATAAATAAATAACATTCCTGTACAGAAAAGGAGACTGTCACCTCGCCTTTAAGGCCTCAGAGAATCTGAACACTTTGCTTTTAAGGACTCCAGGAGAACCCTGCTCCCATCATGCCCCACAGGTGACAGTTAGGTCAGTTCTTTTTTCCGGCTTGTTCTGTGAGGAACCTGGAACTTGAGCTCTAATGAATTTGATTGTTTTTCAGTCAGAATTTGTTTTTTTCCTACTTTTTTCAACAGTTGTGACTGCTGGTGGTATTTTTCAATCTTTTCTGGCTAATTCATAAAGAAGTTTTAGCCAGTCATGCCACCTTTATTCTACGAATGTCCTTCCGGTGGGAAGAAGATGTCCAAAACATATCCTCATTCTGTTTGTGTGGTTTGTTTGCCTTCCACACATGACATAGAGAAATTTTACCACTGCCTCAAACTTTCCAGAAGGACTCTGAAGGAAAGAGAGAAGATTCGTCTTCTAGGGCTTATGGAGAGTGAAAAACATCATGAGAAGGGTGCTAGAAGTGAAATCTCGTCTGGAAGGCCCTCCTATCCTGCAAAACGTCGAAGATCTGCTTCTCCTGATGGTAGGAGTAAGAAAAGGCGTCATGAGGCACCGTCGACCTCGAGGGCGAGTGAAAAAGTGAGGTCGACATCGAAGTCTAGATCGCCATCAGGTTTGTCTACGTTAAGGCCAGTGGATAGAAGTAAACCGGCATCTAAGACATCACCTTTAAGACGCAAGTCAACGTCGAAACCGAGGTCAAGATCGCCGTCAAGAAGCTTTTCGACGTTGAGGCATGTGGTGTCGATTGCAGTGAAGCCGGCGCCTAGGGTGAGAAGTAGATCAACGTTGAGGGCTAGGAGTAGATCGAAGTCGAGACCTGAGAAGAGGAGAAGATCAAGGTCGCCATCGCGGCATGAGTCGACGTCGAGACATGCTGCGGGCTCGAGGCATGACAAGTCTGGTTCGACGTTGAAAAGGTTACCGACGTCGAGGAAATCAACGTCGAGGTCTCTGCCACCTGCTCCAAGGTCGGCGTTGAGGCATTCTAGATCGACCTCTCGGACCCGTCACAGGTCTTTGTCGGA
This sequence comes from Lissotriton helveticus, assembly GCF_964261635.1. NCBI lineage: Eukaryota > Metazoa > Chordata > Amphibia > Caudata > Salamandridae > Lissotriton > Lissotriton helveticus. The sequence goes on from NC_136059.1 coordinate 873,340,135, forward strand.
GCCGACGTCGAGGACACCTGCTGACCAACCATGGTCGACGTCGAAGGATCCGATGTCGAGGGCTTCTTCGAACAGATCTCCATCTGTCAGAGCCTCTCCTCATCAAGCATCTTCTATGGTGGCTCATTCTGGTTCGACGTCGAGGCATTTGACGTCGAGGGACAGGCAATTGGTTCCTGGGGACGTCTCGATCTCCACAGTCTATAAGGAGTTCTTCGTCGTTTTCGATGGGGATACAAATTGTGCAGGTAACCCCGGAGGGCTCTCCAGTGTGCAAATCACCTCCTGTTGGCATGTCTCCTAGATGGTTGGAGAGCATCCGTCATTGGAAGATGCAGCCCAGAGCTGGTGATAGACCTCTTGCTCTGGAATGTTCAAGACCACCGGCTGGTAGGTCTCCAAGATGATATAGATCTCCAGTGGACAGGCGTTCACGTTCAAAGGACTGCAATAGGCCTCATCGGTCACCTACTCCTAGGAGAAGACAGAGATCTCCTACCACGTCCACCTCAACGAGGTCGTCTTACAGAGACTATTCCCCCACGATTTCATCAACGCCACCTTCCAGGATATCACCCGTTGATGATCTAGGAACTTTCAGTGAGCTATTGTGTCGGGGGGCCAACAAGTTTAATATAACGATGTCGATACCTCCAGTTACCTCTTCCGTTATATTTGAAACAGTGCGTCATAAGTCGTCAGCTAGACCTCTACTACCTCTGGTGCCAGGATTGATTGAACCAGCAATGAAGACATTTTTAACACCAGCTACAGTGGGCTCGGAGCCCTCTAGAATTGCAAAGAAATATAAGGCTCCGGATCAGGATCCTTTATTTCTACGTACTGACCCACCACCGGGTTCACTCATAGTGGCAGCGGCCAGGAAGGCACATTCTGCTACTTCCATTTCATCTGCTCCACCAGAAAAGGACAGCAAGAACATGGACTCCTTGGGACGGAGAATGTGTAATACGGCTGCTTAGGCGAGTGCAGCGGGTCTGCTGAGTCGTTACGACCGTCTTCTATGGGACTCTCTGACGAGATTTGCTGAGAAATTGCCTAAGGAGGATCAGAAGGATTTCTTAGAGATTGAGGAAGAAAGTGGTTTGGTTGCCAACCAAATTATTAGTACGGCTGCTGACTCTGCGGATTTAGCAGCTCATGGTTATGCACATGGCATCTGTTCCAGACGGTCAGCATGGCTTTGCCTCATGGGCCTTTAGCCCGACGCCCAAAGAAAAACAGTTAATTTGCCTTTCAATGGAACAACATTATTTGGATCTCATGCAGACGTTGAGATAGCCAAAAAGAAAGCTGAACTTGATACTCTAAAGGCTGTTGGCCTAGAGAAAAAGGAGGAGTTTTGCCGTCGCTTTCGTCCCTAAGACAAGAGGTCCTTTCAACAGCGTGGGCAAACGTCGAGCTGGTCTTCGCAAAACCAGGGCCAGTCTCAACAGAGGTCGCAGTTTCAATAGCGCAGGCCTGGGTGAGGCAGAGGTGGAAACAGACAGCAGTCTTCAGTTTCAAAACAACCTCAGAAGCAATGAGACGGAACTTCCTCCAAGGCTGTTGTCCACTCCGGTAGGAGGAAGCATTGCATTATATCTGGACGAGTGGAGAAGATTGACAAAAGACAGGTAGGTCATCGACATCGTTCAGAACGGACATCTTCTCAAATTCAAAAAACCACCACCTTCCATAACTCCAGAAGGTGTTGTTCATCAAAATCACAGTCTTCTACAAAAGGAAGTGAAAATCCTATTAAACAAAAAAGCCATAGAGAGAGTTCCGCTTCCGCAGAGAAATCAAGGGTTATACTCTCGCTTCTTCCTGGTGAGAAAGAAAGGTACAACTGCAGAGTACAGACCTATACTGGATTTGAGATTGTTGAACAGATTCATTTAAAGGGAGAAATTTCGAATGTTAGCACTTCATCAAATCTTCATCAACTCCATCAAGGAGACTGGATGTGTTCCATCGATCTGAAGGACGCATACTTTCATGTTCCAATCTCAAAGAGACATTGCAAGTTTCTAAGATTTCAAGTGTCTGTTCATCATTACCAATATGCAGATTCACTATCTGGGATCCTTCTTGGACACAGAAAAAGTAAACGTGTGTTCTTCAGAGGAGAGGTTGTTATCAATTCGGACAAAATGTCAGTTTCTTCTTCATACCAGTGTCCCGACAGTTCGCCAAGTGTCCTCTCTACTGGCGTCAATGGCGTTGTGCATCTTTATAGTACCAAACGCAAGATTGCACATGCGTCCACTACAGCAGTGCTTAGAGGATCAATGGATGCAGATATCGGGGTGCTGGGAGGATCGGATAATCCTTCATCAGTCAGCCAAAGATTCCATTCGATGGTGGATGAAGAGGTCGCACATAATGAAAGGAGTGCTGTTTCATCAAGATCCTCCAACTCAAACTTTGATCACAGATGCCTCTCTCCAGGGTTGGGGTGCTCATATGGGCCTTCTGCAAGTACAAGGGCTATGGTCAGAATCCAAGAGGGGCTATCACATCAATCTGCTAGAGCTCAGAGCAGTAGCTCTCAAGTTCCTGTTTCCATCGTTTAAGTCTCGATCCCTCCTGATTCAAACAGACAATACAACAACAATGTATTATTTAAACAAGCAGGGGGTACCCGGTCAAGGACTCTCTCCATGGAGACCCAGATCATTTGGCATTGGTTGCTAGCAGGGGACTTGTCGATAGTAGCTGTTCATCTGCCGGGCTCTCTCAATTCTCAAGCGGATTTCCTCAGCAGGGAGGCTCACGATTGGGTCCTCAACGACGAAGTCGTAGACAGTATTTTTCAAGCATGCGGAACTCCAGACATCGACCTGTTTGCAGACGCGGGAAACGCAAAATGCCCCGCCTTCGCATCCAAGTTTCCTCAGGTCGGATCTCAAGGGAATGCACTTTTGATAGATTGGTGTCAGAACTTACTGTACGCTTTACCACCGATCCCATTGATACCAACAGTGATCAACAAGATGTACAGAACCAACTCCAGGATAATTCTTATTGCTCCGGAGTGGCCTCGCCAGTCGGTGGGTTCCAGACCTCCTTCAGTTGTCGGAAGTGCCACACAGGAGGTTGCCATGTCGCCCGGACCTTCTGTCCAAGCATAAGGGGAGAGTGTTCCACCCCAACTTGTCCTCCCTGCGCCTGGCAGCATGGCTCCTGAAGTCATCCAGTATGGTCACTTGCAGTTGAATCCAGACTGTATGCATATCCTTAAAGAGGCTAAGCGACCTTCTACAACGAAATCATATGGTTTTAAATGGAAACGATTCTTCCTGTGGTGTGTGGACAACGGTCATAACCCCGTCCAAGGTCAAGAGCAGGTGATTTTGCCTTAATTGCTGCATTTGGCGAAGTCTGGCCTTCAGTTTAACTCTATTAAAGTTCAGACAAGAAAGACACCTTACAGTGGAACCTTCATAAACTCAGCACCTAACATAAAGTAGCCCCAGATGAAGCTTTTGTCCCCACAGATTTTACAGGGGTTTGTGTGCACACTGAGTAGCACCCACTGTAACAATGCTGGATCCCTAAAGATCGTAATTACATGAGAAGAACAGCACAGATGCACCACAAATAGTTAGCACAAGACAAGTCAGATTTTGATCTATAGTTCCAATAATCAAAGTTCCAAGTTCCAATCGAAGTTCCTCAGTTTAATTTCTTTATTTCAAAGTGGAAAAATGAAACACCATACAGCCGAAGCGTTTCGTCCCGAAAAAGGGACTTCTTCAGGGCTGTATGAACAGAAACATATAAACAAACATAAATATAAGACATATAAAAAACATGTGTACAAATATATACATATATACAGTGACATAAAAGATTGCCTAACCAGAATCAACAACTTGTTTTCTTATTTCGGAAAATCCAAGAAAGATGAGTGTTATCTATATCTGGTCAGGACTAGTGCATTTTCATATATACAGAACTTGGACAGGCAGACTGCTTGAGCAAAGGTTCGAGGCAAGATCAAATGCCAACAAAGCATATTATAATGCACCATTGGTGCTTAGTAGTGTATTCTACTGGGAACATTCAAGAAGGAAGGAGAAAATATAAAAAAGTGAAAACAAACGGAGGGTAGAGAGGAAAAAGGGAAGAATAAAACTAGTTCAAAAAAGCAAGATATGAGAGGATATTCTGTCAATATAAGGAGAAGGACAAAAGTAGTGCTGTATGATACACCCCTTGCTGTAGATAACCAGTAAGGACAAACCGATTGACTTTGACCCATGCTCATAACTTCAAATTGATACTTTTACCACATGGGGGGTAACATAAGGCATAACAAACCTTCACACATCACATTAATGTGTGAATTATAACTTCTTAACAGATTTACCACTCTAAATGTCTAGTATAATGAATGACATCCAAAGGAAAGAAGCAATCTCAAAAGCAAAGGGTGAATCCAATATAGGCTGAGAAATATATACCTTATCACAAACTATTGGTCTTCAAATGCGCGGTATGATAAGTGGATAGGTGAAAATCCTGCGAAGTCGAAACGTTCCTATCGATGGGGAGGATAGTTTTGTCAGGTCTGAAAGTATAAAATATGACAAGATCAGTCGCCCCATGCATGCAAGTGCAACAGGATCGATAAGTAGCCAAATATCACCTGCAATCAGTAAAAAGAACTTACTGAGAACAAAAGATCCAATGGTGATCCAATAAGAATAGCCACAAAGTCCAGTATTGCCAGTATGTGCGGATTCAGGTGGATAGATCTGTATATGATGAATAGATCTGTTGGCAAAGGAATGGAGACATGAAAACCATATCCCCCTGGTGAGATTACGTCTCTATAGTAACCAAAAGGGCTTGGATACAGAAAGCATACAGTTTGAAAGTCAACCAAGTTTCAAAGATACACCAGGAAGTCTTGCTACCTCAAAATGAAACAGCATATTTAAAATGCACAAAGAAGTGTATAGGAGGGCATAAATGATGAGGACATGAAATAGTAGTAGTGTGAGAGATCTGGAATCTAGATGGCCCCTACTGCATTAAGGTAGAGACTGGTTACTAAAGCAGATCATTAGAAACCCCAAGTGATTTGAGGGAAAGAGTCTTCTTACCTAACTGACATCTATATTTCAAGTATCAACCCTCAACATGGAGATGTTTTATGCAGAGTATAGGAAATGTAAAAAAAGACCCAAATTTGCAAAATACAGAGAAAATGAACATAGCGGTGTTAACCTACCATTCATACAGTATATATGCCTGGTGATTAAACAATAAAGAAAAGTAGAGCAAACTCAGCCAAGAGAAGACATGTAGGCAGTGGCATCAATTAGACCTCCACAAATAGTGGTCTTCCACCCCAACACATTACATTACATATGTTTCCTGATAGAGTCCAAAATTGTGGGCAACCATATTCAAAATTACTAATACTACCCACGACTACCCCAAAATTGCGGGCATCTGTATCTATATTTCCCATGTACTATTGACAATCTTCCTCTCCCACAGGAAGTCTAATAAATCAGCCGATGGACTAAAATAGAACAGCCCATCAAGTTAGTTCCTGTTTTGTCAATATGAAAATATCAGGGCCCCACTTAAGTCCTGTCCGGTATCCATAAGGGCGTTCTAATTCATTTCAGATAAAAGGAGTGTCCACAATACTAGATAAAACAAAGTGTATATATTTATAAATTGGTTTGTGGTACTCACAGAAAGTAAGTAATAGATAAGTGTCCTTAACACAGTGGAAAAGGCAACTTTGATAGTGTCCCACCCGATGGCTTACCGTGATATGATAGGCACGATCTGTGATATCCAAAAGCAAAATCCGTTCCGCCGCAACTGCAATGAGTCCTCCAGCAAGGCATAAAGAAGGAAAATGCGGCTTCGTTTATATAGCACGCCGAATCAGTCAAGTGTGAACACCAGTGAAATCCGAAGCGTGGAGCTCTACACCAGGTCATATGACTTGGTGCAACGAGGTAGCGGCCATATTGGAAGGATAAAACTAACCCGATTGATATAAGGGAATAAAAGAGCGCAGGGATTGTAGATAGAAATATCATTCAAACTTGACGTAATCCTAATTAGAAGAGACTTCATAACTCACGCATGGACTATCCGAACAGGAATGCATAAGAGCAGTAAATTTAAATAGACTCACACGAGGGGTACTAAAGGCGGAACGTCACGCCAAGTCATGTGATGAGGTGAACGCGAGTGGCGGACATCTTGAGTAAGTAGAAGTCACCAAAAGTGAAGCATACTAAAGTGTGAAGCGTGAGTATCCCTAATAGAAATGACAATACAATCCGACTTATTCTCAGTCTAAAAAGGCTTCCGGGTTCACGTTAGAGCTTGCCCTAAAGAAAAAAAATTTGAATAGGAAATTAAATTATAAGCTTGTAAAAATCAATGATACAGTATGTTCAAACATAAGGGATGAGTGAATATACACAAAGTACATAAAGGAGAAAGAAACAAAAAAAGAAGAACAAAGTGCCCAAGATAAGAGGGAGCCAGGAAGAACAATATCTGTCACAATAATAAAAACACACTTTAAACAAAATCAACAGATGCAAACATGATCCAGCAATAACACATCTTAAAAGAAGGAAAGATAAGGACATCATTAATCTGTATACAGACAGTTTTAGATGACACAAACATGATCCCATATTTGTAATTGTCAATATAAGGCATAATAGGTATTTAACAGTAGCGAACATGTTCTTATATTCGGGCAATAGGAGGATGGATAAGTACCCATGAACGCTCAAAGAGGCATATGACTCTCCACATAATTAATTAAAATCTTAGTGGAGAGAGGCTATAACAGATAACTAGCAGAGCCTTGCAGTGTCGACCAAGTTTAACCATTTCATAGGTTAATCCAAAAAGTAGTGCAATTCATCCTCACTGTTGTGACCTAATTCCACACACCGTAATCTACATATCCATCCTGCCTCCCTCCTTCTTAGGGCCAATTCCCTGTTACCACCCCTTGGGTGCACAGGCTCGTGATCAATTCCAATGAACCAGAAGTTCTCTTCTACTGTGTGGTTTTCCTGCATGTGATATGTGAGGGGATATCTATGATCACCATTACGCCTGGCTCGGACATGCTCTTGTATACGAATCTTCAGGGCCCTTTTGGTGCTTCCCACGTAAATTTTGTCACACAGGCAGCCCAAAATGTATATGACATACTTGGCATTACAGTTGATTAGATGTTCTATAGTGTGCTTCTTTTTGGTGTTGAAACAGAAGTCTTTAGTGTTGTTTCTTCCCAGCTTGCACACATTGCAATCTTTGCATGTGTAGAAGCCTTTCACTGTAGGAGTGAGCCAACTTGGCTGTTTGGAAGTCATTATGTAGCTAGGGCATAGTATGTTTCTTAAATTTTTGTCCCGACGGTATGTTACTTTCGGTCGTGTCGTGAGTGTGCCCTGTAGGCTGGGTATGTCCGACAAGAGGTGCCAGTGCTTTCTCAGGACATTATAAACCCTGCTGCTATGATCATTAAACTGGGTATTAAAGGCAATTGATTTTTTGAGCAGGCTTTGCCTTTGGAGCTAGCTAGGGTCGTTTTCCTGGGTATTTTCATGACCTTTCCATGTGCCTTGTTTAGAATGTGTTCCGGATATCCTCTATTTAGGAAACGCTCTTCAGTTTCCTTCAGGTTTAAGAGGAAAGTCTCATCTGTACTACAATTCCGTCGCATACGGTTCATTTCCCCATAGGGGATGTTGTCAATAACATGATGGGGGTGAGAACTATCATAGTGTAGTATGCTGTTACAGGCAGGGCCTTTTCGGTGTGTATGGCTATGAATGGAATTGTTCTCAATGAAGAAAGTAACGTCCAAAAAGTCAATTGAATTTTTGTTGTGGTCAATCGTGAAACGGACATTAATGGATTATCGTTCAGATAGGCAAAGTAGGACATGAGGTCTGGGGCAGGTCCATCCCAGATCATAATCACGTCATCGATGTACCTGCCCCAGAATATAATGTGCTCCATCCACCGTGCTGCATGGTGTCCCAGGCAAGCTCCCGCTCAAACCAACCCATGAAGAGTCCGGCATAAGCGGGAGCAAACCTGGAGCCCATCGCCGTCCCCTGTATTTGATGAAACCAATTGGAATCATGGAGGAAAAATGTTTTTGATAGTTCATCTTGCAGCGATCACCGAAAATCACCTAACCAGACTTCTTTCTTTAGGATGCCGGTGGTGAAAGATTTTCTGGAAGGCCTAAGAAAGGTGTATCCTCCAGTCAGATCACCTTCTCCGCCATGGGAACATAATGTGGTATTGACTAAGTTAATAGGTGCTCCTTTTATCCACAAAGCTTCCTTACAACATTTAACTTGGAAGGTTTCATTCCTAGTAGCCATTACTTCTGCTCACAGAGTGAGCGAGATCCAGGCGCTGTGTTGTAAGGAACCTTTCACTGTGTTTATGCTAATAGAGTAGTACTCAGAACGCATCCTGCTTTCCTACCCAAGGTTGTTTCAGACTTTCACATTAACCAGACTATAACTTTGCTGACTTTTTTCCAAATCCTACAAATCCTCCAGAAATATCTCTCCACTCTTTAGATCTTAAGAGGGTTCTCAAGTTTTATTTGGACAGAACAAAGACATTGAGAAAGTCAGACCGTTTGTTTGTTAACTATGGTCCTATTAACACGGGGTCTGCCGCGTCCAAAAGATCCATCTCTAGGTGGATTGTTTCTTGCATTGTACTAGCTTATCAATTAGCTAACAGGTCTTTGTCAGGAAGGCCAAAGGCTCATTCTACGAGGGGGAAAGCTTCTACCACAGCTCTCCTTAGGAATGTTTCTATGGCATAAATTAGTAAGGCAGCTACATGGCGTTCAGTCCATACTTTTACTCGCCATTACTGTCTTGATTCAGACACGCAGGCAGATGCTCAGGTTGGGCAAGCATCACTAAGAAACTTGTTTGCTAATACTAGCTAAGATATATGTGTCAAAGTGCTTTAAACTTTATTTCTGCTCGCTCGCTTGGAAGTGGGTATGAGTTTGTTACTCTATTCAGTGCTTATAACTATTGATGAGTATCCCCTGGAAGAGAAGGATTAGTTACTTACCTGTAATCCTAGTTCTCTTCCAGGGGTATACTCATCAAAGTCATAAGCACCCTCCCGCCTCCCCGGGCGAGCAGTAGCATTGTGTTTTGATATGTTATCATTGCATTGTGTATGCAGGTTTCTGGAAGGTTGCCTGTACCGTACAAAAGAACTGACCTAACTGTCACCTGTGGGGCATGATGGGAGCAGGGTTCTCCTGGAGGCCTTAAAGGCAAAGTGTTCAGATTCTCTGAGGCCTTAAAGGCGAGGTGACTGTCTCCTTTTCTGTACAGGGATGTTATTTATTTATGCAGCCTACTTAGGCTAATTGCCTTTTCTTACTTGTTCTTTGATGAAAATTAAAGGTTGTCTTCTGTGGAATGCATTTAAGGCTCACGTCCTTTTCTTGCATTGGATTTTATAATTATTTTCATTCTACAGAAGGCATGTAACTATGGCTTTATTAGCCTATGGGTTATGGTTAGGGCTGCATATTATTAGTTTATACATGTATATGTGTATAATTCTTTTAGTACTATGTACTCTTTTTATATATTTTACACATATATATGTATTTGTCTATATGTTCTAGGTTCCCGCTTATGGGCGGAGATAATTCAGTGCTTATGACTTTGATGAGTATACCCCTGGAAGAGAACTAGGATTTGGTAAGTAACTAATCCTTGTTGGACATACTGCTGATGGCCTCAAAGAAGAAACCCCTGCTGGAGCCGTAAATTCTCTGAAATTGACAATAGTCTCAGGTTTGAGTTTGGAGACTAAGAGAATGGGCTGTAACCTTGTTGTCTTTGGCTCTCTCTAGCGCCGAATCAGCTATAGCACCAGAGAGGTGAAAGCTATTGGGTTAGAGCTCCATTAGCGTGGTTTGGATGTCCTAAGAAAAAACAAAATTCCGCAGCAAAACATGGTGGCGTAGGTTGACAGACTTCACTATGTCTCTTGCAACTGAAGCAGCTGTCTCCAAGCCAGATTGAGTGACGTGTTTCACTTCCGCTTGGCCATCCCCTATCTGGTAAGCAAAGTGGATCTGAAGATCGTCTGCCAGGTTGACTACTGAGCAAAATCTAGCAGAGCATGAATATATCTATCAAGGAGAAAGGTGACATTAATGGATTTGAGGGCCATGCTTCCCACAAAGAACATATTTTTACAAATTGTTTAATTCTCTTAGCTTTTTCCTGTCCAGTGATGTAGTGGGAAAGAATTCCTGGTGCCTGCTTCGAGGAACAAGATGCCTGTATTGCTAGGAACTCGGGAAATCGAGGCGAGGAGAGGAAAGTGGAGTCACCAGGGGATGGCTCTTGAAACTGTGGCAGAAAATTATGGCTTCTTTCATATGGCTAATATGGGCTCTATGGGGCCTTATTAAGAGGCAGTAATGGCTCACACATGTGGGCAGATGAATGAAGGACCTCAGTGAGGATATTGGGCCTAATTTATGTGAATGTAAATTGTAGGTCAAACATGTCTGCAGCTTTCCTGGTAATTGAATGGCAGGAAGTTACCCAGGGTGGTGGGAGTCTGGTTGACAAGAATAGATCCCATATCGGGGAGGTATCCAACTCACTCGCATCTCAGCGGCCCCATAAATATGGGTCCAGAAGAGAGGCACCTTCTTCATCGACCTCCGCACTGGGGTCCATCAGCCTCTGTGCCTCTCTTCTGGAGCTGTGAAGTGGGTTCAGCAGAGGCAGAGATTCCATATAATTTATTTTTGAGATGTTAAGGTGCAATTGAGGTACAAAAAAGAAATAAGACAATATCATAATAAATACATCAGCATCAATCAATAACAGTAATAAACAGGCACCAGTCTAATAGAGTTCATACCAGAATAGATCGGGCAGGATAAAAGCATCAGTTGATAGCATTAATAAAAAGACACAAGGCTCACACAATTAAAATGCATACCAGCACAACTCAGGCAGGATAAAAGGAACAGTTTTTCTTATTACAGAATTTCTCCTTAAAAGTTCTTAAAAGTTCAGCACCTAGATTCCCTCCATTTATGAGGGGGGCCCAGATGTTTCTTCCCATTTCCTGCAATTTCTTTCCCTTAAATTCATATAAACACGCCTCAATATTATGCATTCCTAATAACCTTGTGAGCCACATCTGGAAAGTGGGCGCGGTGGTATCCTTCCAACCAGCAGAAATAAGTATGCGTAACACTGCCACTGAGATGAAAACCAGGGCTTCGTCATCCCCCATAGCCTTCAGTTTCCCATCAGTACCTAGTAAAACCACGGTAGGGAATAGATCGATGTTTTGATCTAGCAGCCCCTCCAAAAACAACTGTATTTCCCTAAGAATTGGAGCCAAATTAGGGCAGTGATAAAACATATAGAGTAAATCTGCAGGACCCATATTACATCTGGGGCATCTGTCGTGTTCCCTTACACCCCAAGCAAATAACTTCGCGGGGGTGTAGTATAAATGATACAGAGTCTTGTAATGCTGGGCCTTCAGATTTGAGGATCGGAAGATTTTCTTATGCATGAGTAAGGCAAGATCTAGGCCAGCATCTGTGTCCCCTAACTTCTGGGACAAGGTGGCTTCCATTTTTTCCAAATCATCCTCAAGACCTTGTTGTAAATAATGATATCCTATTCTTATTTTCCTGCCCCCTTTTCTCAGATATTCGACCATTGGGTTTGCCGCAGGGAGAGAGATCCTTGGTCTAATTGCCCACAATGTCTGGAAAATTTGACTATATAACAGCCACTGGCTGGATGGAATACCAAATTTCTGCTGCAATATGTCAAAGCCAAGGATATCATCACCTAACATAATGTCCCCCAGGCACCTTACCCCCCCCCCCCGCTCCTTCCAAAGTCGACTGTCCCTGTTCTGGCCTAGATGGGGAAAGATGTTGGAGTTCCAAAGATCGATATTGCCATTTATTTTTGGGATATTCAGAAATTTCTTGACTGCCTTCCATGTCCCGCACACCCCTTCCAGAATCTTATATCTAGCTCTCCTATAGTATCTGCGGTCCACTTCACAACTTAGTAACCCAATAGCCTTCATTCCCAATAGGAGCTCAAAGATGGAGGGGGGTGCCTGATTATCCGGCTGGCTTTCTAGTGCTACAGGATCGAATTGAAACAGTATATTCATTTGTACCAATAAGCATGTCCAATGATACAACCTAAGGTTCGGCATAGCCAAGCCTCCCCTCGCCAATGGCAAGGACATACGAGTAATCGATCGTCTGGTTTTGCCATACTGCCAGATGAACCGCGAAAATACTGATTCTATTTTTCTGATCACCCTTTCTTCTAACAGCAGTGGAATGGCCCGAAATAAATACATAACCTTTGGAAACATGGTCATTTTTAAAACATACACCCTCCCGATCAGTGATAGATGTAACACATCGATTCTTTTTAGCTCGGTTTCAATAGAATCTATCAAGGGTAAATAATTATCTTTAACAATCACATCCACATTGGCATTCACCCTTATCCCCAGATACCCGGATGAGTCAACAAACCTTTGATCTGTCTTAATGATATTATTTGTGCAGATTATCTGAGTTTTTTTCCTCGTTCAGGCGATACCCAGACCGCCCCCCAAAATCCTTGGCCAGTTGACACAACTCTATCATAGATTGATGAGGATCCGTGGTTATTATTGCCAAGTCGTCTGCGTATGCTAACAACTTTGTGGAGTGACCAGTAAGCATCACTGGGGTAATCTGTTCAGAGGCTAAGATTTTCTGGATGAGCGGGTCGATATATAAAGAAAACAAAATTGGAGAGCACGGGCATCCTTGGCGAGTGCCCCTTCTAATTAATATTTCATCAGATCGCTGGCCCATGACCATAACCCTCGCCACCGGGTCCCTATACATCGCCTTAATGGCTCTTATGCTTTTATTCCCAAAACCCCTGCCAGCTAGGATATCCTACAGAAACTCCCAGACAACACGGTCAAACGCTTTCTCCGCGTCGAGGAGGACCATCGCCATCCCTCCCCCCTTGCAGCATGGGCATCAAATAGTACGATGGCCCGTCTGGTATGATCCGTTGTGCCCCTGCCTAGCACAAACCCATGCTGCCACGGAGAGACGAGGTGGCCAATGACCCCTCCCAATCTTTTCGCCCAGACCTTTGAGTATAATTTGGTGTCCGCGTTGATAAGCGAGATTGGTCGATATGACCCTGGGTTATCTTTGGGTTTGCCCTTTTTATGAAATATAACAATGTTAGTCTCTTTCCAAGAGTCTGGGTTTACGCCTGTATAGACTATACCATTAAATAAATCCAGAAGGATTGGAGCGAACTCTTTTTCTAGGCATTTGTAGACTTCCAGGGGAATCTCGTCTGGGCCTGCGGCCTTACCAGCTGCCAACTCCCGCAAGGCCGTCCTTACTTCAGTCAGGGTCAGGTCTCTATCCAATATATCTCTGCTATGCTCGTCTAACACAGGACCAACATCGTCGCATTCCGGGCTCTGATCATGCACCCTATCTTCCTCATCATACAGTTTTTGATAAAAGGTCCTAAAAACTCTTAATATATCCTTAGGCACCGTATAATCGATACCATCCTCTTGTATACTGGAAATTGTGTTTTTAGTCCTCTCCTGCCTGATACGGAGTGCCAAAGCCCTCCCCGCCTGCTCACCCGTTTCATAGTGCTTTGCCCTGGAAGACTGGTATTCTCTGACCTCTTTCTGAGTGACTATTCCCTGGAGATCCGCTTTAATAGTGGCGATTCTATTTAGGCTCGCCTGACCATCTGCCCCCGGCACAATATCCTTAATATGCAGTTCTTCAGCCGCCGCCAGCTCCCTGATCAGGTTCTCAACCTCCCTCTTGTCCTCTCTCCTTAGCCTAGCTGAGCAGCTTAACGATTCTTCCCTTAGGGAGGCCTTAAATGCTTCCCAGACTCCATTTCGGGATGTACTATAACGATTTATATCATAAAATGATTTCGCCCACTGTCTGAGATGTTCCACAAACCTATTGTCAGATAAGAGCTTCCTCTCGAACGTCCAGCTTGTGTGTTTCCTCTCAGCCTTATTTACTTCAAGAGATAAAATCAACGGGTTGTGGTCTGAAATTGATTTTGGTAGCTTCATAATGTGCACCTTGTTAAGTTCCAAAGAAGAAATCAGAAAATAATCCAACTTGGGATATTTCTGACATGGGTACGAAAAATACGTAAAACCTGGATCTATAGGCTCCTTAACACCCCAGACATCCTTCGGCCCGTGTGATTTCATTAGTGAATCCAGAGCCTGATACACTCTAGGTTTTCGTCCTGAGTACCCACCTAACCTGTTCCAATCAACCGAAATATTCAAGTCACCACACAATATAATAGGTGTTGGCCAGCTGGCTAGCTCTTCCTCTAAGAAATCATAAACCTCGGGGTCATCCTGATTCGAGCCGTACACTATGCAGATCGTATAACCCAAGCTAAGCTCTGCTATTACCCATCTCCCCGAGCTATCAACCTTAGATCTCTTGGTCCCCCCTAAAGCTTGTTTAGCCAGTATGGCGACCCCCCTAACTGTAGAAGTTTGCGAAGAACAGGCCAGTAACTCGAAGCCCCTAAAATTCATTAGGTTCCTTTTTGCCATGGGGCGGTGGGTCTCTTGCAGACATAAAATATCGATATTATTATATTTGACGAAATGACCCAGCCTTTGGCGCTTCCTCCAATCGTTCAAACCACCCACATTGATTGTACAGATTCTAATGTGTGGCATAATAATGCGCTGAACTTCCCCGACAAAAAGAAACAACCTCACTGGCCTTTTCCATTGCCATTGATGAAACCACCTGATCAGGACAAAAAACCTCAAAACACGGAATCATCTCATTTATTTTTTATTTTTCCCCTTTACCCCCCATCTCTACCCCCTCCCCCCTTCTCCTTGAGACCCCCCCCTCCCAGACCCACCCCTCCCGGCCCTTTCCACCCCCCCACTCCCTACCCACCCCAGCAAGAGGCAGAGATTCCAGTTGAGACAGTGGATGTAGCACAGGAGGCGTCGGTGGTGGTGCTGGTAGAGCCAGCTTCTGTGTGGCCGGGAAGAGGTTGGGGTCTAGTGCCAAAGGCAATGAACTTGGTTTTCATTGGCTGCTGCATCATTCTTGGCATTGACCCTGATGGCAGAAGTTGTTCCTGATTCTGGGTGTGATTCGCTCCTCAAACTGGACATTGTGAGAGGAAAGGCATGAAGGGTGCAGAGTGGAAGGGCGTTGGTATTCCTCTCAAGGAGAAGGCCAGTTGAAACAATGGGCCGACTAACACGCCAGATGGGGCCATGGTTCTGCTGAAGATGTTGATCATTGCATTAAAAAACATTGATGCACCTGTCCTCGGAATTGTTACTCTCTGCATAGAGATGATTTTCCTTGGGGTTTGAGATCAGCAACGAAGGAGGCAGTATGTCCTGGACCGGGCTCTGTTGATGGTTCTTGATTCAGTGCTGGGTGAGGCAGAGTCATCGGTTTAGGCAACTTTCTCCTCAATGTGTGGCAGCGATATTCTTAGGTTTCTTTTTCAAGGATTTTGAAGAAGGTGAGGACACCAGTAACCTAGACTCCGGTCGTGATTTATGGTGCCCTCTTTGTTGTTCTCTCGCCCTGGCCATAAAGCATTTTGGCCTCTTGTTTTTTAAGCGCTTTGTGATGCATCATCTGGCACAAAGAACAGTTCCAACGTCGTGGACTGATCCTAAACACAAGAGGTAGATGTTGTAGGGTGAAGTGATGGACATTTGAACATCACAGTCTCAAAATGTCTTGCATTCAGACTGTTTGGGCTGTTACATATCAAAGAGAATAATGCACCTAGGAATATATTTTGAGTAAAAATTGTCAACTGTGTCAACACTTCTGAGGAGTTCCGCATCGGTGGCCTGGAAAAAAGGGAACTGGCATAATTATGTCAATGGGGTGCTTTATATCTCCATTGACGCCGCAAAGACATTGTATTGCCCCAGCGACCCCGACGAGCATCATAGAGCTATTGAAGAGTTTCTAGATTCAGAATGGAACCTGTGATATTCAAAAGGTGCTCAATCTGCAGTTAGAAGTATCCATCAGAAAGAAGGCATGCAACACTTTGGCCACTACTATGAGAACATCCACTACTATAGTACTCAGGGGAGAGAATGTAGCCTTATTGCTAGAGCGGTGGATCTCGAAGCTGCGAACCGGGTTCGAGTCTCGGCAACGACGCTCAACATCCTGTGATTCTGGTCAAATCACTTAATTTCCCGGTGCCTAACAAAAATGAATGTGTTCTTCTGTAACGAAACGGATGCTCATGTAAATCGCTCTGATACCCGATGTCTCAGGTCTAGTTCGCGCTATATAAAACTCTAAAAGAGAAAAAGAAAAAAAAAAGATCATTATGGATATCTGTGGAACAGCTGACCTGACACATAGGCATGGATAAGAGAACACATCGTGGTTTCCCGTCAGATTACAAGCACTTCAAGAAATAGGCAATTTATCAGCAGAAGAATACTTCCATGATATGTCTCCCTGAGAGGGTCCTAGTGTTTAGATACTTAATTGTATTTTTAATGCACACAGGGCCCTTTCCTACTCCCATCCGGTGAAAGCTGGTGCTTTCTGAACCACATACAATATTAGTTGGTAGCAAAACTGGTGTACAGCTAATTGGGGGGATTGTGTAAATATCCACACAACTTTATATTCCTGCTCTGTAGACAGTCTCCTCTTATACCGAGGTGAATATTTACTTTACCCATCTGTCAACATGTACCTGTGCAGAATATGTTACACATCTATTGGGCGTTCTGTCATACCTGCTTTGCCTGCCGTCTGGATTACTTGCTGCCTGCACACAAGTCCGAGTCCACCTTTCACGACACCCGCTTCGCGGGTGCCGTTCACCTCTTTGCACTGACCCCGTTCTCCCTGGTGTGAGCGTCCACAGTCGGTGGAAGGAAACCTCGCTCCCAGGTCGAGTACAGCGGGGGTTAACAGCGCGGCGAGCCTACCGGGGGACTGCGAGGACCAGCAGCCTCTGCTCCTCACAGCTGGTGCCTCTTCCCCCGGCGGCCACGCCCCCAGCCTTCGGCGTTATCTGTGCAGAGACTTCAGCTCAGCGTGGGCGTTCTGTCATACCTGCTTTGCCTGCCGTCTGGATTACTTGCTGCCTGCACACAAGTCCGAGTCCACCTTTCACGACACCCGCTTCGCGGGTGCCGTTCACCTCTTTGCACTGACCCCGTTCTCCCTGGTGTGAGCGTCCACAGTCGGTGGAAGGAAACCTCGCTCCCAGGTCGAGTACAGCGGGGGTTAACAGCGCGGCGAGCCTACCGGGGGACTGCGAGGACCAGCAGCCTCTGCTCCTCACAGCTGGTGCCTCTTCCCCCGGCGGCCAGGCCCCCAACCTTCTAATACAAACTGAAGAGTCTCATACCGCACCGCGGGACGCACGCGGGACGCAGGCTGGGGCGAAGACTGGGCAAAGACAGGGCCGTTTGAGGCCGTTAGAGTACGTGAGAGTCCGGTCTGGGCTCTATCTCTTTGTCTGTCAATCTGAGTCCACTGAAACACTTGTGAAATGTGCACACGGGAAACTAGGAGTAAAACATCTTCGCTTGCCGCAGCCGGAGCGGTCAAAGGCCCAATTGACACTTACTTTGCCAAAGCGGGCTCCCTCCTGATCGAGGAAATCCAGGTCTTGGAACGCAGAATATCCCAAGAAATAGACTGGGTAAGGAGATCTTCTATGGGCCCTATAGCCCAAGCTAGAACCCCAGAAAATAGTTTTGCAATACCAAATACTTCTAGCACTGATCAGGTACTATGCCCCCCCCCCAGATACTATAACTGCTACTCCAGAACTCACTATTGATCTGCAGAGTGATTTAGACGACATGAGTCTTAGGGGTCTACCTACCATCCAACCCGTCCAGTTTACGCCATTAGAGAATACAGAGATAGCTCTAATTACAGAGGCTAATATAGATAGCAACAAGGGATCCAGAGAGGGGGCTATCCCAAAAAAGAAGCATGGGCTGCAAAACCTAGAAGAGCTTAGGTCCAATACTCCTAAATCCAAACAAGTCAGAGGCAAAGGGGGGAAAGCAGCCACACTTGCCTCCGTGGTGGAGAGGCCGGGTATGTTAGCTACTTCTAGATCACCCAAACCTACTTCACCCTCACAATACACTAATAACACGCAAGCAGACACCGCCTCGGATGACATCACATTAGAGGATATAGGTATACTGCTTAGGTCTCTATTAAGTCCCCTCGAGGCGAGACTGATTAAGATAGAAGCAAGATTAGTCACTATTGAAAAGGCAACCGTGCAACTTGCTGATGCAAGGAAAATCGACACTAGTGGGTCCAAAACATCAAAGGAGGGTCTAGGTTTTAATCCTAGTAAAGATAATAGTCCCTTGACACTAGCAAAAAATAAGCCTTCAGACTTAAAACTCAAACCTACAGTACCTCCAAACAAGAATGCATCACAACCTCCAGCTGCAAATAAGGCTTTGATGCCTACGCAGCAACCAAATACTGCTTCCCCAAAACCAGCTCCTCCCCCTCCTAAAGAAAAATCTATGCCTTTGGCAAAACCTAAGAACGACCCTCCCCTGGATGGAGAGAAACCATATACTAAACGTAAATTACAGTTTGTAAACCTCCCCCCAGAAGCCTCTCCTTACACCGTAGTTATGGTAGGGGTGCCTGAACTCAACCCCCCTTTATTCGAATCAATCTCTTCACTTAAGAATAAAGTGATAAACTGGCTCTCGGTTAATAGACCACTTCCGAGAGGAACAGCGAGTGACATAGCCACGACTAAGAGAGTAGCTTGGGTGGGGCATACCAGGAAATCTATAAGAGGAGATTGTATCCTGGTTTCTTTTAGAGACCCCAACACAGCTGCATACATTTGCTCTTGTGTTTCTGATGTGGACTTTGGCAGTACCATACAAACACTTCCCCTCGCCTTTTTTTACCCCTCCGATGCATACAACTCAGAGGATCATAGATGGGGGTATCACCAAGAGCTATTGGAGGGTTGGGAAAACTGCCCCAGGGAGACCAATAACTACCCGTTACACAGGGAAAGAACCAGAGAGTACTTCCCTAGTTTTGGGGATGAGGCTGGCTGGGAAACTATCACTAGGAGGAGGAGGGGGGTGGTGGACACAAGAGGGGAATTCCCGGGCCATATAGAACACACTATCCTGCTTATTTATCCACACAGAATCGATATAATAGCTTAGAAATGGTAGATTGACAGGCGGTCGAACTGGGGAATGACGCTTGTGCAACTTCCCCACTTGACATCATTACATCTACAGACCATCCACCTGTTACCATTACATCTACAGCTCCCGATTTATACCTTAGGGCAGTTAGCACAGTTGAACCTAGCCTGACCCCAAGCTTGTTGCACCCCTCTCCACCACCTGCCATTAGACCACTGGGTAAGAACCACCCCACTTTAAATCAAAGGGTATACCCTGAGTCTACTGATATCAACTTGGATCCTATAAGTCCACCACACAACCAATCGATAGTCATAACAGCAATTTCCTGGAATGTGGCAGGGCTCTCCAATAAATTAGACTGTCCAGAGTGGGGTTCCTATATTAGATCCAAAAACTTATTACTCCTTCAAGAAACATGGGCGCGAGAAGAGATAGAATTACCGGGTTTTGCTTCCTTCTTCAACGCAGCCAAATGGGGGGGAAGGGGTAGGCCTTCAGGGGGATTAATGATAGCGGTAGCAACGGACTTAGGTTGCCAAGCTACCTACTTAGAGACTGCTTCTGACGATTTGCTGGCTGTCCTACTCGAATGGCCAGACTCTACGAAGCTACTAGTGATCAATATCTATTCAAGGCCGACACAGATGCACAAAGAGTCGAGCACTGTGGATGAGTTAGCTAGTTTCCTAGAGGGCATTCCATGTGAACTTGCCTGTCTGGTTGGGGGCGACTTTAACTCTCACTATGAACCTCTGCCTGGACTACGCGATGGTCCTTCTCTAGACGAAGATTCCTGTTGGTTTATACCGGAGACGGCGGCACCACCCCCAAGGGCTTGGACTCCCCTAGCCCTGCAGATAAACGCCCTCACTCTTAATTTTGGTCTCAGGGCGTGTAATGGCCGTTGCAAATCGGATATACCTAGTAATCCTACCTACAATAAAGTTGGTAGTGAGTCCAGACTGGATTACATTATGGTTAAAACGTTTATGTGGCCAGCAATAGTCGACTTTAAAGTTTGCCCAAGAACGGATAGTGACCATAACTCTTTGGAATTGATGTACTCACTTCCTGGGAGGGAGGACACATCGCAGGGACTGGGCAAAGAAAAGACGGGCCTCCTACTTGAAAACAACCGCAGGAAAGTCAAGTGGGAGAAGTTGGCGAATAGTATGGATACAATACCCCGCCTATATGAAAGGTTAATCCCCTTGTTGGAGAATGCCTTCTACCTAGGAACCAAAGACCAAGATGAAGATACTAGAGGAGAGTTAGCACAAACACATAAAAGCATTATTGCCTCTCTAGAACAGGACCTGTTCATAACCACAGGGAAAAGGAATGCCCACAAGCCGAAAACCTCTTGGTACAATGCCACGTGTAGGGAGGCAAAGGCCCATTTGTTATCTGCTATCAAGGGACACCTTAGCAAGGAAGAAATCCGCGCTAGGAGGAAAAAGTATAAATCCCTTCTGGTGAACGTGAGGGCGGAATGGGACTTTGAGTATTGGGAGAACCTCGTCAAAGCACTGGCAACTAGAGATTCCCGAAAATTTTGGCGCATAGTGGCGAATGGTACGGAGGACCTATCCTCCGCAATAGAGCCCAATATTGCCCCCTCAGTATGGCAGGCCCACTTTGAAGCATTATACGCGGAGGGTGGTTGGGAATCAAACAGTGATGGAGCTTCAACTATACCCAGCCCCCCAGATGTCCCCATCACTGAAAAGGAGGTGAGGGAGGCCATTAAAGGGCTAGCTGCCGGAAAAGCACCGGGGTTGGACGGGGTCCCGGGGGACCTGTTTAAACAGGAACCAGGGATATGGGCACCGTACCTCACACTAATATTCAATGCCATTTGGGGGGGAATGACGGTGCCTGATACTTGGAGGGGAGCAGAGGTAGTCCCAATTTATAAAAAGGGATCCCCCCTGCTCCCTTCCAACTATCGGCCCATCAGCTTGATTGACATATCTCAAAAACTCTTTGGCAGACTGATCCTGAATCGTTTGCAAGCGTGGATTGAAGAAATGGACATCCTATCTCAGTATCAGGCAGGATTTAGGGAGGGAGTATCCACCACAGATCAAATCTTTAGGCTACACCTTCTCTTTTGGAGAACAGCGGTAATCGAGGGCGGCAGTCTAAATACCATCTTTGTAGACTTACGTGCCGCCTTCGATTTAGTCCCAAGAGCAAGGTTGTGGAAAGTCATGGAAGAATTGAAAGTCCCTGCGGATATTTTGGCAATCCTGATGAGACTTCATTCCAACAACTATGCCCGCGTAAGGTGTGGCAAAGGTGGCAAACTAACCGAAAGGTTCCCCGTTCGCAGAGGTGTGAGACAGGGGTGCGTGCTCGCACCCACCCTGTTTTGCATCTTTGTGAACGGGGTTGTTGCTCACCTAAACAGGATTGCCAAATCCGACGCCCCAAAGCTGACTGGCAACAGGGTGCCTGCAATTATGTTTGCAGACGACACCCTGTTGCTGTCTAAATCCCCGATGGGGATCCAACGCATCTTGGATGGCTTTTTAGATTTCTGCTCTGACCGGGGATTGGAAATAAACCCACAAAAAACAAAATTTATGATTTTAAATCCCAAATCTCGAAATCGAACCCCTCCCATGCTAGGCACCGTCCAATTAGAACGAGTGCATAATATCGAATACCTGGGTATCACCATAAACGAACATTTAACCTGGACGTCGCACCAGGCCAAAGTGACCATCAAACTGGCTCAGTTGGCGGGTGGCACTTTGCGCCTGGCAAATAAATCACGCCATCGACCATTTACCCCAATTATTCATATATATAAAACACAAGCCCGGGCGGGGGTTACATACGGGGGTGAGTTGTGGGGCCACATCCAACATTCAAAGCTACA
Organism: Lissotriton helveticus; assembly: GCF_964261635.1. Lineage (NCBI taxonomy): Eukaryota > Metazoa > Chordata > Amphibia > Caudata > Salamandridae > Lissotriton > Lissotriton helveticus. Next base: position 873,362,378 of record NC_136059.1, read on the forward strand.
GTCCACGGAAAACAAATTTTTGAGACAAGTAGCTGCCCTCCCCCAGAGCACTCCATTACTACCCCTTAGATTAGATCTGGGAATTAAACCCATAGCAGAGGAGCTAGGACTTAAACCCTTAACATTCTGGAGGCGTTTGTGGAGTAGCCCAGATCTCGTAAACTATAGAGAGGAATTACAGGAATTCCTGGAACTACGGAACATAAAGAAGATTCCGTGGCTAACATATGTAAAGGGGAGGTTCGAGGAATTGGGCTACCCGGAATTATGGACGGACCCTTCGAACTCATGTACCAGGATTCCAAAAAAGGTAATTGTGAGTGCTTACTATGCTTTGATGCTCACAAAAGCCACTAATGACACTCGAGAGGGGTCCTTGACAAACTTATTTCTGAAAGTGAAAGACTCCTATTTCCTCGAAAAAACTCTAGATGAGATTGCCCCTCCATTATCGAGGAAATTGTTTTTACAGTGGCGATATGGATGCCTTCCACTAGCTTCATTTACAGCGTCCTGGAAATCCTGCTCCACCGTATCATCTTGCCCAATGTGTGCACACCCGAAGGAGGATGACGTGCACGCGGTCTTCTTCTGCAGGGGCTACGAGCAGAGCAGGAAATACTGGTTAGTCCCGCTACTTAGGAACCTGGGATTTAGATCTTACCAAACTGCCTACAGAGTTTTAAAATCAGACCTTTCTCCCACTGTGGTTTTTGCAATTTCAAAATTTCTGACGTCATTGTGGTTCATCCGCAGCCGAGCTATGAAAAGACTGGTATAACGGTTCCCACCAAATCGATTTGTATCTATTGTTTTATACGTATTTAAACTCAAATATCTTAACTATTGGATCACACTGGTTTAATAAGTTTTTAATTGTATATATTGTTATGTATCTTTTATGATCAGTGATCGAAATAAAGATTTTTGAAAAGGAATTACGAATGATGTACGCATACACAATTGTTTTCCAATAGCAAGCCTAAGCCTAAGCCTAGAAACCAATATGTGTTCTTTTTTATAACATTCATTCCTGCTCAACAAAATGAACTACTCCGATTTGATTTTAATAAGCTAAGCTAAATCAATTTCACATTGCGATACCAACATATTTGGCCACCAGATGCCACTGTTTGTCTTTATAAGATCATTTCAGTGCCAGTTTCGCACTGCTTTTCAAACTTGTGACAGTTGCATGTGTTTTGGAAGAAGTAACAAATGTTTTAATTGGAAATTTGAAAACATATATAAAAGAGAGATCATTGGACGATTAGAGTACTCTGACAAACCTACCGGTTCCTTCTAAAAAGAATCATGCCTTAAACATAAGCTGAGAACTGAGCCTTTGTGAGTTTTTGTCTTGAATTTATTTGGCATGTGGCAAGAAGACATCGGCTAGACTTTTTATTCTTCCACTTCCCTACATCCAAGCCAAACCTTGGTTCCTTATCACAGGAAATTCATTAATATTCATAAACACTCGTTGGTCCTATCCACGTGCCTATTTCTGAACACTTTTAAAACGAGAGAAGACACTTCTTAAAATAAAACTAAAATAATGCCTTTGTGCGTTTAACATTTGTCTTCTGTTTGATTTTAAAACGGAATAGGAAAAATAGTTCTAGAAAATGACATCAGAAAATTAAAACGGGCATCATGCTTACATCACGTTTTCTTTTTCCCATCCTTGTAAAAGATCCGCTGCTTTTTAATTTAAAATAATAATAATAAAACAAATTCCTCAGTGCTGGAGTGCATGGGCTCGGGGGATATCGGGCTAAGTGCAGGGCCTCACTAGGGCATGCATAGCTTATTCGGGTAGTATGGGCGATATGAGGCAGGTTATGAAAACCTCGCCCTGCACCCAGTCACCACTGCATATCGCCTCAAACCTGCAGAGTGGGCTGGGTTATGAGATCTTGGTGCTTGGTGCAGATTCTGGCTAAAGCCCTTGGCTACGTGCAGCTGGTCTCGTGGGTGCAGTATGCAGGGTATGGGCTAGCTCATGACACACCCCGGCTCCTTTGACAAATTGAAAAGAATAAGGAAGGAGATTCTGAAGGTCTAGGATTTAGATGAGATTTCTCTGAGAATGTTGGCGAGTTGTAGGCCTTTTGTCTTTAACCATATAAGCTATTTTTCCTGGACCTTTGAATGAGCAGGCACTTCAAGGTTGAAAGCAATGCATGTGAGAAGTGGCTTGAGATAGTTGGAGAAAATAGTTTTTTCCAAGGAAGCGAGAGAGGAAGCTTCAGTGGTCGTTAAGGAATATGGAGTTGTGGAATTGGAGAGCAATTTTCGGGGAGTCCGGAATTGGTAATAGAGTCAGATTCACGTTTAGATGGTTGGGGTGCATGTTGTGGAGCTGTGTCAACAGGCGGTTGCTGGACAGAGGAGGAATGCAAAATGTACATACATTTCCTAGAGTTGCTAGCTGGATCTTTCGCGATAAGATTTTGAATGAAAGCTAGGGTGAGGTTTTCAGTTCTAATAAGGGTGGACAATGTTTCAGCGGTAAGATACGAGAACAAGCTAGGGGGTCTGAGGTCAAAGGATTTAGCGGACTTAACACGAGTTTTTGGGGAGTATTGTCTGATGAGGAATGTATCAGTTCAAGCGGAGCACATTCCAGGGATGAGCAATGTGGTGGCAGATTTATTTTCAAGGAATTTCTTGTATAGAGAGTTGGGGATTGAATGGTGAGTTGTTGGTCAGAGATTTGTCACTGAAGTTGACAATGTTGTTGTGTTTGGTGTCATTCACGAGGGTGTCCGATCTAAAGGTGCTTGTTGTGGCAAGTAGGGTTTTTACACCAGAAAGAGCAGGTATGACGAAAACAAATTCTTTATCTATTTTTTTTCCATTTCTCAATGAAAATGCAAATCTGTGTGTGGTACATCGTGTGAAGGAGTATGAAGGGAGGACCTCGAGTGTCAGGCCATTGGGGTGACACAGTTACTTACTTCGTTCAAAAGACCTTTTAAAGCTGTGTCTTCTCCCACATTTGCAAGGTGGGTTACGGAGGTGATAGGGAGGGCAGGTGTGAATTTGAGAGTTTTTGGAGCACATTCTGTAAGAGGAGCGACTGTTTCTAAAGTCTTTATAATGGGAGAGCTTTATAGGACATTTTGAGGTGTGTAGATTAGTTGAATGATGTAATTTTGAGGAGGTTTTATTTTAAACCTGTAGAGAATGTGGCTTGTTGTTTGATTGAAAAGCTTTAAACTTGCATAATGTTAGGCTGCGAGCGTTGCCATAAAATGGAGATTTTCCACAGCCTGGTGGGCAGAAAGTCTAGATTTTTCTAAATACTTGGAGGACAATATTATCTTTCTCTTTATTTCCTCCCTTGTTTCATCACTATTTTACTTAACTTGTATCTCGTGGACAAGGTGATTGATGGGAGAGCTTCAGCAGTGGATTTGTAGAGAAGCTCAGTTGACAACAAAAGATGCGTAGATATTGGCTATGTCTTAACAGGAATTGCAAAGATTGTTCTAAAGTTAAAGATGTTATTTGGTTGCCAAGTTTCAGTAAGCTAAAAATAAGGAAGAAGGTTGAGGGTTCTGGGCTCTTTTTGAGTTTTAAAATCTTTACAGTGTTCTAAGTTCTTTAAAGAGGCTGCTGTGAGTGAGTAGTGGCAATAAAGGGATCAAGATCCCCAGAAAAAAAAAATAGTTCTCAAACAATGTAAAGTGTAAAAATGTGTATATGTGGCATTTATGGCATTCATAAGCTCTCATTCTCCCTGTCTTTGATAATAGGAAAAAAGCTACACAGCAGGAAAGCCAGTTCTTCATAATGTGTTAGTGGACAGGTCTAGACACTGTCCTTGAATGTCATATAGACAGACCAAAAAAGGCCTTTACTCCCATACACCTGGCCAGTACCGGGGAGAAATTATACAGGTGTATATTTTTGCACGAGAAAAGTTGTCAGTGCAAGTACAGTGCAATTGCTAGCTTTGCTACTACATTAGGAATATATTTTGCCACATGGAGTGACACTTTTCTTACCCTCCTACTAATTTTGGTAGTGTTCCATTTCTATTCTATTAGGGGTGTAAAAGGAATTACTCCTGCCCGTGACATTAGTAAACTTCCTACATTTTCTGCAGAGAAGGGGTCAGAGATTTTGCAGGGAGACGAGTTTTAAAATATCTGCAAATGGGTAAGGCCATGGATGTTCTCAAACGTACGGGGTACTCCTCCTGCATGTACATTTTATGTGTGATAAATCCAGTGACCAGTGCTGTTGGACTTGGTCCTGTTTGCAGGGTCATCGTAGACTTTTTGCCTTCACCCCTCCTATTTTTGCTGCTCTTGTTTTTGTTTGACTTAGGACACTGTACACTATACCACTGCTAACCCGTGCTAATGTGCGTGTGCTCTGTCCCCTAAACATGGTAGAATTAGCTTATTTACAGCACAGTTTACAGCACTCAGCTCACAGTTTAAGCACAAGCTTTCATCCCCAACTTTACCGTTACCTCACCTCAACACCATCTCACTCTAGGCAAAACAGCACTTTCACTCCTGTAAGGGTAAATACTTCGCTTCTGCCAGTATGCTACAGAGCACTCAGCTCACAGTTTAGGCACACACTTTCATCGCCAAGTTCACCGAGTTCACCGGCCCCTCACCTCCGCACAATCTCACAGTGGACAAAACAGCACTTGCACACCGGTAGGGGTAAATACTTTGCTTCGGCCAGTATACTACAGCGCCCAGACCACATCAGTTTACAGCACTCAGCTCACTGTTTACACGCACGCTTTAATCCTCAAGTGTACCAGCACCTCACCTCAGCACCATCTCACAGTGGGCAAAACAGCACTTTCACACCGGTAGGGGTGAATACTTCCCTTCGCACCCCCTCTATATCACACCTTAAACACCCCACAGAGGTTAGAGTGCTCCTACCCTCCTCTTTCCCACTTTTTTTGCCCTTTTTCCCCTTACTCGCTTCAATGGAATCACAAAATGGCGGCCAACACTTCCTAGTTGCACCCGCTCGCACCACTCGCAGCCAATCAGCAGCAAGCTCGTGCTCGTAAAGTCTCAGCCAATCAGATGACAGAATTCCGAAATATCGATATCTGTAAATTTCAACATTTCTCAAAAACTATTGAACGGATTTACATCAAATAAATAAATGCGTGCTTTCTAGACCAAGACCCTTCTCCCTGCCAAATTAGGGGTAATTCCCTTCACCCGTTCGACCTGTAGCCTTCTCTAAAGTTTCCTATGGAAATTAACATGGAGAAAACACGTTTTGGGTCTCCCCTTTTTTCTCGACCCCCACTTGACGAATCACCCCCAAACTTAACATAAGAGCTGATATGAACAGAGAATTAGGTTTGAAAATTTCATGAAGATTCATCAAACGATGCCAAAGTTATAAACAAAACGAAAAATGCTCTTCCAATGGAAACTAGGTCCTAACTATAACTACCTACTGGCGACCGCCAGTAAGTAATATATATATACATATTGCTGATGCAGCCGCGCCGCGCAAGAAGAACACAGCCCGCACTCCAGGTAGGTCCAGAATAATTTATTTGAATAGCTGACGCGTTTCGACCGAGAGGTGTATATTTATACGTACATACCCACACACACACACACACATATATGTATGTATGTATGTATGTATATATATATATATATATATATTTTTTTTTTTTTCTCTGGAATTGGTTAGCAAGTGCCTCCACCCATGAGCTGGTGCTAAGCATAAATGTGCACCCCAGGGCACCTTCATAAGAACACTTATAGACTTGCAAAAGGATACCAGGCAGACTGAACCTGCTGTGACCTGTTAGAAGAACCCGAGGAGGGTGAACCACTTTCCACTTGAAATCCAAGGACAGAAAGATCTCCAAGGCTCATAAGGCTGATCTCTAGGGTTGCTCCAGTATAAAGCTGAACATGATAGCATTGTGAAGAATCCTAGCTGATCAGTGGCAAATGGACCTGGAGTGGACTTTGGTGTATCCTCTGTCTGACATGCTGAAAGCCTCTACATGCTCCACCTGAGGTTCTGGAGCCCTTAGAAGGGTGCTCCTGTGGTTGATTATTGTAGGGACACATTGTGTACCTTACGTAATACATAAGTTAGGCCACCTACTTCCAACTTCTTGCAGGCACCGTTTAGCAGAACAGGGGAATTTTTCTAGTGTGCTTTAGGAGAGCAAGCTCAAATTTAAAATGTTACTGAATTTTTAGCCATACATAGTTGAGCCTTGCAATCAGAAGTCTTGAGATTTCACCAGCCCTGCACATCATGAGATTAATCATAACAACTATCCATTACTTGATTTGCTTCTAGTCGTACCTAAGGAAGTTACATGCTCACATTGTAAGTAGGCCAACAAAAACTTCAAATCATGCTTGATGGGTGGGAATTCACTGAATTTGCCTATGTGACAGGATTGAACTAAGAAACAAAGATTCGCTAAGCAATGAAATATCACTTTCTGATAGATACACCTGCCTTGTGGATTCCTCACCTTGTGAATATCCCCCTTGCGCCAGCAACGTTCGGAATTTTTCTTTGTAGCACGCCGGCGTGGGCGACGTCACAGGTACGCGGCATCGCGCGCGACTCCGTCTGACGTCACCGACCCCTTATTAGGCCTACGTCGGCGTGATGACACCAGTTCCCTTTTTTCCGCGTCGTCGACGCTAACGGTTTCAGGGATCTTCTGTTGTTACAGATAGAGACTTTGTTTCTATTTGTTGTTACTGTTTCTGTTCTTCGTCGAAGATGTCGTAGAAGAAAACGGGATTTAAGCAGGTGTGGCTTGTGTGCCAGAATGATGTCAATTACTGATCCACACGAGGATTGTTTATGGTGTTTGGGATCGGATCACGACGTCAAGGGCTGCTGGTCCTGTTCGAAAATGAATCCAATACAGCCTCCTACGAATCCAATGGGTTCTTACCCTTCCTTTCCTGGTCCTGGTCAAGATCCATCGCATTTCCTAAATGCTATGTATGGAGTGTATGCGAGGGCAATGTACCCCACTGGAGCACCTGCGGGTCCTATGGGTCCTTTGTCTTTCAACTTGGGTGTCCCCCAAGCTTATGCACCGGCGCCTTTTCTACCCTTCATGCCGACTCCATGCCCTCCTTGGATCGGTTCAGCGCCGCCGAGGTCATCGACTCCGCGCACGGCTTCGCCGGCTCCGGATCGACCTCGGGATTCAGATCGAGGCTCGACGCCGGTTCCTGTTCCTCTGACTCCAGCTCCTCGGTCGACGCCGGCCCCGACTCCGTCGGAGTCGTTACCGAATCCGTCGACGTCGGTCCGTATGGAATGGTCGAGGCGTAGAGCCCAGCGTCTACTTGAGGAAAAAGAATATGTGGAATCTGAAATGGAGGAAGGTGAACTTCATGAGCATGAGGATTATTTTGAGGATCTTCATTCTGCTAGCAGTCTTGAGCTTTCTCCGGAATGGGGGTTACCTGTGGTTTCGGATGCACCCTCCAAGGATGTTGTTCCATATCATATGGTAATTAGGAAGGCTGCTGATTTGCTAAACTTAACTCTGCCAACAGTTGAGTTTAAGCCCTATATCCTCACGGAGGTCTTACATTCGCCCTCTTCTATCGTTGAACCTACTCTACCTTTTACCGATGCTCTGACCGAACCAATTCGGGAGGTTTGGAAAAAGCCTTTGTCTGCACCTGCAGTGTCTAGATCGGTGGCGAGACGTTATAGGGTGGCTCCTGGAGATCCTTAATTCTTGTCATCTCACCCTTCGCCTGAGAGTTTGGTGGTTCAGGCTGCTTGTGCAAATCGATCAGCTGGCTCCTTTCCTCAAGTTCCTGGAGATAAGGACTCCAAAAAGTTGGATCAGGCCGCTAAGAAAGTCTTCTCCTCTGGTAGCATGGCCTTAAAATCGACGAATGCTACTTCTTTGCTTGGCAGATATGTGCATGCCTTAATGGACTCAGTCAAACAATTATCTGCTAAACTTCCAGAAGAAGACAGAAAGAACTTTAATGAGGCTGTTTTGGACACTCAAGCTGCGGCCCGTCAAGTTATTCAGAGTGGCATGGACACTGCTGACTCCGTGGCTAGAATAATGGGTTCTTCGGTGGCTACCAGAAGAGCTGCTTGGTTAAAATCCTCCGAGTTTTCCTCTGATGTACAAGCAACTCTTTTGGATTTACCTCTCGACGGGGTTGGTCTCTTTGGAAAGAAAGCAGACACAGCTCTGGAGAGATTCCAAGATAGCCGGGCGACGGCTAGGTCTTTGGGTTTACAGTCGAGAGGTACAACTGCTAGGAAGTTCAGGGGTTTTGGCAGATCTTCATTTCGTCCTTTCAGGCAAGGACAACAGCAACAGCAGCAGCAGAACCCTCTGTACAAGTCTTATAGAGGTAGACAGAAGGGTCGTGGACGTGGACGTCAAGCCTCCTCCTCCTCTACTTCCTCTTCCAATTCCCACCCCCCACCTGCAGCAGCAAAGCAGCCCTAGATCCGCCATTCCGGATCATGTGGGTCGGTAGGGGGTCGGCTTACTCATTTTCTATGGGATTGGGAATCGGTTACATCCGATCTTTGGGTTCTCAATCTCGTAGAAAATGGGTATGCCCTTCCCTTTCGGGAATTTCCTCCCAATTACCCTCCTTGCCAAGGTTATTGTTCGGAGGACCACCTGCTCCTCCTGCAGGAAGAAGTCCTGGCACTGTTCAGAAAGGGTGCGATAGAGGTGGTTCCGGAGCAGGAAAGGGGTCAGGGATGCTACTCCCGGTATTTTCTGATCCCCAAGAAAGATGGCAGGCTTCGGCCGATCTTGGATCTCAGGATCTTGAACTTGTATCTGAAACAAGAAAAGTTCAAGATGCTCACTCTTGCGCAGGTTCTTCAAGCGCTGTTGGAAGAAGACTGGATGGTGTCGATCGACTTGCAGGATGCTTATTTTCAAATCCCTATCCTGAAGTCGCACAGGAAGTATCTCCGTTTTACGGTGGGTTCGCAACACTACTAGTTTGCGGTCCTCCCGTTTGGACTTACTACTGCGCCTCGAGTTTTCACCAAGGTGATGGCGGTGGTGGCAGCACATCTCAGAAGATCGGGGATTCCTGTATTTCCGTATCTGGACGACTGGCTCATCAAAGCAGAGTCGCCAGGGAAGGTGCTCCTCCATTTGCAAAAGACAACTCAGTTGTTACACAGGTTGGGTTTTTCGATAAATGTACCCAAATCTCACCTGGTGCCCTCCAAGCGCAACCTGTTCATAGGTGCGGTACTGGACACTACTGTATGTCGTGCATTCCCTCCACCTCAATGGATTCGCGACATACAGGAAATGAATCCTTTATTTTTCAATGGAGCGGTTGTTCCAGTCCTGAAGGTCCTTCGCCTGCTCGGTCTGATGGCTTCTTGCATTCTGTTGGTCAACCATGCACGCTGGCACATGAGGGCACTCCACTGGTGTCTCCGCAGGCAGTGGTATCAGCACAATGGAGATCTCAGGGAGTCTGTGAGGATCTCCAGAGAAACTGCGGCGGATCTGTCTTGGTGGAGTGTGGAAAGAAATCTTTCTCAGGGGAAGCCTTTCCAGCTGCCTCCATTGGTGGCCACAGTGATAACGGATGCATCCACTCTCGGGTGGGGTGCTCATCTGGGGGATCTGGAGGTCAAAGGTCTTTGGTCTCCAGAGGAAAGGTTGCTTCTTATCAACCTTCTAGAGTTACGGGCGATACGTTTGGCGCTCAAGGCCTTCCTCCCTTCCCTTCGCGGTCAGTCAGTTCAAGTCCTGACGGACAACACGACCGCGATGTGGTACATCAATAAACAGGGAGGAGTAGGGTCGCAGTGTCTGTGCAGAGAGGCTCTGCGTCTCTGGTCCTGGGTTCAGGACCACCAGATTTGTCTGATGGCAAATCATCTGGCCGGAGTTCTGAACGTTCGTGCAGACGTTCTCAGTCGGCAGTTCTCTGCCGATCACGAGTGGAGGCTTCACCCGGAGGTTGTTCACGACATCTTTCAGATGTGGGGGACTCCTCGGGTGGACCTATTCGCCACTCATGAGAACGCTCATTGCCTGTCATTCTGCAGTCTCCAGTATCCGATGCAAGGAGCTTTGGGGGACGCGTTTCAGTTGAGTTGGGGAAATCAACTCCTTTACGCGTTTCCCCCCATACCCTTAATTCCTCGGGTTCTGAGGAAGATTCGCCAGGACCGGGCCCAAGTCATATTGGTCGCCCCGGATTGGCCAAGAAGGGTGTGGTACACAGATCTTCTCCACCTCTCCTCGTGCCCGCTGCTCCGTCTCCCTTTCAGGGCAGATCTCCTCTCTCAGATGGAGGGGCAGGTTCTACACCCCCATCTCCAGACATTACACCTTCATGCCTGGAGATTGAACGGGGCAACCTGAACTCTTTTTCTCTCCCTCACGATGTGGTGGATGTCATTCTTTCGGCCAGGCGTGACTCCACCAAGTCCATCTATTCGTATAGATGGTCTAAATTTGTTGTTTGGTGTAGGGAGAAGGCTGTTGACCCCTTGAGGGCTCATCTGTCTGATATTTTGCAGTTTGCTCTCTCTTTGGCACAGCAAGGATTTGCTGTTGCCACAGTCAAAGGTTACCTTTCGGCGTTATCGGCATTTCTCTGCTTGCCGGATCAGCCGTCTCTTTTTAAATCTCCAGTTGTTTTGAGGTTTCTGAAGGGCCTCACGAATAAGTTCCCTCCTTGAATCTTGTCTTAACATTCTTTATGGGTTCTCCCTTCGAACCCTTACACAAGTGTCCCATGAGGCTTTTGTCTTTTAAGACGGTCTTCTTAGTGGCAATCACCTCGGCAAGGAGGGTGAGTGAGCTTCAAGCTCTTAGTTCTAAGCCCCCATTCCTAACCATTCATGCTGAACGAATGGTTCTTAGGACCAGGGCTGCTTTTCTGCCTAAGGTGGTAACTCCCTTCCACCTAGGGCAGTCCATTACCCTTCCTACCTTCTATCCTCCCCCTCACCCTTCTAAGGAGGAAGAGAGACTACACCGTCTGGACCCTAAGGGGGCGGTGTCTTTTTATTTGGATAGGACTAAAGACTTCCGGATTGATGACCAGCTGTTTGTTGGTTTTGCTGGCTGTCGGAAGGGCAGATCGGTGCACAAGCGCACACTTTCCAGGTGGATAATCCTGTGCATCAAGATTTGCTACTCTCTGGCGGGTATAAGAGCGGTATAAGAGCTCATTCTACCAGGGCAAGGTCTGCTACTTCTGCATTATCTAGAGGTGTACCTGTTGAGGACATTTGCAGAGCCGCGACTTGGGCCTCCCTCCACACTTTCGCGAAGCACTACTGCTTGGATACCGAGGTGAGGAGGGACGGCCACTTCGCGCGCTCTGTCCTCCAAGATTTCCTGGTGTAGCAGAGTGGACACCCTCCTCCGGGAGTGGGGACTGCTGTGGGACTCTATTCACAAGGTGAGGAATCCACAAGGCAGATGTATCTATCAGAAGAACAAGTTACTTACCTTCGGTAACGCTTTTTCTGGTAGATACAGTATCTGCCTGTGGATTCCTCACTGACCCACCCGCCTCCCCGTTGTCCACTCTGCTATACCTGAGTTTGTGTATATTTTTATTTATATTTGGATATATATTGGGTTTTTGATACCTTTGCTTCGCACTATGTGTGCTGTTCTGATTTGTATGTACTATGTACATTGTATATATGTATATTTGCTTTCATTGGTCCGTCCGGGTGCCTCGAAGGCACGGAAAAAAGGGCGGAACTGATGTCATCAAGCCGACGTAGGCCTAATAAGGGGTCGGTGACGTCAGACGGAGTCGCGCGCGATGCCGCGTACCTGTGACGTCGCCCACGCCGGCGTGCTACAAAGAAAAATTCCGAACGTTGCTGGCGCAAGGGGGATATGCACAAGGTGAGGAATCCACAGGCAGATACTGTATCTACCAGAAAAAGCGTTACCGAAGGTAAGTAACTTGTCCGTTGGACATCTGGACAAGTACGATCAGTTATTTCAACCATTCTATAAAGTCTGTTACTCATATAGACATTTTGTTACGTACATTCCCCCAGATTCATCAATGTCCCGATTTGCGAGTCCTTAATAGCGATTATTAAGGAATCGCTATTAACCCCTTCAGCGCTGATGACAAAGCCAGCTCGTCATGGGCGTTACCTGCGCTACGCGGATGACGAGCTGGCTTTGTCACAAACCGCGCATTTTTCAAATTCCAGCGCACAGCGGGAAAACGCAGTAGCGCGGTAGAGGTTAAAGACCCGCAAAACAGTATTCATGTAGAAATCGCACAATTAAATGCGATATCTACTGCTTCCTTATTTGCGATTGCTAATTGCTAATCGCAAATAAGGAATGACTCCCCATTCATTCCTATGGGCCATAGGAATGAATGGGGAGTCATTCCTTATTTGCGATTAGCAATTAGCGAATCGCAAATTAGGAAGCGATTTCAAGGGTGCCAGGGTGTCCAAAGGACACCCTGTAGCACCCCTGAAATGCAAATGAACACAGGTGTTGCGCACACACATGTCCAAAGGACATGTGTGTGTGTAACATACAACTTAGAAAAATGCACTAAAGTGCATTTTTCTAAGTTTTCGCTATTTACCACGAAGTTACACTTCGCAGTAAATAGCGGCCCCATATTGCGAATTTGCAATTTTCAAAAGGTTCATGAATAGCATTTAAGGAATCTCTAATTGAGATTCCTTAAATGCGATTCTTCGCAATTAAGCGATTTCTGTAATTGCGATTTTTGCATTTGGGATGATGAATCCCAAATGCAAAAATAGCGCTCGCAAAGGGCCGGATTCTCAGAATCTGGCCCTTTGCGAGCCGATTTTACATTGATGAATCTGGCCGATTCTGATTTGTGTACAAAATCGCAATATCAAGTTCTGAACAAAAAGCTTTTTACTTTGAAATAGCATTTTCTAAGATCAACATATCAGTGTTTTATACCATTACATTTTTAGCTTGTGAGCACTGAAGGAAGCAATTTGGAACTAAGTCAAAAGGTATCCCAGCTAGAAGAACAACTAGAAGTCGCTCGAAACAAGGCAGTTAGTTGGAGGTCCTATGAAAATACAATTTTCATCAAAAACCAGGTATGTTCTGTCCTAATATCAAGACAATGCTTTCAGTTCGAATGAAATGACAGATATATTTGCGAATTAAAACACACATTGAAATTGAGGTATTTCTTGCATCTGGTAAAATTTGACTAACAGATTTTAACCAAACCAATCGCTGTTTTTCAAAGCAGTGCATTACTCCTAAATTGGTCTGATTGACAAAAGTAGAAGTAACTAACCGCCTGATTCATCAAGCTAAATTGCACTCGCAAAGGGCAAGATTCTCAGAATCTTGCCTTTTGCGAGTGCAATTTTTGCATTTGGGATTCATCATCCCAAATGCAAAATTCGCTATTTAAGAATTCGCACATTTGCGAAGAATTGAATTTAAGGAATCTCTATTTGAGATTCCTTAAATGCAATTCATGAAGCATTTTAAAATTGCGAAAATGCAATTTTGGGCCGCTATTTACCGAGAGGTCAGACCTCTCGGTAAATAGCAAAAACTTAGAAAAATGCATTTAAATGCATTTTTCTAAGTTGCATGTTACACACACACATGTCCTTTGGACATGTGTGTGCGCAACACCAATATAGATTACATTTCAGGGGTGCTACAGGGTGTCCTTTGGACACCCCTGCACCCTTGAAATCACATCCTTATTTGCGATTAGCTAATTGCTAATCGCAAATAAGGAATAACTCCCCATGCATTCCTATGGGCCTGTAGGCCAATAGGAATGCATGGGGAGTTATTCCTTATTAGCGATTAGCAATTAGCTAATCGCAAATAAGGAACATGTAGGAATCGCAATATTTATTGCAATACCTACATGAATCCCGTTTTGCAAGTCCTTAATAGCGATTCGTTATGAATCGCTATTAGGGGCTCGCAAAACGGGAGAGTGATGAATCAGGCTGTAAGTGCCAGGTGTACAAAAATTATGAACTGAGATTTCCAAATTGCGATTCTCACCGAATCACATTTAGATAATCTCAGTTCCTACTGTAAGAAACCTTAGAACCTTTAATTAGCGATTAGTAACAGGTCTCAAATCGACCTACCTCATGAAGTTCGCAACCACTAGAAATGTTAGCCATTATAAGGATGGTGGCCTGTAGGGGTAAGCAGAACACCATTACTGTAATTGCTTTAATTTAGGTTCTTGAATAAAAGTTGGATTGAATTCCTGTCTGATGATAATTCTTTGGTATATATTTTGAATTGTTTAATGTTTGATGTCATGCATGGCCACGGTAGGAGGAGGGAAGAGCTCTCTCACACCACCCGTCCCTGATTTTTGACACATTACAGTCTGTTTCCTTTGCAGTACTGCACCTGAATGACAAATATCGACCCATATTTGCGAAGGTGTGGTCAATTTTGCAGAGAACAGCTATTGTCTCCCATGGGTCCCTCGTCTAGATTAGTGTTGCTTGGGTTAGTTGACCAATATTCTTCAGGGAAGGGAGACGAGAGTACAAGCAGCTAAGATGTAAAAGAAACTGGAGCTTTGCCTTACTTTGTGCTCACCAACGAGGGTGCAAAAGAAGGCAAGAGGCCTAAAACAGTAACGGACAATCGTACTGAAAGGGTTGTAGCATCAAATCCAGCAGCAGTGAATACATAGAGCACCCAAGCAAGAGATTCATCTGGTGGGCAGAGTAAAAGGAGCTAATCATGGTAAAACAGGTGAACTGGTGCACTGAGAAGCCCGTCATCTCCCTACCACAGTGTGACACTTCCTACGTGGTGGAAATGAATATGTGCCGTGGAAAGAAGATTATGAGGCAAACAAATTTAGATTAATCAGGCGATGTTTAAATATGATCTTAGATTTTGAGCAGTGAAAGACAGCTGGGTAACCCTGTTCTCCTGACAGTTTTAGGTATTGTAATTACCTGACGCAGTCAAACTTACAGAAAGTATTACGAAACGAGGACTATACAATGGTGTGACCCCAGAGTCTGAACGACTCCAGTAGATTAGAAACAATGACTTAAAGTGAAAGACAGCCCATGCTCCAAACAGAGGCCCTCCATGGACTATGGATGCAAGAATACACTCCAAAGAGCTACCAGTTTGATATCTTTCTCCCCAAAAATCCATTTAAAAGCCACAGTAAAATAAGAGATGGAAAATTAGAGAAAGTGTAGTTTTAAAAATCACAGGTTGTAGCAAGAAAGGGTTCAAAGGAGAGGGTGAGAGGAGGTCTCATAGTGCTAACAGAAGAAAGCACATTTAGGTTTGAGAATAGGAGATTATGGTTAAAGATCTCCAGGTCTGTCGTCTAGTCACCTGTCCATCCTTGAGCACATCCTTCCTGTGAAAGACACCCTCACCTTTCCAGATCCATGCTGTGTCCACTACCTCTCGCCCCGATCATATTACATCTTTACACCCTCACCTTTCCAGTTCCATGCTGTGTCCGCTACCTCTCGCCCCGTTCACATTACATCCATACACTCTCACTTTTCCAGATCCATGCTCCGTCCACTACCTCTCGCCCCAATCATGTTACATCTTTACACCCACACCTTTCCAGATCCATGCTGTGTCCGCTACCTCTCTCCCCCATCACATTACATCCTTCCACTCTGGCTTTCCAGTTCCATGCTGTGTCCATTACCTCTCTCCCGTTCACATTACATCCATACACTCTCACCTTTCCAGATCCATGCTGTGTCCGCTACCTCTCACCCATTCACATTACATCCATACACCCTCACCTTTCCAGATCCATGCTGTGTCCGCTACCTCTCCCTGTTCACATTACATCCTTACACTCTGGCTTTCCAGATCCATGCTGTGTCCTCTACCTCTCTCCCCGTTCACATTACATCTTTACACCCTCACCTTTCCAGATCCATGCTGTGTCCGCTACCTCTCTCCCCCATCACATTACATCCTTCCACTCTGGCTTTCCAGTTCCATGCTGTGTCCATTACCTCTCTCCCGTTCACATTACATCCATACACTCTCACCTTTCCAGATCCATGCTGTGTCCGCTACCTCTCACCCATTCACATTACATCCATACACCCTCACCTTTCCAGATCCATGCTGTGTCCGCTACCTCTCCCTGTTCACATTACATCCTTACACTCTGGCTTTCCAGATCCATGCTGTGTCCTCTACCTCTCTCCCCGTTCACATTACATCTTTACACCCTCACCTTTCCAGATCCATGCTGTGTCCGCTACCTCTCTCCCCGTTCAATTACATCCGTACACTCTAGCTTTCCAAAATGGATGGCTTTCTCTCTCCTGCCTTGGATGCGGAGCATTTTTTTAGAAATGTTTACAAAAGGGCTCGATAGAGATCTTGAACTGTGGAAAGCTCCTGTTGCAGCTACAGAGGCGTTCAGTGCCAGGTTAGCCGACACTTATCTGTAGCTCAGTGTATAAGCCTTGTCGATTAACCCTAGCAGTCCCATGCAGCTCCAGGCGTTAAGGGAGACCCTTTATCCTGTCCGACTCTTTCAACTTGGATCTGTTTCGGGTTCTCCTCCATGGTAGGAATGCCAGGTTTACAATCTTGGTGAATTATTCTAAAATATTAATGCGTGTCTGTTTTTGAGGACATCTTAAGGGGTCTTGAAACATCTACGTATTTATTCATGATGTTACTGAAGGCACATTAGGCAAAGTGGCTACAAGTCCCCCTTGTTTTAATGAGTGGGGAGAGGACAGGCATCGCTCCCTACTGAAGGAGGTGGAGCGATTGAGGCAGTCCAATAGTTCAGGTGCTTCTTCGTACCTCAGATGTCCTTAGTGCACCACTCCTTAGTGTGCCTCCATTATCCTTTCTAATGCGGCATGTTCCGTGTGGTGACAGTGGGTATGTGTGTTTGTACGTATGTGGGCGTATTTGCAGTGTATATGGGGGTGGGAGCTATGGTGAACTGCACAGTTCTTTTACACTTTTATAGCGTGCTCTGTTGAGGACCTTGCCATGCACAAACTTTACTTACAACAACAGACTAAACCAATTCACTTTACAAACTTAAGGGCTTCTTGCAATTAGGATATGATACCCTGTTTGTATGGAACATTTCAAAACCACTGTGACCTGTAACAAGTCAAATGTATTATGTGTTAAACAATCACCCTTCAGTATTTCACCATCTAACCTTTAATAAACATATTTTGTAATGTGAAAAAAAGTCATTGCTTTAAAATAGACCATGTGTTTTAAATGCAGCCTGTTTTGCCAGTGTACCGTGAGATCAATATTTTGTTTAACATTCTCAAAAGGGAAGGGGTCCCATAGGGACCCTTCCCATTTGCGAATGGTTACCACTACCTTCCAGAAGTCGGTAAAATATTCATGTTCTGTGACCATAGTTTGGTCGCAAAACACTAATATATACCACTGAGATTCGGTATTTGGAAGGAATGCCCTAATCACACCCCTTCCAAATACTGAATCGCAAAACCAAATGACGATTTGGTAACAAGTTACTGAATCACAATTTGGCTTTTTGTACATTTTAAAATACAATACTTTTTTGTAGACCGTGAATCGGCCCATTCGTGACCACCTTTAAAAGACGTGTACTTGAGGCCCAAAATCCTTACCTAAATGTCCCTCTTGAGCAAGTGTAAATCACACCTCTTTAGATTACTGCGCAAACATTCCACTCGGGCATACGGACCTTTATAACCCAAATAGGATAGTTTCTGTTGTATCAACATTGACAAGCAATTAGCTGTTCCTCATCCAATACTCAGTACCATGAACAATTCCTGGAATCTAGGTCTGTTGCCACTTTCTGTGAAGCCCTAAAGATAGAGCTCAGTTTCACCTGCAAAGAAAATTAGACCTCAGATGCAGGTGTGCCACATATTTGGATATGTTAATCAGATAGCAGTTGAAGACACATGGAAATACAGGATACCTTGTTACATCAATGAGGCCTCTGATGAGAGGAAATGGCCTAAATTGACTCCTTGGAGATAAAAGGACGAGAATCAAGGGAGAATAGCTGTATAGAACACAATATCATCGACGAGCAATTAAAGCAACATTGGATGGTCTACTGTAATGGGCACGGTGGACCAATATTGCCACTTTACTTTTTATTCAGTTTTCACATTTTCATACCACATGGTCACAAGTGCTGCGCCACTGCAGGGGCTTGATCTAAATCCTTATTAAATGAGGGCTGGCAATTGTTGTGGTCATAGTCATCCATTAGAACCCACCCTCCTACAACCTCGCCAAGAATTGTTGGTGATAGTCTGACATTTCAGAACTTATTTCCATGTGAAACTGCTACACTGAATATATCTCATAAAGAAACATTGTATCCTAGTACTCCTTTGAAACCATCAACACTCCTGGTAGAAGGCATTCAATAATGGAATATTTTGCTATATGTCTGGTTCCAAAGACAGCAACACCTTACGTTCTTAAAGAAAAATGCCACCCGAGTAAGAGCCAGTATTTTGTGAACTCTGTCCCATTTCGGAAAGCAGATGCACCTGAACAATACTTTAAGGTAGCCGTTTCATGTACGTAACGTAACTGGATGGTTCAAACGGACAGCCTCGAAAGCTGCCACTTCTACAACACTTCTTTAGCTGATATCACTATTCCCTCTGGGACTCTAGCAACATGTTTTCTGAAGACCTTTGAAAAGATATACGGCAAGACTTCATCGAAGTCCAGGGAAAGAAAAAATGTTGTCAAACCAAAATACTAAGTGCACGTAAAGACATGGCGGCAGGCTCATCATTCTACAGAGAAACAGATAATACCTGCAAGTTGATTCCAGCATATAATATATTCAATCTACTTTTTACATGAACAGACCTTTTTGGATCTCATTATTAGCACGGTGCATAAAATGAAAGCAGAAGGATATAAGCTCAAATGTTTATTGCTGGGAAGACCTAGATGATTATCATGAGTATGGCCTGTGTACTGAGGTAGTGGCAAATGTTTCCTCTGAAGTGCTGTCACCAGCATTGTGAGAATACTTTCGGCAAAAACGTAATGCTGGGCATGTCATGATGGCCAGCTGGTACTTTATTTGATTTTCAGAAATCCCCCTCAAAACAAGGTTATATCTAAAAATAAAAAAATAAACAACTCTCTCAGCCCGTGGAGGCCATTGTGGGCGATTTCCTGTTCACAACCTCCATGATTAATATGGAGGTCTCAAGCAGGAAAAAAAAGCATTGGAAAGCTGGCCGTCTTTAAGCTGTGCTTAATCTGAGCCTGTAGTTTCCGGTGCTCTGCACCACACTTGTTTGTCAACACTGGGCTTGTACCAGTCTGTCACATGGTGGTGCTGTTGAAAATGACTATTGACTGCCGCCTAAGCCTTTCTTATAGATTTGGGGGCCTAGAGTTGGCTGAATTGTCACACTTTTAGATTTGACGAATTAGTAATTGAGGTGATACTGCCATTGACAAGGCTGGCAGGGGCAGTGTGTGGTGCAAGCTGCAGTGGTCTCCTAATGAGGCCCCTGGCACTTACAAATTAAGCACTGTCTTGAAGGCTCAACCTAACTAGGGCAAGCTTTTTCACACTTAGGAAGCAGTTCAGAGGCAGACAGGACTTTAAAAAGTAGTTACTCCAGCATTGAAACTGTCATAGATTCACATGCTTGAATGATTCCCTCATCGTCGAGATGGGAGTCCCCGATACATCAAAAAAGCAAAGCTAAACCAATACAAAGCAGAAACTAGGCCTGGGCCCATTTCAGTTTTGTAACCCATATCTCTCGTTTTGTAAAAGAGAACAAAAGTAATTCTTGAACCAATAAGGACCCTTCACCCGCTAGAGCACTCTAGAGCACTCCTGAGAGAACCATGCATGCTACTGGGACGGGCTACTTGCTTAGCCAAAGGGCCCATCATCCTCTTCCTCAGAATCCCGCTCTTCCAACAGGCGAGAAGGCAAAAGAGGTTTTCTTTTCCTTCTCACCTGTACGAGTAGCCCGTCCCAGCTGCATGTTAAGTGTCAGGAGGATGATTTTGAGGTGGAATATGGAGAATATCAAGACTATACTCCTCAGCAACAAAACCATCAGGAGTATAAGGAGGAGGTAGTTTGCATGCCTTCTTCTTTATTAACGTAACAACAATTCATGTTGGCTGGCTACAGGAAGAGATTTCCTTTGATTCCTGTACCTCAGGAACTACAATCAGTAGTTCCTCTTCCACGTTCTATTCCATCTACTCCAAAGAGGGTTCAACTATACTGGCGAAACCTCTACAGAAATCCCCTCTATCAGTCCCTCAACAGTATCCGGGTACTACGGATGATGATCAAGAAGAGGGAGAGCTTATAGATCCACATAGAGAGTGGAACGACTACCTCATTCCCACGCCTTCTTATCCTTCTCTGGTGCCCGCTAACTCACCACCAGAGGATATTGGTGGGTTTCATAATTTGTTAGAGAGAGCTGCAAAGAGATTTGATTTACCTATGCCGGCTACCCAAACAGCCTGTTTTTGATATGATTTTAAAGAGCCCTTTAGGAAATCAGTGAGGGCTATTCCCATTATAGGTCATGTATGGGAGGAAGGACTTAAGGTCCTGAAAACACCAGCGACAGTGACATCAGTGCTATCGAGGTTGGAGAAGAAATACAAGGCCCCAGAGGATGCTCCAGCCTGTTTGGTGGGCCATCCCAAACCGGATTTGGTTATTTCTCAGGCAGCTCAGCGGAAATCCAAACACCCATTGGCAGCCATTACCACACCTCCTGATAGGGAAGGCAGGCACCTGGATAACGCCGGTAAGCGTTTTTTTTTTAACAATGTCAGCTCTGTTGATCAGAGCAGCTAATGCCCTTGCTATACTGGGTAGATATGACAGACAAATGTGGTGTAACCTGGCTCTGTATATGGATCAGCTTCCTGAAGAGACCAAACCAGCAGGGCCGGACTGGCTACCGGGCAGTTAGGAATGCTGCCGAGCTGCTGCCTGATTTTACTGCAGTGGAGGCAGATTTCGTCCATGGAGACCTGCGTGTGCTGTGAAATACTGAAAGCAAAACGAATTTCGTTTAGCTCACGCAGTTCCCATTAGCGAAATCACCCCCCAGCTCAGCAGCATTCCTAACTGCCCGGTAGCCAGTCCGGCCCTGCAAACCAGAAGTTAAGAAAATTCTCCAGGTGGGCGAAAGTGCATCTGCAGAGATGATAGACTGTGCGATGGATATCGCAACTACAGTATTCAGGTCGCTGGGTGTTGAAGCGGTTTTGCGCCGTCAAGGATAGCTCCAAGCTACTTCGTTTAGACAGGAAGTTCAAAATAAGATCCTAGACTTTCCATCCGATGGAGAGGCTTTATTTGGGAAGCACATCAACGATGCGCTTCAACATATTAAGAGAGTTACTGACACAGCGAAGTCTTTAGGGAGGCTTCACTATCGGAAAGTGTCCTTTAGAGGAGCTAGAGGAAGGGGCCTTCCTTCCTACAGGGGAGGATTTCAGCAGTATAGGTACCCCTCGTACGCTACATCTTCCCAGCCGTATTGACAAGACTATGTTCAAAGACAGCCACAGTCAGGGGCATATTCTAAATCTGCCCCCAGAAGAAGAGCAGGATGTCAGGGAAAGGACATCTCACGACATCAATGACGAACTTTAGGCTCTGGCTATGTTTATTCCCACCTTTCCACAAGTTCCCCTAAGGGGGGCACATTTCTTTTCACCTTCACCAGAGGCAAAAAATAACCACGGACGGATGGGTCCTCAATCTAATACAATTCCGCCATACGGTGGGGTTTCTCCATTTCCCACCTTGTAGTCCTCCAGGACAGCATGAGGAAACTAACCTACATCTCATGCGTCTGGAAGTTCTTACAATGCTCCGAAAAGAAGCAATAGAACCGGTGCCAAACTCCCAGAAAGGGAAGGGATTCTTTACCCGTTTCTTTCTGGTACGCAAGAACTTACGACAATGGATCCGATCCTGGATTTGAGAAGTCTAAACACTTATCTCAAAAAGCAGTCCATCCATCCCTCCCACAGGCAGTACCTTCGATTTGCGGTA
Source organism: Lissotriton helveticus (assembly GCF_964261635.1). Taxonomy (NCBI): domain Eukaryota; kingdom Metazoa; phylum Chordata; class Amphibia; order Caudata; family Salamandridae; genus Lissotriton; species Lissotriton helveticus. The sequence continues at coordinate 873,384,475 of NC_136059.1, forward strand.
GCAGGAAGCCATTACCAGTTGAAAAGACTGCCATTTGGCCTCAAGTCGACTCCAAGAATTTTCACCAAATGTCTGGCTCCAGTTGCAGCTTTTCTGAGGAAGCAAAGGTATCAGGTGTTTCCTTACCTGGACAATTGGCTAATCTAAGCACATTCACACGCAGCTGTTCAGTCGTCCACGGTGGCATGTACAAGACTGTTTGCCAAGTTGGGCCTGACTCAGAACGAGGAAAAGTCATCTTTGCGCCCCTCCACGAACATTACCTTCTTAGGAGCAATTTTGGACACCACAATAAACAAGGCATTTCCCTTTCTTGAGAAACACACAAAACTAATTTCACAGGCCCAATCATTCACAAATAGAAAGTCACTTTCAGTTTGCCGTTACAAGTCACTCCTGGGGAAAATGTCATCTTGCATCCCTCTCATCCCCTTCTGCCGGATAAGGATGCATCCATTGCATGAGGAGCTGGATTGACTATGGCATCAAACAGTAGGTTCCTTCGAGGTTGTCATTACAGTCACACCGGGTATGGTCCACGTCGTGTCTTAGTGGACCCAACGTCAAAACATTTCCGTCGGTCTTTCCTTTCTCACCATGGCGGCTCCTTTAAGACCTCCAGGTCAGTGGGGTTTGGCAGTGTTAAGACCAGCAGCTTCACATCAATTTGCTGGAGCTCAGAGCAGTGAGATTAGCGTTGCAGGCATTTCTGCCGAAGATAAAGGACTCGACTGTGCTGAACAGGACAGACAATGCATTAGCTCAACAAGCAAAGCGGCACAAGATCCTTTCCCCTATCTCAAGAGGCCGAGTGCATCTGGAGATGGGCTTTGCAGAATGGAATTTCGTTGAAGGCAGAACACCTTCTGGGGGATTGAAAATTTCACGGAAGACATGTTAACTAGACTCAAGTCTACATGCCACTAGTGGGAAATCCATCAGGAAACCCTAGACAACATTTGTCTGAAATGGGGTAGGCCAACAGTGGTCCTCTTTGCGACAGCTCAGAACATAAAATGCTGGTACTTCGCAAGCTGGCATCACCGACCGGGATCCTGGGGGAATGCATTTTTGATAGCATGGTCAGGCATCTTTGCCAACGCTTTTCTACCAATTCCCCTCCTACCACGACTGCTCATGAAGATCAAGACAGAGCCATGCAGAATGATCCTATTAGCCCCATCGTGGCCCTGACAACATTGGTTTACAGAACTTCTCTTTCTTTCGGAGATACAACCAATGCTCCCCTTCAATATGTAATCCACCCCTTGCACTTTCTCCAAGTGCATGACTATGCACTACTGCTCACTAGTGGAAGCAAAAGCTCTTCATTTATCTATATGAGGATAACGGTCATCAAAGTTAGTTTCCCAGAAATCACAAATGGTATCAACGCTTCCAGAACCCAGTACATTTCCTCACTTGAATGGGCAAGCAGGTACATTTCCTGCAGTCCACCACTATCCAGTCCAAGTGAATTCTGGTAGCAACATTAGATTCACAAGAAGTAATAGTATTTTGTTTGGATGGCAGATATTTTAATATTCAATAATGCTATCTTCTACATAGGATTGACTTCTTGCGCATGTCAGGTATTGGTTTCCCTAGACTCAGTGCTTCATGCTTTTCCATCAACTGTGTGCAGTTATATTGACTCTTCCATGGTGGTGCAATCAGCCAAATTGTTACAAGCCAATCTCTTTAGTCATGATCACCCCTCATGAACAGGATGGAGTGGATATCTGAGAGACCTGATAGTACAAAGATTGTGGTTGGAGAGGGAGAGCCAATTCCATACCAGTCTTCAAAAACTCAAAGCAGTTCATCTGACTCTTAAGTCCTTTCTATCATATATGGAGAGGAACAGAGAGCTGGTACTAACTAACAACCCTGTTAGCCCTGGCATCTTTTGACATGATTTCCTCTATCTTTTTGCTTGTGACCTCCTGTTTTACTGTGTTCTGCATTTTGTTTTCATTAGTTTTAAGACACTGGGCACTTTACCGCTGCTGACCAGTGCTAAAGTGCAAGTACTCCCTGTCTAAATTGTTTTGGTGATTGGTTTATCCTAGATTGGCATATTTGATTTATTAATAAAGCCCTAGTAAAGGGCACCAGTAGTGCCCAGGGCCTGTAATTCAAATGCTACTAGTTGGCCTGCAGCACAGATTTTGCCACCCACAGGAGTAGCCCTGTAAACGTATTTCAGGCCTGCCATTGCAGTCTCTGTGTGAGCAGTTTTAACTGCCATTTCGACCTGGCAAGTGTACCCACTTTCCAGGTCCAAACCTTCCCTTTTATTACATGTAAGGCACCCCTAAGGCGGCCCAAAGCAGGCCCATGGGCAGGGTGAAGTGTATTTAAAAAGTAGGACATGTACTGGTGTGTTTTACATGTCCTTGTAGTGAAATACTGCTAGTTCAGTTTTTCACTATTGCAAGGCCTATCTCTTCCATAGGGGAACATGGGGATTACCTTGAAATAACTTTTAAGTGTGATTTCCCATTGGGAACAGATGGAGATTTGGAGCTTGGGGTCTCAGGACTCACAATTTAAAAATACAACTTTTTGTGAAGTGTTTTTTAAATTGCATGTTTGAAAATGGCACTTTTAGAAAGTGGCACTTTCTTGCTTAGCCATTCTGTGCCTCTTCCTGTCTGTAGAATACACGTATGGGTTGGCTGACTGTTAGGATCTTGTGAATTCACTCTAGACAGTCACACAAAAAGAGCTGAGGTGTGCCTTGCATATCCTGATGAGCCATCACCAGGCTGATGGGCCTTCCTCAGCTAGAGTTATGGGAGGAGTTGTCACTGACACCTGAATAGGGCTGTGCCTGTCTTCACAGAAAGCTGTCTCTACCTCCCCCCCTCTATAGTGTGTCTGGAACCAGGTCAGGGAGGCACAGAGTGGGCACTATAAAGACTTTCCTTTGAAGTTTTGTCTACTTCAATGACAGAAAGGTATAAGTATTGGATCTCTGACACCCCAAAATCCTAACACTTCTGGACTGAGGACATTCTGCCAGGGAGATGAGCTGGATGCTGTAGGATGGACTGCCACTCTGCCTGTTGCTTGTTGTGCTGGCCTCCTGCTTCTGTCCTGGGAGTGAAAGGAGTGGGCTTTGCTTTCTGTATCTTGCTTACAAGGTTCTCCAAGAGCTTGTCTCTTGTTAAGATGTCTCATGACCATCAAAGGCTTCACCGGCCAGCACCTGGGCTCTCCTGCTGAGAGACCTGACTTGCCAAGTGGTGCAAAATCCAGTTCTCTTCCAGGGGATCCTCATCAATAGTCATAGGCACTGAGCATTCCCGCCCATGTGTTGGGACCCCGAAAATAATAAAAAATATATATGAAAAGCATATATATACAGCTCTCTCTCTCTCTTTCAAAATGTATATATATATATATATATATATATATATATATATATACACATATATAATTTTTCCTCATACCAATGCAGCCCCCATCTAGGAGGCTAAACAATGGTGTATTAACAAATAAATTGCTCTTGCAAACACATAGTATAGGCATAAAAACTCAAGAGGGTAAAGTAGCACTTGAACTCTGTTTTGAATGAGTAAACCTCATGAAAACACTGCAAAGAAAAAGCAGACATTGTTAGCCTTCAGGCTGCATTGTAAACTGACAGCCTAGGAAATGAAAGCATTTTCACACAAAAACAGGCAGCCATGACCCCTAGCTTCCCATCATGCCTCAGGGGCAACAGTTAGGTCAGTTGTTCTTTCCGGCTTCTTCAATCAGGACCCTGGATTCATAGCTCTTCCTTTTTATGACTTTCTGTCAAAAATTATCAGATCATTTTGAGGATATTTTGCTTTCACTCGACGTCTTTCAGCCTTAGAGTGTGAGTGTAGCCTTTTTTTTAATTCCAGAAAAGGTTTAATTCTGTCAGAAATGCCTTCCTTATTTGATCCTTGCCCTGCCTGTGGCAAAAAGAAGGCTAGATCAGACACACACCTTGTGCGTATTCTCTGCCCCCCTGATTCTCACTCTTCTGCCACCTGTCATCATTGCAAGAAGTTGTTGAGAAGGCCCATCAAGGACAGGGAGAGAATTCAACTTTATGGCCTCTATGAAAGAGGTAGGCCTCCAGTGAGACAACAGAAAAAGAGAACTTGGTCGACTTCGAGAGGCAAGGTCGCGACCGGTTTTCCTTTGGCGTCGGGATCAGCGTCAAAGCTGCAGACGACGAAGCAGTCCTCGTCGAAGACTACAGTGGTGCAGGCACATCACTCTTCAAAGAAATTGAGAACAACGCTCTCAACGTCGACAAAGGTAAAGGGCCTCTATTGTCGTCAACCAGGTGCCGCTCAACGTATAGGAGCAAATCTCAGTCGACGCTGGCTAGGTCAAGGCATATCACTCCGTCGTCGCTACATCAAAGTCGATCGATGTCGAGACAGAGGTCTCCGTCGAGGTCAATGCAAAGATCTTCAAAGTCGAGGCCCAAGAATCCGTCCCCAAAGCTGAAGCAGAAGTCTCTGTCGATGGCAGCACACCGCAGGTCGACATCGAGACACCAGTCTTAGGAGCAGAGGTGACTGACATCGAAGCAAGATTCTCAGTCGGCGACAAGTAGGCGCTCGACGTCGAGGGACCGGTCAACTGCAAGACTGAGTCCTCCTTTGAAGAGGAGAAGGTCGATGTTGAGGCAGACGTCACCGTCACCGAGACAACGGTTGACGACAAGAAGGCAGTCTGTCCAGAGGAGATGTTTCAGATCGAAGTCGATGCACCAGTCCAAAGAGTCCTCACGTCCCGTAAGCCTGTCTACATTGCCGTCACCGACGTCAAGAACAGGTTCTCGCAGCTCTCACAGAGGTTCAACGTCCAGATCTCCGGAGGTTGTGATCTCGACGTCCAGCAGTCCAGTGTCCAGGGGACATCAAGATTCAGCGGACAGGCCTGCACAGATAGAAAGAGATAACTCTCCTCCTCCTCCACATTCTCCTGAGAGGTGAGAAGGACAAAGATTGCCTTTCATCCATTTATCACCATGGTGGAACCGGCCCTTGCATTACTAGGCCACAACTCCAGCCACAGGGGCACAGCATTACTCGAGCCCCCTCCACAGGTCTCCGTTGGCTCGGCTGGTACAGGCTGTGGATAGAGATCGTACTCCATCAAGAGGCAGGGATCGCAGTTGCACTCCTGTGCACTCTCACAGAAAGGAGATCTAGATCCAGAAGCAGGAGGAGAAGGCACAGATCAACAACACCTTCTTCCTTTTCCACACACATGTCACACAGAGACTATTCGCCTACTCTTACTGACAGCCCACCATCGAGGGTCTCTCCGGTGGATGACGTTGGCACTTTCCAGGACGTGCTTTGCAGAGGGGCGGCAAAGCTAAACATCCCTATGCTGACTCGGCAAAGTTTGTCTTCTGTTATGTTCGAGACTTTGCACCAGAGGGCAGAATCTAGACCACTGCTACCATTGGTGCCGGGCCTAATAGAACAGGTTATGGACATTTTCCTTACGCCGGCGACCCTCAAGACAGCGCCGTCTAGGATTCTGAAAAAGTATTGTTCACCGGAAGGGGGCCCACCTTTCCTTAAATCTGACCCCCCACCAGATTCTGTTATAATCGCTGCAGCAAAAAAGACTCACGCAGTTGCCTCCTCATCTACTGTTCCAAATAAGGAGAATAAAAGACAGAATTCGTGAGGAAGGAAGGTCTGTCGCACATCAGCCTCTATCTGTTTGGTCGTTATGACAGGTCTTTGTGGGACTCTCTTCAAAGATTTACGGAAAAGCTGCCCAAAGAAGATCACAAGGATTTTGAAGAGGTCTTGCAAGAAGGCAGCTTGGTGGTGAACCAAGTTATCAACGCCGCAGCTGATGGAGCTACTCTTTCGGCTCATGCCTATGTGCATGGGAAATGTGCTAGAAGAACCTCCTGGCTCCGACTCACAGCGCTCAAACCAGAAGCACAGTCTCGGATCCTCAATCTTCCCTTCTCCGGCTCTTCTTTATTCGTTGCACACAGGGATGAGGAAATGTCCCAGATGAAGACGGAGCTAGACACACTAAAGGCTGTGGGTCTAGAGAAGAAGAAAGAGTTCAGAAGACGATTCAGGCCTTACAATTGGCGATCCTCCCAACAGAGGGTTCAAACCCCTCATTGACAGAAAAACCAGGATTGGCAGGAACAACAAAGGTCTCAATACCAAGGCCGTCGTTCCTCCAGAGGAAGAGGAAACCAGTGTCAGTCTAACACCTCCGCCAAGATGCAGACCAAACAATCAGTGCCCACTTCCCCCATCGCCATTCACTACTCCAGTGGAGGGAAGCATTGCAAATCATCTCGAAGAGTGGCGAGCTATCACAAAGGTCCAGTGGGTGTTAGCTACGCTGCAGACTGGGTACTCTCTCCGTTTTCAACGCCATTCCCCCTCGACCCTACGGTTCCATCATCGTGCCATCAGATGAAGATATAGTAGAGCAAAGTTGCCACCTTTCTGTGAAAATCAGCCATTGTGATGGTGCCAATATCTCAACGAGGGAGAGGGGTCTACTCAAGATACTTCTTGGTAAAGAAGAAGGGTCCAAAAGCAGAATACAGACCCATTCTGGATCTGCAAACGATCAACACGTCAATCAGAAAGGAAAAGTTTCGCATGTTGGCTCTCCATGAAATATATCCACATCTCAGGAAGGGAGATTGGATGTGTTCACTGGATCTAAAAGATGCCTACTTTCACGTTCCGGTCAGTCAACATCACAGACAATATCTGAGATTCCTGGTGAGATCTTCTCACTACCAGTTCAAAGTGCTACCCTTTGGGTTGAATGAAGTCAGCTCCCCGAGTGTTCACGAAGTGCATGGCAGTGGTGGCAGCCTCACTATGCCACAGAGGAATTTTCGTGTACGTGTATCTGGATGACTTGCTGTTGAAGGGTCCCACCCCCCACAGCGTGAGGAGTCATTTCCTACAATGCCTAGAGCTTTGTCACCAGCTAGGCCTTCATGCATGTGAACTTCGACAAATCAACTCAACAACCCACACAGAGAATCCATTATCTAGGAGCTCTGGTAGACTTCGAGGTAGGAAAAGTGTTTCCTTCGGAGAGAGACAGTTTTCCATAATCCAGAAATGCAAACTAGTCCTGGACAACAGAATGCTGTCAGTCCGTCAGATTGCCTCCCTGTTAGGGTCTTCCTGGTTCAGAAGGCCAGGCTGCGAATGTGTCCTCTGCAGCAGGATCTGGAGGACAAGTGGGATCAGCAAACAGCTTGCTGGGACGACAAAATAAGTCTCTCAAAGGCAGCAAGAGCACCCATCTCATGGTGGATGAAGAAGGAGAATATGCAAGTAGGGATTAGTCTTCGTCAAGCAGCTCGCTCTCAAACACTGATCACGGACGCCTCCTTCCAGCGGCTGGGGAGCCCAAATGGGGTCTCTCCAGACGCAAGGACAATGGTCATCAAAACAACGCTCATATCACATAAACATGCTGGAGCCGAGAGCAGTTCACCTGGCCCTCAAGGATTTCCTACCTTCGAATCAGGTAAGCTCACTTTTAGTATAGACGGACAATACGACCACCATGTACTACCTAAACAAACAAGGGGAAACTCGCTCATGCAGCTTGTCTCTGGAAGCTCAAGCTCTCTGGCATTGGCTCCTGGCATGGAACCTATCAATCACAGCGGTACACCTGCCGGGATAGCAGAACGCGAAAGCGGATGCTCTCAGTCGACACTTCAAAGACAGACAAGACTGGGTACTCAACCTCTTCTTGGACAATGAAAATACAAAAGGGTGAGACTTCACTTTAAGGTTCTACCGGCCAGGGTCGAAGGGGAATGCCCTTTTGATAGACTGGTCAGAGGCATTTGTGTATGCCTTTCCACCCCTTCCTCTCATCCCAAAGGTGGTGACCAAGCTCTCTCATTCGCACACGAGAATGATCCTGATTGCCCCGGACTGGCAGAGACAATGGTGGTACCTGGACCTTCTGCACCTGTCAGAATGCCCTCTCGGGAGGCTGCCGTGCAGGCCCGACCTGCTGTCCTAGATGAATGGGAGGATTCATCACCCCAACCTTCCCGCACTGAACATGGCAGCATGACTCCTGAGGTCCTCCAGTATGGCCATTTTGGACTACCACAAGACTACATGTCCATCTTAAAAGAAGCGAGGAGGCGGTCCACTAGACACTCATATGCGTGCAAGTATAAACGTTTTTATATATGGTGCGTTCAAAACAATTGTAACCCAACCAAGATGCAGGAGGAAGTCATTTTACCATACCTGCTCTAACCAGCTAAAGCATGCTTGAAGTTTCCTTCCATAAAGGTGCACTTTTCAGCCATCACTGCATATAGGCGCTCGCCTTCTCAGCCTTGTTTCCTTCAGTTAGAGGTTGTGAAAGACTTCTTGCAGCGTCTGAAAAAGGTCTACCCTCCAGTCCTTTCTCCTTCACCGCCCTGGGAGCTGAACCTGGTGCAATCAAAGTTGATGGGCCTGCCTTTCGAACCTATCCACAAAGCAACCTTGCAACACCTCAAGTGGAAGGTGGCTTTCCTGGTAGCGAACACCGCAGCTTGCAGAGTGAGCGAAATACTGGCCCTCTGCTCTAAGGAACTTTATACTGTTTTCCATCTCAAAGGGTGGTATTGAGGAATCATCCCTCCTTCCTTCCGAAGGTGGTGTCGGATTTCCATGTGAGTTTTAAAATTCTATCTGGATAGGGCCAAGTCCATGAGAAAATTTGATCAACTATTCATTAACTATGGGTCAATCAGAACAGGTTTTCCAGCCTCAAAGCGATCCATCTCCAGGTGGATAGTTTCTTGTATCAAGTTAGCTTATCAGCTAGCACAAAAGGTCCTTGGGCCTGCTCCTAAGGCGCATTCCACAAGAGGAAAAGCGGCTACGACTGCTTTCCTTCATAACGTGACGATCTCTGAGATCTGTAAGGCAGCAACTTGGAAGTCCTTCCATACATATACGAGGCACTACTGTCTAGATTCAGACTCCAGAGCAGACACCCAAGTAGGCCAAGCCTCCTTGAGGAATCTGTTCAACAGCTGATTGTGGCTGTTGTTTTATGTTGGGTCATTCACTCTTATTTGCCTGCAGGTGGAAGATGAGCTTGCTATTCTATTCAGTGCTTATGACTATTGATGAGGATCCCCTGGAAGAGAAGGATGAGTTACTTACCTTTATTCCTAGTTCTCTTCCAGGGGTATTCTTATCAAAGTCATAAGCATCCCACCCGCCTCCCCAGGCAAATGAGATTTTCTTTATTGTTAAAGGATATCTTTGTGCCCTGATCTTCAGGGTTACGCAACGAACATCTGACCTAACTGTCACCTCTGAGGCATAATGGGAAGCTAGGGGTCATGGCTGCCTTAAAGGTACGGCGCCAGTTTTTGTGTGAAAATGCTTTCATTTTCTAGGCTGTCGGTTTACAATGCAGCTTGTAGGCTAACATTGTCTGCTTTTTCTTTGCAGTGTTTTCATGAGGTTCACTCATTAAAAACAGAGTTCAAGTGCTACTTGCCCCACTTGTGTTTTTGTGCACATACTATGTGTTTGCAAGAGCAAATATGAGGAAAAATGATATATGTATATATATATATACATATATATATATATATAGAGCTATATATATATATATATATGTTTTTCATGTTTAATTTTTATTCTGTCCGGGTATCCGCACATGGGCGGGAAAATTCAGTGCTTATGACTTTGATGAGGATACCCCTGGAAGAGAACTAGGATTAGAGGTAAGTAACTTGTCCTTCCTGGGCCCTTGGAAGTGAAATCTGGTGATCCGAAGGAGAAAATCCGATGCTCAGCTTCTGTTTTATCGATGCTTCGCTGTAAAAGATGAACACATCGCTGCTGTCTGCCCCAAAGCGTGGTTCCCGCTTGATGCATCAACCATGACTTTCACCGCAGGCCCCAGCTTGCCATCACGGTGTGTCAAATGATTCCCCGCAGTGTGAGTATCGAGCCCCATGTTACCGACATCGATTGGACCAGCTCCCACTCCCATGCCGTATCTGCTTCGTGGCTGTGGAATCGATACAGCACATCTTGATTTTTGACGCATCAACCCTGGGTGCCGATTCTTCATCAACACTGCACCACAGTAGGAAACAGAGGCCGCATGTCCGGAAACTGACGCAGCACCTCCCCTGCCAGTAAGGAACCAACGCACCACCTTCCCTGCCAGTAAGGAACTGACTCATCACCTTCCCTGCGTAGTAAGGAACCAACACATAGCTTTGCTTTTCCAGCGTCGCACCTCCCCTTCGCCTCACGCTGTCTTTGATGTTTGAAGCTTCTAAGGTACTTTTTGCTAAACAAATGCATCCATGGACTAAACTTGCTTAATCTTTTCAAAAGGGATATTTTGACTTGTGTATGTTGGATTTTTGTCATTTTGGTCTTGTTTTATTCAGATAAATAGTGGTTAGTTTCCTAAACTGGTGTGGACTTCTTTTGTAGTGTTTTCACTGTGTTACTGATAGTGTGTATATAAATACCCTACACATTGCTTCTGAGATGAGCCTGACTGCTCATGCTAAGCTATCCCAGGGGGTAAGCAGGGGTTATCTTAGCTGTGTGACTCCCTTACCTTAACTAGAGTGAGGGTCCCTTAAACTCACTAGAGTGAGGGTTCCTTTGACAAGGTGCATACCACTGCCAACTAGAGACCCCATTTCTAACAAACACCAATACAGGGTATGTTTTAAACAAGCAAAACCAGGTGCTATGCCTGGAACCTCAGTCAATTTGAAAATGGCATCTTTGCATCTTCCAGGGATCTAGGACTCACAAGCAGATATTCTCTGTAGGTTCTACTGAGTAAAATCAAAAATGGTTTACCAGCTACGATTTCCTGCAAAATTCCAAAGTTACGTGACTAGATTCCATGAACTTGACTTGATGGGCATAATTTGATTTAAACAATTGGTTATGGAAATTTCTGCACTCACGATACTCTTTCCCTTGATTCCTTCTACATTGCTGAAGCTGTAACATTTCAAAGCGAAAATTATACTCGTTGCCCCAGAGTAGCTTAGACCGTGGTGATACATCAACCTTCTGCTGATGTTGATAATGCACACAAGACACCTCCATAGAAAAGAAATATGTTGTCTAGAATCTGGGTCAAGTGTTCCATCACACTTTGACATTATTGAAAGTGGGGTCAAGATTCCTAAGTTTTTGCCTTTTTGCCCTTTAAACTCCTTGCAAGCCTATATGGACATCTTGCAAGAAGCCAAAAGACTAGCATTGAGGGTTGCTTGCTATTTCAAGTCGTAGGTGCCAGTAGAAGAATTTTTATTCAATAACCTGCAGGATTTCAAAAGACCCCCAGCCCAGAAATCATTTCTCACTATACCATTCATAAATAATTGTTTGGAGCGGTTGCAGATATTTTTTCTCTAATCCAGAACCTTCTCATCCTGGGAGTGTAATTTAGTTATCCAAATGAATGGGTCATCCTTTTGAGCAATGTGCTATAGAATGTCATTGCAGCACCTGTTTTGAAAGACAGTTTTCCTAGTAGCTATTACATCTTCATGCAGATTACTGAGCTTTCGATGTTATCAGCTCCAAAGCACTATATGATTTTCCACGCTAATAGGGTAGTGATAAGAACTCACCTCTCATTTTTACGAAAGATAGTCTTTGGTTTCTGCACTACGTAAACTACTTCTTTGACAGTATTCTTTAGGAATACTACTACACTGGCAGAGAGGTCCTAACACTCTTTCGATGTTAGAAGAGTTGTATTTTTTTTTTTACCTAGACAAGGTGGAGGATTTAAATCGCAACAACATTTTTGACACCTATGGCACTATTTAGTCATATTGTCTTTACCTCTAAACAGTCTTTGGCTAGGTGGATTGACTCCAATATTATTCTTTGGTGTAATTTGACTAACAAGACATTACCATGCATAACCAGAGGTGAGAGCTAAAGGTAATTAAAAAATTTACCCTTCTGTGAAATTGGGGACGTGACTCCAAGGAGGTCAATCCTTATATGCAAGAGGCACAATTGCTAAGATTCAAACTTCAAAGTCAACACTGGTTAGACAAGATTATTTACATTTTAACTCATTTTGCCTGTGTTTTATCCCACTGTTTTCCCTACAGAGCAAAGTTAAGGATTGTGTTGCAGTGGTGATTTAGTATTTCTTCTTTTAATTGGAAAATAAACCAATAAAACAAATGTCTGAAATGTTGGTTTATATTAGTCTTTCAGTTATACATCTGCATTTACAAAAAACAGATTGACTCGATCTAAAAAGATATGTTTTTCAAGTAAAAACAAATTATTGGGGCTCCTACTTACAGACTGGAAAAGGCAAATGTTTACGACTTTAATGAAGATACCTGACCTCCAAGCCTTTGGGCCTGTGCAGTGGGGTTGGCTGCAGGGTCTTGGCTGCCCTTGCATTCTGCCAGCTACTTCACCTAACACTCCAGTGGAGTGCCTGTATTTTTGCAAATTAATGTTCCTGAAATTTCTAAAAATGTACCTCTTCATGTCCATTGGAAGCACCTTTTTAAATGCTAATTTCTCTGAATAGATTTACACCATAGATACAAAAGCACAATGGTTGAGTAAATTCTACCTTTGTGCCAAGTTTGGTATAATTCCATTAATCTTTTTATCTGTATCAAAGAATCCTATAGGAATTTAAATGGCAAATGTCTCTCGTGAGACCTACCACTTTTTCTTGACTCCCTTCTTGACTGAGCTGCACAAGAATAGACATGAAGAACTCAAAGTGGGTGTATTTTTTGTAAGTTTGTGCAGCTACTGCAATCGATGCCAAAGTTATTAAGAAAAAAATGTTTTCCCTAAGAAAATTCTCACATAGTTATAACCACTGTGGCGCTGTGACTGCCAGTGTACATACACAAAACGCACACATATTTATACATATATACATTTATAATGTCGAGGTTAGGTGATTTAAAGATTTTAAAAAGTAACTCCTGTGAAGTAAAGGTTCAGAAACTTTCCTGGGATGAAGTGGCTTCCTATGTAACTCCCGCAGTTTAACGACTCCTGACGTATGGCCTGTGAAGGAAGGTCACATTTCCTAAAATGATGACTACACAGCAAATCTTGGCTGAAAGTGGGTGTGTGTGAGGTAAATTGGAGCCGGCAGATGATAACATCAGCAGCTGCCTATATCTTCATACACGAATGATTGAGGTTCTTGCTAATTGCAAGAATCACTCCATGCTTTGCTCTCCACCTGCGTTGTGCAATATTTGTTGCATGTATCACTGGTGTTGGTCTAGATTCATGGGCGTGGACCTGTTATTATGGGTAACTGCCAAATAACGTGTTTGATGAGAGGTATTTTAGTAGTTCGTTTTTATGTCTCACATACAAGCAGCTGCGGGTGTAGCTGTGGGGTGCGAAACTGCATTGTCATACACCACACGAGCACAAAATACACAGCAGACTCTTACAGAAAGCATATTTGGAACAGCTCCTTTCTACCTTTGGTTACCCATCCTTTGCCAGCATGTGGCACTGGTTAACGGAGTTGTCCTTCAACATTGGTATCAGCCCACAGCATATTGAAGGTGTGAACACCTTTAAAAAGAACACAAACTGATTGTTTTGTATTAATATTTTTGAAGTAGCGCCGCAAGCTCTCTCTCTTTTGATCACCCCAGATCACCACTTCCTTTGTGGGTACAGCCGCAAGTGCCAAAGTGCCAATGAAAATAAGCTTCGACAGAGTCACTATTGTTCTTTTTTTGGTTGCCTCAATGCTCTTTTTTAACTCCCTCTCTTTCTTGAATAGTTTTTCACTTAGAAAGGGTTGCATGATATTCTATTCAGTATTGCTGAATATCAGAGATCATTCAATGATTGAGAAGTAAAGGTTATTTAGGCATGGACCTCCATTAGAGAAATATTCACTGAATTCTTGAAAAAATCTCCACTCCTCCTAAGGAAATTTGAAAAGCAAAGCATAGATCTCCATTACAGAAATATTCACTGAGTTCTTAAAAAAATCTCCCCTCCTCCTAAGGAAATCTGAAAAGCAAAGAGAAGGACAACATCCTATCAAAGTTGTTATCATTTGTCTGCGCTTCAAGAATAACCGAGACTCAACTGCCGACATTGCTCCGTCTGGAACAGCTGGGTCAGTCAGCCTGGTGCAGACGAAGCGATGTACAGCATAAAATCATAGGTGGATTCTCCAAAAGGCAGCTAGTCTAGATAAAAAGAAGGAATACAGAAAACAACACTTAAAAACCCCTAAACAGTGTCGACAGCAAAAATGACAAAGTTAGTAGTATCAATAGCGAAACTAGCAAGAAGAAGAGGAGCTCAAAACCCCCGCAGCCACAGTAAAGCTAAGGGGTGTTGACCATTGTGTTACATGGCTTCTGTTCAAAACCCTTCCACAGACCAAGTCTCAAAAGAAGTGGCCTTAATACAGTAGGAAAGAGCTTGAACAGGACATGGAGAAGGTCTCTGGCTCCTAAAAAGGAAAGAGAATATATTCCAGTTGCTTTCTGAATAAAAGTAATGAACCCAACCACCTTCCTTTAAGTATCTAGAATTCAGTCCCTAATTTTGTTAGACTGGCTAGAGATATTTCTTTTCAGATATCACCTCCCAAAACTAAGGTTCAAAACTCTCCACTACTCTGAAGTGCGTAGGCGTCTGCTTGGTAGTTTGTCTGCCAGATGCACAACTGTGGTGATTGATGCGAATGCTAGATGGTGGAAGTGGGCAGGAGTAGGGATGACCAGATTGGTTTGTATAAAATGTTGATATTGAGGTGAGGAAAAACCAAGATTCTGCATTGTAGGATCTATATTGATAGTCGTGAATACTAAAATAATTATGTGCTGCCTGTGTCAAACCCATACCACTTCTTATATATTTATTGTTCATTTAGAATTCACACTGGGTGTAAATGTCCATTGTCTTCACACACTCTGTAACAGACTAACAGAGGCTCGGTTTCATTTTCTAGTAGAATCTGATGAATCTGAATACTATTTTCAAACATACATTGGAGCATTTCATATGTAGAAAGGAAAACCTCTATAAAAAAAAGAAAAAAACAAAATGCAGCCTGATAGGCTTTCATATTAGAATGAGCAGAAAAGGAATCGGTCTGTTAGAAATTAGGTTACTGGTTGACTGGGATGTGAGACGAAGTCAGGCACCAACCACCATCCTAGTCGATTTGGCAGACGCTAACCCCAAATTAACCTATGCTCAACCCCCTGGTGGATTGGCAAGCAGCAGTCAGGCTTAACTTAAAAGCAATGTATAAACACTTTAATCAATAAAACAACACCCAGGTTTGAAAAATCAAACTTATTTGAATGAAACAAAACCAAATGACAAAAATTCAATCAGTAGAACCGGAGGCATGAATTTTGAAAGAATAAACTGCAGTAAAGCACCAACCATATCTATCTGGTCAGTGTGGACTGGGCCAACGTCAAACTTCAAGCTGACCATGATAGAGCGTGTGTTGGATAAGGTCCAGATTAGTCACCTTCTCAAGTTTTGAGCCAAGAGTCCTGTTCGCCTTGAAGAAGGTCGCTGGGAGTAAGGACATCTTTGCTGGCGGTGTTTGACGTGGCGCGAAGAGCATGCCAGAGCTTTGCATGGGTGGTCCACGTTGGCGAATGATGATGAGTGCAATGCAAAAACACAGGCTAGTGGCAGCTTGCGCTGATTTTCGTTGCAGGCGGCATGGTTTCGGTGCAAACGGGCTCATTCACGGTCACCTAATATTTTCCGTTTGAGAGCTCAAGAGCCACATCATGGGGGCTATGTTGATGGCAGGCGGATCGCCACCGCCCGCCGGCACGGTGGTGGCAATCGCCCGCCATCACAACTCCATTTACCCCCGCCATATTACCATGGCGGGGGTACCGCGGCTGACAGAAAGTCCGTCCGCCGCTTTTCCACCGGTCAGCAATTGTCACTATTGTCGGCTGGTTGAAAAAAGCCAACAATATAGTGGGCACCGCCATCCATATTATGATGGTTGCAGTGGGTATGCCTTTCCAAGGCGGAGACTCAGCCACGGAAAGGCATGCAGGAAATGACTATGGGGGCATGTTGCGGGCCCCCAGGGAGGTGGGGGCTGCACTTGGGGGATACCTATGGTACCCACCCTCATTGCCATGCCTGGCAATGCACAACTTGCCTCTTTAGCATTTCGCCGGGTACTGTTTAAGATGCGGAATGCGACCGCTTGGGTGGCGGTCGCATCCTAATTGACGGGGCAGGACCGCCGCACCCCTGGCAGCCGGTCCCAGCTCCTAATGGAGCCCCAAGGGTCCAGGACCTGAGAGACACCTCTAGGCACCTCTTAGGGGTTAGGAACCCTCTGAAAATGGGTCCAGGAACTATTAGGAAGCCTGTTGTGTACCGAAGGCTCAGATCAAGAGGCCAGCAGACTAGTTGCAATCTTGTCTGTATAGGATCTATCTTTGTGGAAGCCGTCTTGCTGGTCTCGCCACTGAACGTCGACTTTTCCTCATACTGTCAGGATGACTCTGTTAAACACTTTGCCTGGGGTTAACTGGGGTTGATAGAAGAGTTATCCCTCTGTAGTTTATACAGTTACTCAGGTCACCTATCTTTGGAATCTTGATGAGATATCCCTCCTTCAAATCTGTTGCCACCTTTTTCTCTTCTCAGATATGTCCAAACATGGGGTAGGGCATGGCTTCTGATGTTTCAAAGTCTTCCTTCAGTGCCTCTGCAGGAATGTTGTCAGACCCTGCTGCCTTCCCATTTCTCAGATATTTGATGGTTTGCCAGGAGGAATTTCACACAAAGGGTTCAACACCCTCAACAGCAGCTGCACAAACAGCAAAAGCAACAGCAGCAAAAGCAGCCTTAAGATTTCAGAAGGCCCTCTAAAGACAGAGGAGGCCAACAAATATAGGACGCTTCAGGCAAACCTCAACAAAAACAATGAAGTATTTCATTACTTCTCCATGTCAGTGACTTCTGGTGGGGGTTAGCATTTCAAATCATCAACCAAAATTGAAAAAAACACAGCAAAAGATAAGTGTGTCTAGAACATTGTTCAGAATGGATATTCTCTCAAGTGTAAATCTTCTCCACCTGCTATACCAAAGAAGAATTCCTTTTTATTATCATGAAGACTTGCTTTGCAGGGAAGCAAATAACTTACTTCAGAAGGATGCAGAGGATGGAGTATGTTTTTACTGAAAAGGGATGGAAATTCATTCTTGTTACTTTCTGGTCTAAAAGAAAGTTCCAGAGTAAGAATCCATACCCATTGTAGATCTGAGACTAACAAACAAATGGATAAAAAAGTTTAAAATGTTAGCATTGCACTAAATGTTACCCCAATTACATCAAGGGGATTGGATGTGCGCAATAAATCTTCAAGATCCCTATTTCCACATACCTGTCATAAGGAAATAGAGGAAACGTTCAAATTTGCGGTAGGAAAACATCACTACCAGTTTCAATGGCTTCCCTTTGGCATCAAGTCAGCTCCTCAACCCTTTTCAAAGTGTATTGCAGTGATAGCTGCTTATCTACAAAAACTAAAGGTTTTCATCTACCCTTATCTGGACGGTTGGTTTAATGAAAGCATCATCATCAGATCTAGTAAGAAAACATTTTCATGTGGCAGCAAACATCTTTCAGAACCTGGGTTTGAGAATGTTCAGAAGGCAGCTATTACCCCAGTGCAAAGGATGCATTAGATACCATTGTTGCAAAAGTGTTTGCTTTAGAGGAAAGACTCAAATCTATCCATCACTAATGTGGCACTCTAAAACAAACATTCCATCCAATGGCATATCTGATTTCCTCATTACCGGGATTGGTTGCGGTGTGCATTTTTCTCACTCCAAATGCCAGACTCCACATGGGCCGTTCCAGCAATGGCTGGAAGATCAATGGGACCAGAAATTTGGAAGCTTAGAGAGCAAGTTAACATTATCCCGACAATCCATCCAATCATTGCCATGGTGGTGCTAAGCAACCAACCTTCAGAGAGGGGTTCCTTTTCATCAAGACATGCCTTCTCAGACTATAGTGAGAGATGTATTACTTCTAGGATGTGGTGCTCACATGGACCATCCACAAGTACAAGGAATATGGACAGAGAATGATGAGTCCTAGCATATGAATCTGTTGGATTTGAAAGCTGTCCATCTACTGCTAAAGTAATTTCTCCCATCATTCAAAACAAGTATACTTCTTGGTTACTATGTATTATTTGTGCAAATGGGATTGTACATGCTTGAGGCAACTATCCTTGGTGGTCAGACCATTTAGAAACAGTTATTGGCAAGAAATCTGTTGATTACAGTGGTACGTCTGCCAGGTATTTGGAACGCTCAAACAAATAAGTCATTGAATATAAGAAAATTACGATGGAATTTCCAAATAGGAAGTACTACAAAACATCTTCCAAGATTGGCACGGAAGCAAACTACCCTAAGTTGCTTAGTATAAGAAAATACTGAATTGATTCTCAACAAAAAGTACCACAAATGTTTTTGAAGGTTGGGTTATCCTCAAATAGATCTGTTTACAGACACAAACAACACAAAATTCTCAAATTTCGCCTCAAAATATTATCAACCAGGGTCCATGGGGAAATCCCCTGTGAGCAACTGGCAGAGTGATTTCTTTAAGCTTTTCTTCCACCTCCCACTGAACAGTGTTCATGAGCTGCAACATCCCAAAGTAAGAATGATTCTCTTCCAAGGAATCCTCATCAATAGTCATAAGCACATGAATATTCCGGCCCATGCGCAGGGACCCTGGAAACATATAAAACCATATATGTGGAAGCATATATGTAGCTCTAAAAAAATATACATATATATGTATTTAACAATAAACACAATGCAGCCATCTCCTCGTCAGTATGTGATCCAAAAAGGGAGTTGCCAGAGAACTGAAGATTTAAAATTCGCTGCTGAGCCTCCGGTTTCAAAGCTGTTGGGCGCAGCCAGCAGGACCTCCTTGCGCATATTCGGTGCGCATATGAATGCGCAAGCAGAGAAGCCCCATTCACTGCTGTGCTACTCACTTGATTGGCTACCAGCGCCCCTCCTGGAGAATCTCTGCGAAATCTTGTTGATCCTCCTTTGGCGGCTTCTCTTTAAAGCGCTCCAATGAATACCATAAGGATCTGGCATACTGGCCCAGCAGGGCCGCAGCACTAGATACCTTCAAAGAAGATGCTGCAGAGCTGCATGCTTTTCTCCCCCAAGAGTCCTGAGCTCTACGCTCCTTGTCTGGAGGAACGGAGGAAGAAGAAGTGACAGGATGCGTTTTCTTTGCTGCTGCAATGATAACCGAATCCGGTGGAGGATCAGATTTCAAAAATAAAGGATCCGATTCAGCAGGTTTGTACTTTTTTCTGGATCCTAGCCGGAGCTGCTTCGATCGAGGATGGGGTGAGAAAAACATCCATCACTGGTTAAAGGAGACTAGGAACTAGTGGGAGCCATGGTCCAGCCGCAGATTGCTGATGAAGGGTCTCAAAAATGATAGATGTAGAAGTTTGAGGTGCCGACATATCTATATTCAGCTTCTGTGCCCCTCTAGCAAGGACATTGTGGAAGGTGTTGACATCACCGATAGGTGACACCCTGGAGGGAGGGTAGGAGAGTAGTCCCTTTTTAAAGAGTAAGTCGAGGAAGACGACCATGATGGCGTTCTTCGTTTATGATGAGCATCAGCTGGTCTATGCTCCTGAGATTTTCCTCAGGGATCCCTGGCCCGAGTAGTAGGAAACCTATCCACCTCCTGTACCAGTCGTTATAGTGGAGATCTGTGCAGTGGACTAGAATAGGTCACCGGCCGCTGTACTGAGCCAGACGGTTCTTTCTGCCAATGATGTAGGGGCAGAAGCCATCTTGGCAAAAGATGAAATGAAAGAGATTTTTGCCTCTGTGGAGAGCTTCTCGATGATTTTCTTGTCTGCTCTGGAGACTGAGCAGAAGAGGTTCTGGAGGTTGAGAGCACCTGAGGAGAGCTCATCACTGAAACAGAGGCAACTCTGCGGTCTTTGGAGACTGAGCGTCGTCTTTAGGAACGATGTGATGTCGATGGACAGTGTCTCGACGTCGACCGACTATGCGTCACCAAAACCAGTAAATATTTTGAGAGGGATCTTTTCTTCAACCTTTCCTTATGTTTCGACGTTGAATGTTCCAATGTCGAACACCTGGACCTCACTAACTTCGCCCTCGACGTTTAGCGTCTTGGAGAACCCAACGAAGTGTGAATGGACTGAGAAATCCTTTTCGGCATTGTGCCCTTAGATCTCTGAGATCTCTCTCTCTCGCTGCTGAGTGTGTAATAGAAGCCAGCGGAGCGGAGATTGGGGCACTTCTTGACATCGAACGTCGTCATGTATACCTTACATAGGGTCTAGACAACAAATCCTTCTTCGCCGTCGATATGGATCTAGACCTCGACATTGGAAAACGGAGGTGTTTGCTTGGACATTGTACGTCTTGCCTCTGGTGACGAAGAGGCACATCTCGACGTAGACCGCCGCCTGGTTGACGTGGACGCCTACTTCGACGCCGATACCCCGGTGATGACGGAGCATGTCTCGACATCGTACCGATGCAGACGGAGACTTCTCTCTCAACGTTGGGCGAGCCCGCACCAATGGAGGACAACTCCTCGATGCCGATCGTTGGCGGGTTGATGACGGCAGAGGATCTGACGCACCTGTAGTCTTCATCTATGACCGATGTTCTCTCGACACAGTGCCCGCCGTCAATAGTCTTTTCGATGAGGTTTTCGCTGGCAAAAAAGATATTTTCGGCGCCGAGCCCGACGCCAATGGAGAGCATATTGGAACCTTACTTCTGGATGAAGAACTGGCTCTCTCCTTTCTCTTCTTCACCGGAGACCTGTCTCTTGAAGGTGTTTGTCCCTTCTCGGCCAGTCGATAGATGCAAATCCTCTCTCAAAGTCCTTCAGAGTTCTCTTGGACAAGGACTGACAATGCTGGCAAATCTTGGGAGAATGATCATTAGGAAGGCAAAGGGTACAGAAAGGATGGGAAGGATCAAAAAGAGATGGCATTTTTGAGTAAAAAATAATGCTCAACCCTCTCAAAAATAGCAGAAACCTACTCCAACAGTAAAAAGACATCAAAGTAAAAAGCTGAAGTTACCAGGGTCCTGACAGAAGGAGCCGGAAAGAACAACTGACCTAACTGTCACCCCTGAGGCATGATGGGAAGTTAGGGGTTATGGCTGCCTTAAAGGCACTGTGCCAGTTTTGTTCTATGTGTTTCTGTGGGTTTGCTTTTCAGCTTTCTACGCTAATGTTTTTACAATGTAGCCTATGTGCTGGCAATGTTTTTCATTCCTCTTTGCAGGATTATGAGTTCTATGGTGCGTTAAAGCAGTTTTCAAATGTTTTTTCTTTCTCCCTGCTTTATTGGAATTGTATATATGTGCCAAGGAAATTCTAACATTGCTCAGCCTTTACTGTATGGAAGGCGGCTTTGTGTGTTTATTGTTATATATATGTATATGTTTTAGAGCTACATATATGTTTCCACATATACGGTTTTATATGTTTCCGGGGTCCCCACGCATGGACGGGAATATTTATGTGCTTATGACTTTGATGAAGCTACCCCTGGAAGAGAGCCAGGATTACAGGTAAGTAAAATCCTTATTGTAGCTCCAGAATGGTCTCTGTAGTGGTGGTGCCCAAATCTTTTTTAACTATTATAGAGACTACTTAAGAAGCTGCTATGCAGATTGGAACTTGCCCACAAGTTCAGGGGACAGATCCTACACCCCAATCTACTATTGTTGAAATTTGCAGTTTTGCTCCTGAATTCTTGCAATATGGATATGTAGATCCCCCCACATGTTTGTATGGAAATCTTGGAAGAGGTGAAGAGACCTTCCACTAGGGCATCACATGGATTTTAATGGACGAGAGTCTGCATCTGGTGCACTCAGAATAACCATAACCTTATTACACATTAGGAGGTGGTGGTTCTTCCATATCCTTTGCACCTGGTGAGAAGTGGCCTTTTGTTTTCCTCTATAAAAGTTTAATCCTACCGCAGTTACAGCATGTAGCAAATCTCTTCCACAATCCTGTGTCTTCAAAATAGTAGTAGTGAAGAATTTCCTAGAAGGGATTAAGAAAGTTATGCTACCCATTTGGGCACCTTCTCCTTGCAGTACTTTTTCATACCCAGAATGCACTGCAAAGGTCATGAGGTTGTCTCTCACTGTCCTTGGTTGATGACTGCTGTAGTCGGCTCTGCGGTCGCCTCACTCCCATAGAAGCCTACCAACTCTTTGCAAGTTAGAGGCCCAGGACAATCCTAAGTGGTATGGCTTGTGTGGATCCCAGTATGTTTTCATACCCAGAATGCTCTTCAGAAAAACTCTCTTGAATCTGGTGGAGATGGGGGTGGCCCGATGACAGGATTGGCTAACCTGAATTCAATCCCTTTTTTAAAAATCATAATTAGTTTTCATTCAGCATCAACAGCACATATTACAGCATGAAGACAATTCAAGACATTCAGCTAATTATAGTCCCATTTCACATGTCACAAAGTCTATTACTAGCCCCCCCACAAACAAAGGAGAAGATGCTTGTTTTTGAACATTCAACTTTAAGGATGACCCCTTAAACCACAAAAAACAGCAACAAAAAAGAAGAAAGGACATAATCCCGGACCAACCCCCCCCACACCACCCCAACCCTCCCTCCTCCCTTACCCTGGTGGTGGTGGATGTACACAAGGACAAAGGGGTCTTATGTGTGTGTCTGAGGGATGAGGCGGTAAAGGCAGGGCCACAGCCCCAAAGGGAATGGTGGGTGAGTCAGCCAGTTCTCATTGGAGAGATTAAAATTGAAAAAGATGCATTGCCCTTACAGAGGGCGGACACACTGCAGAGGGTAGACCACTGGATAAATACGTCACCAAGGGGCCCCATGCATATTCAAAATTCTTATAGTCGCCTCGGAAGATATCAGCAAGGCATTCCATGGAAAGAATTCTCCACAGGCGGGCATGCCATGATGATATCGCGGGTGCGTCTTTCTTTTTCCATGCAGCTTCTATTGTAGGTTTAGCCACCCCCAGACAGGCCCACATTATGGCCTTGTTAGCTTTCGTTTGGTGTTCTAAGTCCAGATCCGTTACACCTAGTAGTGCCCCTTCTGTCTTCGGTATGGGATACCCCAGCAGATCTCTGATGTGGGAGGGAATCTCCTCCTAAAACGTCCGAATACCAGGGCAATCCCACCACATGTGTCTGAAATCCCTCCCGTATCCCGCAGCCCTGCCAGCAGAGAACTGATGTCTCAGGGAATATCTGCTTGAGTTTAGTCATGAAGAGGTACCAGTCCAGGAGCTTTTGCAATGGGCTTCCCTCAGAGCAACAGAATGGTTGTGTTTAGTAATATGGCCCCAGATGTGTTTCCATTCCTCATCGGAGATATCCCTTCCCAGCACTTGTTTCCAGAAGGACATGTAGCGTGCCCGTGGAGTGTGCAGGGTGGTTAGTAGCAAAGCATATAGAGAGGAGATTGTCCCTTTCATAGTGCCTGCTTTTCGCACCAGTCTTTCCATTGCCATAAGTTCCCTAATGTGCGGTATTGAGGCCCAATACTTCAGCTGAATGTAGTGTTCGCTGTGTGGCACTTGGCAATCTCTTTTGCAGTTCTTAAACGTCAGCACATCGGAATTATGAAGAGGTCCTAAAGTTTTAAACATCCCTCCTCCCTCCAGCAGTCAAAGGGCCCCTCGCTTAGTGCCGGTGGGAATTCCGGATTGAAGTGGATTGGCGTGTACGGGGAGGGAAATGAGGTCCACTCCTCCCTCTTCGTGACCTGGTCCCAAACCGTGAATGTGGTACGTGTGGGAGTGCTCAGGTATGCGTTTGCCACCCTATCTGCCTTCGGCTTCCACAAGACGCCCCATATCGTTCGCCCAATGATTGCTCAGTACATGTGGAGCCAGTGTTTCTCGGATTCTCTAGTGGACCATTCTATCACCACCCGTAGTTGTGCCGCCTTATAGTATAATTGGAAGTCTGGTAACGCCATCCTCTTGTCTTTCTTGGGGTGTCGCAAGACATGAAAAGGAAAACGCGCCTTCCCCCCTGCCAAATGAATTTGATGACGAGCGAGAGCAGGCGTGGTAGAAGTCCACTGTCAAGTACAATTGGGAGTGCCTGAAATAAATATAGTAGTTTTGGCAGGACCGTCATTTTGACGGCGTTGATCCACTGAAGCCAGGAGATACAGAGAGGTTTCCATCTCTTGAAATCTTGTTGAAGTTATGCCTCCAGGGGGGATAGTTAGCCTTATATAGGTCCCTAATGAGAGGAGTGAGGTGGACGCCAAGATATAGAAGGTAGTGATTTGCCCAGTGAAAACGTTTGTCCCCGCAGTCTCGCTGCTGCAGCTTCAGAGAGTGTGAGGTTTAGTATGGAGGATTTGGATGAATTCACTTTAAAACCTGATGCTAGCTCAAAGTTCCTCAATTTTACCTGTACCACCCGGAGGGGAGACGCTGGCTCCAAAAGCTTGAGCAAGATGTTGTGCGCGAAAAGGGATGCCTTATGGTCTGTGCCTCCAAAACGAATACCCCGAATCTCCTCAGTAGACCTAAATTTTTCCGCCAAGGGTTCGAAACTGAGGGCAAATAAAAGGGGGAATAGCGGGCAGCCCTGTCGCGAACCTCTGTTCAGGGCGAAGGGGAGTGACGTGTAACCGTTGACTAATACCCGAGATTGTGGCAGATCATAGTTGGGGCGAACAAAGAAAAACCAAAGGAAATGACGGAGCGTTGACAATACAAGCACTCACCCCCAGTCAACTGATCTGGGTTAAATCCATCACCGTTCTTTAGCCCACTCTGCCACCCCAGTTCAGACATGGCCATATGCAAATCAGTCTGACCCTGTGCCTCATGGGAACAGTCCAGCCCGAACTGCCAAGCCATGCTTTCCCTGGACCGGAAACAAGCTACCGAGGACTGGTTTCTGGCATTTCAGCCTTCTTCAGCCCGGCTTGCTTGAATCCAGTGGCAAAGTGAGCAAGGGACTCACGTCTGAGCATACCCTGCCAACTTAGGGCGAACAAAGAAAAACCAAGATCATAGTTGGGCTGACCATGTTGAGAAACCCTTCTCCGTATAGTGAGGAAGAGAAACGACCAATCCACCCTGTTAAAGGCCTTTTCGGCATTGAGGCCCACTGAAATTACTCGAAGTCTGAATTTGGTCACTTAATTGATAAGGTGTATAGTGGGGCGAATGTTCTCATGTGTTTGCCGTCCCTTTATGAAGCCGGATTGATAAGGGTGGATCAGTGCAGGCATCAGATCCAAAGGTCTGGCAGGCAGAATCGCGGAGTATAGCTTCGCATCGAGGTTGAGGAGGGCTATAGGTCTATAGGAAGCGCACAGCCAGGGATTTTTTGCCAGGTTTTAGAATGACGGATATCACTGCCTCAGCCATGGAATCCGAGACCCTGGTGTCAGCTACTATGGCATTAAACAACTCGGTGAGATGTGGAATTAGCTTGGCTGCATAACATTTATAAAATTGCAGGCCATCAGGTCCTGGAGCCTTGTGCAATTTAAGTTTAGTAATGGCCTGCCCCACTTCCTCCGATGTAATGGGAGCATCCAGAGGTTCCGCAACCGCCGGGGAGCGGTGGGGAAGATCCACAGATTCAATGTATTGCTGTTGTAGGAGTGTGTCTGGAGAGGTGCCTCGGTGGAGTTCCCCATAGAATTTTCCAAAGGCGTTGGCTTTGCGGTCGTCCACATGAGTGAGATCCTCCAAGATACCTCCAATGAACTCGCATTCCCTTTTCTCCCATAGCTGTTGAGCTAAATGGGACCCCACTTCATCACCCTGGGTATATGATGCCTGCCGCAACTTCAGCAATGTGTATTCGGCTCTGTTGTTGAAGATTGCATGCAATTTACCCCTTAACGCGGTGAGTTGATGCCGTAGTGTTCGGATGGGTGTTTCCTTATGTGCTTTTTCCACTCCCTCGAGTTCATCCTCGAGAGCTATGCGCCCTTTCGCTCTTTGCAGGACTGCATTAAGTTGGATGCATTTACCCCTTAGCACCGCTTTGAAAGCGTCTCAGTTGTTTTGTGGAGTAGTGGCCTGAGGAGTGTTGTGAGTAAAATACTCGGTGATAGAGGACCTCAATTCGCCCTGTAGGGTCTTATCCCGGGTGATTGACGCCAGGAAGTACTACCTAGATGTGCCTGGTTTACCCCCTCCCCACATTAAGCTAATGGATATGAGGCTATGATCTGATATGGAAATAGGCAAGATCTGTGCCGCTTGTAGGGGGCCCAAGCGTGTCTGACTAATGAAAATGTAGTCAATCCTGGAATAGAAATGGTGGACATGGGAGAAATACCTGTAATCTTTAGTGGTGGGGTGCAGCATCCGCCAAGCATCTCGGAAGCCCAACCTGTGCATTATCTGTTTAAGCTCCTTGGTAAAGCAATTGAGGGTCACCCTATGGGAGTGGAAACTATCTAATGTGTCGTGCCATGTCAAATTGAAGTCCCCCAAAAGGCTCACTGGGCCCTCCCCAAAGCAGCCAATTAGATCCAATGTGTCAGAGAGAAACATCATCTGTCCCGAGTTGGGTACATAAAGGGAAATAAATATGCAAAGGTTGCCCCGCAGTCTCCACTTCACCAATATTGGTCGGATTTTATTGCCTCAGGCTGAAATTTAGCTGTGTACCGAAAGAGTAAAGCCACTCCTTTGGGTTTGGTGCTAGCTGATGACTTATAGATTAAGGGGTAGGATTTGTGGCGTAGCTGCACCTCCTCTGACTTTTTGAGGTGAGTCTCTTGTAGCGCCTCCACCTCGAACTGATGATCATTAAGGTATTTCCAGACTTCATGGCGCTTTTGTGGTGAGTTCAGGCCCTTAACGTTCCAGACCATTGACCCCCCTCAATGAGCCTCCTTCACCATGTCGGACCTCACCCTCCCTGTAGCCCCGTCCCTCACCTAAGACCTCGACCACATATTGAATGTTCACAGTAAGAACATAGGCTAATGAAGCCCTGTCACCACCACCAGGAACCCTCCCCACAAAAACAATTCCCCAACATCCCCTAGAAAGATTTTTATATAGAGGCACAGAAGTCTTGCTTAATTTCCTGGCATAGTTCAGATTTAAATTCCCAGAGGGAAACTACCAAGTCTTCCCTGGTGAGAGCCATGGTCTTCGCTGGGTCCTTCTCAGAGGAGGAGGCGCCTTTACTGGTGGCTGTGAAGTAATGGGAGCCTTTGTTCGCAGACTTCTTTGGTGGCATAAGGGCAACAAGGTGCACGGCATCGAGAACAACTGTAAGAGGCCCCTCTGCGTGGTGTCACCGCACAATCTGGCTCTGCACGGGTGTCCCTCCCTGGAGTGTGGTAGGGATACTGCAGTGTATTAGGCCCAGGGGGCCATCTTAAGGTCAGGCATTGCTGGGGTAGGTGTGACCGCAGCACAGGTAGGTACAGTCGAGCCCCGCTCCCAACAGTTTGTGCAGCCCAAGGGGAAGACGTCCCGCTCACCACTTCTCGCCCGCTGCCGTTGGTGCGAAGCTCTCTACCTGCAGGATTCCATCTTAGGGTCAGGCAAGGCTTTCCCACAGAAGCTCCCAATAGGCCTACTGCTCGATGTCATCTCTATTGGTAAGGGAGACTAACCTGACCAGTGGGCCTTCTCGCCGCCGACCTCCACTCCTGCTTTCAGAGCTGACCTCCACTCTCCCGCTGTCAGAGCCTTAGATGGCCGCTTTCCTCAGCTCCGCCTCCATGTCTCTTGAGGCTCTGCACATTTACTGCACGCCAGTCTCTGCCCCCATTAGACTGACACTCGATGCTGCTGATGTCAGAGTAACGATCCGGAATTCCTCTATGGCACCGCTGCTGCAGGGGGACATACCCCAGGTGAGACGGTGAGCTTATGGAGCCCACGGATCGCGGGAGCTCACTCGTGTGTAGGATTTGCGGTCGCCGCCGACCTCCACACAATTTTGAGGCTGGGTCCGGCCCGCAGACCCACCACTTTAACTTGTTGCCTCCCGCGCCAAGGGGCCGATTCTGCCGCTCGATGTTTCGCCTTTGATCAGCACGGGCCAGTGACAGATGATTCCATGCTCTCTACAACCCTCCACAGGTGCCGGAATCACTCGTGGCAACCAACGAGGTCTGGAGCTGAAACAACTCACGTCCGTTCAGCCATCTTGCTTGACCATGCCCCTCCTTCCTTTCTGCCCCCCCCTGTGGGGCATATTAGAAATACCTCATTTCATTGCCTCCCCTGTGGGAAGAAACATTATCTTGGGCCAACGGTTAGAGGGAGTCGCTGATCCCCCACTCAATTCCATTCTTCAAATGAACCTTGTCTGTATAGTGGGCTGTCTGCCTCCTTGGGAGAGTGGGGCAGGCGTGGGCTAAAGCTACAATCTGACCCCTCAGGGATCAAAGGGTAGAAAGACTTACGAGGCTCCTATATAAGCTGAGGCATTTGGTCATCCTGGAGGGCCTGCTTCCCCTTTCAATATCCTTGGTGTCCTAGTGGTGTGTAGAATACTCGATGATCGTCCTCCTGCATCAATCCCCATGCAGAGATCCACTAGGGCAAGGTAACACTAGAAAAGAAAGTCTCCCCTTTCCAACCATTCCTCTGGTATTGAGATCTGTGTTCGGGGTCTGAGCTACGTTCTCAAGCACTGATCAGACTGAAAGCAATTGGTTTTTAGCATGGAGCACAGTGCATCACAAAAACAATGTTTTGGACTTCATGGAAAACTCATCTCTTGCAGCTCATCATGAAGGCCCTTTGTGAGAGCACAACACGTTCATGTTGTTTACAGTTCAGAGTAAGTGATGAGAATGTTAGCATCACTTTGCTCACACCAAAATGGTCAAGTTCCTCTGCAATGGCCATAATATGTAGAAACCTATTCACCCAGGTTTTACCTGCAATATTAGTTCCCTGAATACATCAGTTTTATCACGTTTTCTAAAAAATCTCAAGGTCAATTGCTCCTTTCATCTCTAGAAACTATTTCTTCTAAACTCCTGCCGCCTGAATAAAGAAGGAACCCTACTTAGCCTTCTTACATTTAGTTCTAATTATTAAGACCCTCATTGCAAGGGGTGCAGTCAAATCATTGGTTAAACCACATGGAGAATTACAGAGACTCCATGTTTTCACCATGGGAATGGGGATCTACCAAAGGCGTCATTGTTTACTCATCAATTCCCACATGTTTTATTTTATTCTCTTATTCTGGAGCATTTTCCCCAGATAAATATCACCTGTTTTTGCCAAGTAAAATATATCCAAGTAAAAAGCTGTAGTCTTTTCCCACCCACCTTGTTACCCTTGTTCATTTTTAATCTTGTGTAACCTGCCAAACAGGTATTTACAAGGCACTCATGAGTGTCTAAGTGTTAGTTCTTTGAACAAATTGATCAGCATGGTTTTTGTGTAACTTGAACTAGTAAGTAGTAATGCTCCAGACCTTCCTTTATATTACACTATTGACTAATCAAGCGGTATTGAACAGACTGCTGAGCTCTTGGGTGACATGATCCCATTACATAAGCATCAGCAATCCTTTCTGCCACTGTCTGAAACCATTGGAGTTTTTTCTAGTAGGTACTACTGTAGCTTTAGATAGTCTTCATTTACACAGTATGGCCTTATATTGCCTGCGAAGACTGATGTGCTGGACCTTATTCTGAAAGGATAAGAATGGATAAACCTTTACAATTGTTCTCAGGTGAAAAAACCTGCCTGAACAACCTTTGGTACCTGTTTTTTCAGTGATAGTTCCTTGTCCACCCAGGAACTGGGGAGGGCCACAGTTCTATGTTTTTAGGCTAGCATTCAACTGTGGTTACACCTACTAGGATATCACTTGACTGAAGTGAGTTCCGGCACATTTAACCTTTCTCAGTTTTTAAATATTTTGTAATATTTGTCATAGTACCTGGTTCAGATGACTAATTTTGGCACCAGCTTGGAAACTGCGTGTATGAGGCTGGCTTAGTATATGGTGCACACTTGTTTGGTTTAAGTGAAGCAACCTGCACTAATCCAGTTAACACTTGTGGTGATTTTAGTGGTTTTAGACAACCATATACATCTCTCTAAGTGTTAGCTGTGGAGAGCAGCCTTCAGGCTTAGTCCAGAAGAAGTGTTAAGCAGCTTGTTTTACCAGAACGTATCATATAGTGTAGGTTAAACGAAAAAGAACCACACAGTGTAGTAAAAAAATAGTTAGTTATATTTATTATACACACTCACTAACACATTGGTATATCTTCTACCCGGAGATATCAACACAATACACACAATATTTGAAAAGGAACCAGGTAAATAAGCACAAATACACAGTGGTCTCCAGAGGGAGACCAAACCATATACTAAAAAAGTGAAAAGCGAACTGCGACCGAAGTCTAAACTTGGGCCAGAAGACTTAGAAGAGCTGGGGACCTAAGGAACCACCCGAGGTAAGTACCCAGGAACCCCATGGAGGCTGTGTGCAGAGTGGAAACACAGCCGCTTACTCAATGTAAGTCAATAGGAAAGTTGTGGTTGCAGTTTTCAAGACGAAGGACCATTCCTAGAGGACCCTGAAGAAACCCAGTGGAAGATGGAAGGTGAGAGAGTCACCCCACATATAGATACCCCAGGAACCAGGATACCTATACTAGGGTAGCCAGGTACATAGGTGCGAAGTGATGTCAGAAACCATTGTAGATCACAATGGAGGACTTCAGTAAAGATGCTGCTGGCGAAGAAGGTCTAAGAGTCCGGTAGAATCCAAGGATGGATTATTGAAGAGGAGAGTCAGAGCAGGCCCAGAGCAAGCTGGGAAGCCCACTGAAGCCAAAGAAGACCCTCAAGAGGACCCGCAGGCTAAAGGCACAGTAGTCGCAACAGGGCCTCGAGCAGCTCATCAAGATGCAGGCCCTTGGTGCAGGTTATGCACTGAGGATGAAGACCTTGGTAGAAGAGATGATGGAGGCTTTAGCTTCTTGTAGCAGGAAGATATCTGGAGGACAGAGTCAACAAGCCTTGGCAACGGCATGTCAACGCGGTGCACAGGGGTTCATTATCCGGCGGTTACGATGATGGATACTGGCCTCAAACTTGCTGAGAAGACCGTGCAGGCCTTGGGGGAGTTGCAGAACTACCACGTCTGTTTCTGAACATTTTGGAGTCTGTGGGGGCTTAGGAGCGGTAGATGGCTCAGCTTTGTTGCGGTGCCTGCAGATGCAGGGAAGTGACTCCAATCCAAAGGGAGATTATTTGGGGTGTCTTTGATGCCCACAGGCGTGGAGAAGACCTGGGTGAAG
This sequence comes from Lissotriton helveticus, assembly GCF_964261635.1. NCBI lineage: Eukaryota > Metazoa > Chordata > Amphibia > Caudata > Salamandridae > Lissotriton > Lissotriton helveticus. The sequence continues at coordinate 873,415,908 of NC_136059.1, forward strand.
CACAGGCACAGATGACGCAGAAGACTGACAGGATGATGAGACCAGGAGCAGCCGGAGTCTTCCTTGATACAGTCTTGGTTCCAGGCGAAGTCCAACGAAGTCCAAGGTGCCCAGACGGTTGAAGTGGAAGTGGTTTCAGATCTGAATCTTGTCCCATGACGAATCTGAACAGCCACCCAGAGGTAAGACCTTATGTACAATAGGGAATGGGTTGGGACAACTCAGGGATCCCTCCTTTGTCAAGTTTCGTGCCAGGACAAGAGCCAATAGCTCCCTGAACTGGTTACAACTCGAGTATACAAGGAGTGCACCAAACGTGCCCTTGTCTGTATAGTGGGCTGTCTGCCTCCTTGGGAGAGTGGGGCAGGCGTGGGCTAAAGCTACAATCTGACCCCTCAGGGATCAAAGGGTAGAAAGACTTACGAGGCTCCTATATAAGCTGAGGCATTTGGTCATCCTGGAGGGCCTGCTTCCCCTTTCAATATCCTTGGTGTCCTAGTGGTGTGTAGAATACTCGATGATCGTCCTCCTGCATCAATCCCCATGCAGAGATCCACTAGGGCAAGGTAACACTAGAAAAGAAAGTCTCCCCTTTCCAACCATTCCTCTGGTATTGAGATCTGTGTTCGGGGTCTGAGCTACGTTCTCAAGCACTGATCAGACTGAAAGCAATTGGTTTTTAGCATGGAGCACAGTGCATCACAAAAACAATGTTTTGGACTTCATGGAAAACTCATCTCTTGCAGCTCATCATGAAGGCCCTTTGTGAGAGCACAACACGTTCATGTTGTTTACAGTTCAGAGTAAGTGATGAGAATGTTAGCATCACTTTGCTCACACCAAAATGGTCAAGTTCCTCTGCAATGGCCATAATATGTAGAAACCTATTCACCCAGGTTTTACCTGCAATATTAGTTCCCTGAATACATCAGTTTTATCACGTTTTCTAAAAAATCTCAAGGTCAATTGCTCCTTTCATCTCTAGAAACTATTTCTTCTAAACTCCTGCCGCCTGAATAAAGAAGGAACCCTACTTAGCCTTCTTACATTTAGTTCTAATTATTAAGACCCTCATTGCAAGGGGTGCAGTCAAATCATTGGTTAAACCACATGGAGAATTACAGAGACTCCATGTTTTCACCATGGGAATGGGGATCTACCAAAGGCGTCATTGTTTACTCATCAATTCCCACATGTTTTATTTTATTCTCTTATTCTGGAGCATTTTCCCCAGATAAATATCACCTGTTTTTGCCAAGTAAAATATATCCAAGTAAAAAGCTGTAGTCTTTTCCCACCCACCTTGTTACCCTTGTTCATTTTTAATCTTGTGTAACCTGCCAAACAGGTATTTACAAGGCACTCATGAGTGTCTAAGTGTTAGTTCTTTGAACAAATTGATCAGCATGGTTTTTGTGTAACTTGAACTAGTAAGTAGTAATGCTCCAGACCTTCCTTTATATTACACTATTGACTAATCAAGCGGTATTGAACAGACTGCTGAGCTCTTGGGTGACATGATCCCATTACATAAGCATCAGCAATCCTTTCTGCCACTGTCTGAAACCATTGGAGTTTTTTCTAGTAGGTACTACTGTAGCTTTAGATAGTCTTCATTTACACAGTATGGCCTTATATTGCCTGCGAAGACTGATGTGCTGGACCTTATTCTGAAAGGATAAGAATGGATAAACCTTTACAATTGTTCTCAGGTGAAAAAACCTGCCTGAACAACCTTTGGTACCTGTTTTTTCAGTGATAGTTCCTTGTCCACCCAGGAACTGGGGAGGGCCACAGTTCTATGTTTTTAGGCTAGCATTCAACTGTGGTTACACCTACTAGGATATCACTTGACTGAAGTGAGTTCCGGCACATTTAACCTTTCTCAGTTTTTAAATATTTTGTAATATTTGTCATAGTACCTGGTTCAGATGACTAATTTTGGCACCAGCTTGGAAACTGCGTGTATGAGGCTGGCTTAGTATATGGTGCACACTTGTTTGGTTTAAGTGAAGCAACCTGCACTAATCCAGTTAACACTTGTGGTGATTTTAGTGGTTTTAGACAACCATATACATCTCTCTAAGTGTTAGCTGTGGAGAGCAGCCTTCAGGCTTAGTCCAGAAGAAGTGTTAAGCAGCTTGTTTTACCAGAACGTATCATATAGTGTAGGTTAAACGAAAAAGAACCACACAGTGTAGTAAAAAAATAGTTAGTTATATTTATTATACACACTCACTAACACATTGGTATATCTTCTACCCGGAGATATCAACACAATACACACAATATTTGAAAAGGAACCAGGTAAATAAGCACAAATACACAGTGGTCTCCAGAGGGAGACCAAACCATATACTAAAAAAGTGAAAAGCGAACTGCGACCGAAGTCTAAACTTGGGCCAGAAGACTTAGAAGAGCTGGGGACCTAAGGAACCACCCGAGGTAAGTACCCAGGAACCCCATGGAGGCTGTGTGCAGAGTGGAAACACAGCCGCTTACTCAATGTAAGTCAATAGGAAAGTTGTGGTTGCAGTTTTCAAGACGAAGGACCATTCCTAGAGGACCCTGAAGAAACCCAGTGGAAGATGGAAGGTGAGAGAGTCACCCCACATATAGATACCCCAGGAACCAGGATACCTATACTAGGGTAGCCAGGTACATAGGTGCGAAGTGATGTCAGAAACCATTGTAGATCACAATGGAGGACTTCAGTAAAGATGCTGCTGGCGAAGAAGGTCTAAGAGTCCGGTAGAATCCAAGGATGGATTATTGAAGAGGAGAGTCAGAGCAGGCCCAGAGCAAGCTGGGAAGCCCACTGAAGCCAAAGAAGACCCTCAAGAGGACCCGCAGGCTAAAGGCACAGTAGTCGCAACAGGGCCTCGAGCAGCTCATCAAGATGCAGGCCCTTGGTGCAGGTTATGCACTGAGGATGAAGACCTTGGTAGAAGAGATGATGGAGGCTTTAGCTTCTTGTAGCAGGAAGATATCTGGAGGACAGAGTCAACAAGCCTTGGCAACGGCATGTCAACGCGGTGCACAGGGGTTCATTATCCGGCGGTTACGATGATGGATACTGGCCTCAAACTTGCTGAGAAGACCGTGCAGGCCTTGGGGGAGTTGCAGAACTACCACGTCTGTTTCTGAACATTTTGGAGTCTGTGGGGGCTTAGGAGCGGTAGATGGCTCAGCTTTGTTGCGGTGCCTGCAGATGCAGGGAAGTGACTCCAATCCAAAGGGAGATTATTTGGGGTGTCTTTGATGCCCACAGGCGTGGAGAAGACCTGGGTGAAGCACAGGCACAGATGACGCAGAAGACTGACAGGATGATGAGACCAGGAGCAGCCGGAGTCTTCCTTGATACAGTCTTGGTTCCAGGCGAAGTCCAACGAAGTCCAAGGTGCCCAGACGGTTGAAGTGGAAGTGGTTTCAGATCTGAATCTTGTCCCATGACGAATCTGAACAGCCACCCAGAGGTAAGACCTTATGTACAATAGGGAATGGGTTGGGACAACTCAGGGATCCCTCCTTTGTCAAGTTTCGTGCCAGGACAAGAGCCAATAGCTCCCTGAACTGGTTACAACTCGAGTATACAAGGAGTGCACCAAACGTGCCCTTTAGAGCACTCTGGTGGTGCCGGCAAGTGCCCCCACCCCAACCCAACACATTAAGTCCTGTCTGGGAGATAATTATACCACCCTGTGACAGGAAACCTCTTCTTCTACCTTCCCCTGCTTGAGCCTGGCTCAGCAGCAGGAGGGCAGAATCGTGTCCGTGGTCAGCACCTGCACTAGCTTGCTGGTAGATCCTAACAGGCTGGTACCAGGAATACATGGGGCTCACTAGGGGAGCCCCCAGTACATGGGAGCCTACATCCAACACTGGAATCGGTGTTGGGGTAGGATTCCAATATGTTTGATACCAAACATAACTGGTTTCGTTGCAGCCAATATATAGTTAAACATCTCATAATTGACTTGATATCCACTATGGATCACTGAAAGAATATCGACTACCACAATATCGAGTACCCAAAATATCGAGGAGAAAATATCTACTACAAAAATATCGAGTTTGTATGTACAAACAGGTAAGTACAAACATATCGACTACAAAATATCGTTTACAAAAATATCGTTGTAAAAAATATCGACTTTACTAAAAACAATGTTTAATTACATTAATATAAAAATTTAATTACTAAAATATAATTAACAATACTTAAAATAACTTTTAATATTTAAATATTTAATGAAAGTAAAAAAAAAATATTTTTTTAATCATATTTCTTAAAACATATATATATAGTAACAAAATTTAATTAAATAATAGGCAATATTGTATATGTACCCCAAAAACCCAAAACTGACCCTGAACCCTAAAAATACCCCTTTACCCAAAAACTAAAAACTGACCCTGAACCCTAAAAATACCCCTTTACCCAAAAACTAAAAACTGACCCTGAACCTTAAAAATACCCCTTTACCCAAAAACTAAAAACTGACCCTGAACCCTAAAAATACCCCTTTACCCAAAAACTGAAAACTGACCCTGAACCCTAAAAATACCCCTTTACCCAAAAACTGAAAACTGACCCTGAACCCTAAAAATACCCCTTTACCCAAAAACTGAAAACTGACCCTGAACCCTAAAAATACCCCTTTACCCAAAAACTGAAAACTGACCCTGAACCCTAAAAATACCCCTTTACCCAAAAACTAAAAATTGACCCTGAACCCTAAAAATACCCCTTTACCCAAAAACTGAAAACTGACCCTGAACCCTAAAAATACCCCTTTACCCAAAAACTGAAAACTGACCCTGAACCCTAAAAATACCCCTTTACCCAAAAACTGAAAACTGACCCTGAACCCTAAAAATACCCCTTTACCCAAAAACTGAAAACTGACCCTGAACCCTAAAAATACCCCTTTACCCAAAAACTAAAAACTGACCCTGAACCCTAAAAATACCCCTTTCATTTAACATAATTACCAATTAATCAATTAAATAAAATTAATTACCAATTACATTTTAATTAATTAACAAATATTCTTTAATTAACAATTAATTAAATATTACTACCAATTATTAAATTAACATATTTAATTAATTATAATTAAATTACTTCCCACCCTATTCCCCTATAAACCCACAACCCGCTAGAGAAAATACATTATTTTAATTGACATAATTAGCAATTAATCAATGAAATAAAATTAATTACCAATTAAATTTTAAATAATTAACATATATTATTTAATTACCAATTAATTAATTATTACTACCAATTAATAAATTTACATATTTAATTAATTATAATTAAATTACTTCCCACCCTATTCCCCTATAAACCCACAACCCGCTACAGAATTAAATTACACAATAATTAAAAAAATAATTAAAAATAATTATAAAATAAATTGACACTTTTCACACATATTATAACATAAACACACTATAAATAATTAAATATTATTTAAAAAACTATATTTTTTACTATCTAGATTATATACTTGGATATTTTCACTGTCTATATTATTTACAGTCGATATTACTTCACTTACCTTAAAAACGATATTTTGGCTGTCGATATTCTGTCTAGTCGATATTTTCTCCAAACGATATTTAAAACTCGATATTCTGTCCAGACGATATTTTGGAGTCGATATTATGTCTGTGCACCATCCACTATATGTATTAAATGACTGACCGCACTTACAAAGACTGGAGAATAGACTACGTGGTTTGTAGGGGGTGTCCTGCTCATTCAGGACTCACACACTTATAACCTAGCACCCTGCCTTCACAATTGAAAGTCTTGCCTTAGGGATGACTTATAGGTTTTGAAGTGGAAAGCCTGAAGAATCGACTCTGTGGTCTTTAGGGGTGTCCTGCTCATTCAGGACACCCTCACACTTATAACCTAGCACCATGCCTTCAGGATTGAAAGGCTTGCCTTAGGGGTGACTTATAGGTTTTAAGTGTAGTAACCTCAGATATTAAAAAACTCATATTTCTGTGGTGGCAATGGCAGGCCTGTAGTCACAGTTTGGGTGGTCTCTCATGGATGACATTATACATGCTGCAGTGCAGCCCATGGGAGACCCCTGGTGTACCTATGCCCTGGGTACCTTATTACCATATGCTAGGGACTTAGAAGGGTACACCAGTAGCCAATTGGGACGGTACCAAGGTACTTACCACAGTCAAATTTAGTGAGGAAGCACAGTGACTGGGGTCCTGAGTAGCAGGATTCCAGTCAGACCAGTCAGAAACAGAATAAAACGCTAGCAAAACGTGGGGGTAACCATGAAAGCAGATCCTACTTTCCTACACAGTTTCATCTTATATGCTCTGATGCCATAAGAGTGGATTCCCTTAATGGGTGGAATGATGTAAATGTTAAACATCATTCACATCAGGGCCAATCCCGGTAAGTCCCAATGTCTCAGTTCATTTGGAGTTGATCAGAAAAAGGGGGTAGTTATACTTTTAATTCTCCCATCTAAAATATTTATTCCGATTGAGACATCTAGCCGCAGATTCCTTACCTTTGAACTTCCAGGCGTTAGGCTGGATCCGAAAGATTTTTCTAAGCAGTACCCCAGCGCACCGGTAGGTGTCGTTGGCCGACTCCGTGTGATGTCGTCGGCATTGTGTTCGCCATTGTCGAAACGTCCAAATGGTCAATATAACCGCCACTTTGGTACACTGACGTCAGTTCTTTTTTTCCGCACAAGCTAGCGCCGATCTGTCGAAGAGAGCTACCCCTTGTCAAATTTTGACAGAATTGATTCGACCTTTGTCAACTTCTTTTGGTCTATAGGCATGTCAAGTAAGAAGACCTCAGGGTTCAAGCCGTATGGCGCTTGTCATGGCGCCATGTTGGTCACGGATCCCCACTTAGTATATCTTTGGTGGCTGGAGCACGACCACGAGTTAAAGTCATGCTCTGACTGCCGGCCATTGTGTCAAAGGCTTTGAGGGAGCACTCCTCGTTAGTCTCGATCCCGGTCTCGGTCGAGAGGAAGGTCCGAGCACCGCTCTGGTTAATCGAAGTCCTCTTCGTCGAAGTCAGGTAAGAGGCCCCACAAAAAGCACAAGAAGTCAAAGCGTGCTTCGACTTCAACCTGCCCGTCTCGTGACGCAGAGGAGGAACCTCGTCGCTTAAGCCCCACTCCAAGATGCAGGTGCCTGTGTTGGCACCGCATTTCTGTGCATTTCCGGGTCTGAGACCAGCCCCCGCCCAGCTTAAAGAGTTCACCATGTGCACCATATTTGGGCAGCCAGACCCTGCGGGCGCGCCTTTTGGCCCTGCAGACTCAGATGATGGAGGAGTTCCTATGGGTTCTGCACCTGCGGCTCCGGCCCCGGTGCCACGGCCTCTGATTGGACCCGTTCCCGGGTCCAGACTGATACCAGTTGCACCTCCGCAGCGACCTTCCCCAGCCCTGTGTAGAGTGCTGATGTCTTCGGGATCGTCAGCACTGACTGGCAGCACCTCCCTGATCCTCATTCCAGATGACATGGAGCCAGTCGGGTGTCCTCTGACCCAGAGACTGGCACCAACAGAGTCGTACGGCTCCATGTCATTTAGCCTGCCCTATTCTGAAGGGATAGGATGGATGAAGATGATTGGGAGGGGCAGCAGGATCTTTTAGAAATCCAGGACCCACAAGACACAGACTGGTGCGAGGAACTGGGTGATGCCAGTGGTTTGGACACCTCCCCAAACTCTGGCATGCTATCTCCACCTAACCTGGCTACGGAGGAGGGGGCATAATTTGCCATGCTGGTGCATAGGGCTGTCGAGGTACAGGACCTGCAGCTCCCTATGGTGGCAGTCAAGACTAATACCTTGACACAGGTCCTGCATCCTGGGGTCTCCAGCTGGGAACCATTACTGCCTTTTAATGAGGCCTTGAAGGACGTCCTTCTGGGCACCTGGTCCACACCCAGCACAGGGGCTCCTCTGAATAAGACAGTTGCCTGCAGCCATCCCCCCCGAACTGGGCAACCCAGTTTTCCTCGCCGCTCACACCACCCCACAAAGCTTGGTGGCCCAGGCTTCCACTTCCCATGGCACGTTCCCTTCCGCACCTCCGAACAGGGAATCCAAGACACTGGAGAGTTTTGGTATAAGTTTTCTTCCTCCAGTCTGGCATTGCAGTCGGTGAACACTGCATGCCTTTTGGGCTGTTATTCCCATTAGATATGGGATACGGTTGCGCAGTTGCTACCTAGAGTCTCAGAGGAGGACCGTGCTCTACTCTCCTAAGCTATTTCAGATGGGAGAGCTACAGCAAAATTCGCCATCAGATGTGGCTTGGACATGACAGACTTGCTGGGCAGAGCGATTTCCACGTCGCTGACCGTATGTCGCCACGCCGGGCTGAAAACATCTGTTTTTTCGGAGGATGTCCAAGTTAACCTCATGGACATGCCCTTTGGTAGCTCCCGTCTATTTAGAGACAAAGCAGATGCTGCCCTTGAGCGTTTTAAGGACTCATGGGCTACGGCCAAGTCTTTGGGCCTCACTACAGCCTCCCGGCCTCCATCTGCTTTTTGCTCCTTTTGTGCCTACTGAAGGGGCTACTAACCGCGCCCACCCCATTCTGGCCCACGGGCTAGCGGGTCGGGATGCCAGGAGTAGAGTTAAGCCATGATCCCCTCCACCAAGCAAAACCTTACTAGTCCGATCCTCCAGTATCATTTACAGCCAGTCAGTGGCAGAGTACACCATCATCTCCACCACTGCCAGCACATCACATCGGACAAGTGAGTGTTGCAAATAGTCTGAAGGGGCTATTCCCTCCCCTTCAAGACTACCCCTCCATCTGTGCCTCCAGTGTACAATCGGCTGACGGAGGATCACCTTGCCCAGCGAGGAAGTCAAGAGTAAGACTCTCTTTGCCAAGGGAGCTATAGAGAGGATTCCCGGGACAGAAATAGGCTGTGGTTGTTATTCCCGTTATTTTCTGGTCCCAAAGAAGGACAGAGGCCTTCTTCCCGTCCTAGACCTCAGAACCCTCAACTACTTCCTCAAAAAGGAGAAGTCAAAGATGCTCACCCTAGCTCAGGCCCTGTCTGCCCTGGACTCAGGAGACTGGATGGTAGTGTTGGACTTGCAGGATGCGGTTTACGGTGGAACATGAGCACCTTCAATTTGCAGTGCTCCCCTTCGGCCTCACCAAAGCCCCTTGGGTGATGGCAGTGGTTGTAGCCCATGTGCAGAGATCAGGGGTTCTAGTCTTTCCCTATCTCGACGACCGGTTGTTGAATGCGGGCTCGTCCCAAACAGGTGTCTCACCTCCAGACTTCATCAAGCCTCCTGCATTCACTGGGGTTCACTATCAATGTGCCGAAGTCACACCTGACCCTCTCTCAGACGCTCTCTTTCATTGAAGAGGTTCTAGACACAGTGCAGTTTTGGCACTGTGTCTATAACGGTGAGTCCAGGATATTCAGTATTTGATACCAATGTTTCAGCCTTTATCCTGGATTTCGGTGAGAATGACTGACGCTGTGGGCCCCATGCCCTCCTGCATCCTGCTAGTGAGCGAGGCACGATGGCACATTCTGTGGGCTCTGCAGTGGGCCCTGAAGTTCCAATGGGCACAGCATCGGGGAAATCTCACCAACCTGGTTCAGATTTTGGAGGGCACTGCAAAAGATCTGCAGTGGTGGCTAACAGACCGCGATTGGATCAAGGTATGACCCCTCTCTCTTCCCCACCCAGATCTCACAGTAGTGAAAGATGCATCCCTTCTGGGATGTGGTGGCCATCTGGGGGAGGTGGAGATCAGAGGACTCTGGTCTCCGGAGGAAGCAAAGCTCCATATCAATCTTTTGGAGCTTCGGGCGGTCCGACCTGATGGGCACTGAAATCCTTTTTGCCGTCAATAAAGGGAAGGTTGGTACAGGTGTTCACAGACAACACTTTTGCCATGTGGTACTGCAACAAAAAGGGTGGAGAGGGGTTGTGGACTCTTTGTCAAGAGGTCCTGCATCTCTGGCCTTGGCTGGAACAACAGGACAGTTTCCTAGTGGTTCAATACGTGGCTGGTTCTCTGAAAGCCAGGGCAGTTGAGCTCAGCCGAAGATGCCTTGCGGATCACGAGTGGCATCTCCATTCAGAGCGGGCACAAGGTCTCTTGCAGTGGTCGGGAGAGCCTTGGTTAGATCTATTTGCCTCCGAAGGGAACACTCAATGTCAGCAGCTTTGCGCATTGGAGTTTCCAAGGCGGCTCTCACACGGCAACACTTTTTGCCGCGAGTGGAGCTCATGCCTCCTATTTGCTTTTCCGCCCATACCACACCTATCCAGAGTGCTCAAGAAGATCAGGAGCGACAGTGCACAAGTTATTCGTATGGCTCCGGATTGGGCATGGAGAGTTTGGTATCCTGAGCTTCCAGACATGAGTATCGGTCCTCCGATCAGGCTGCCCTTTATGGAGGATCTTTTGTCACAGCAGCATGGGAGGGTCCTCCACCCAAACCTATCCACTCTCTGCCTTCTTGCGTGGAGGTTTAACAGTGACAGTTGACAGCTATTGACCTCCCTCCTGAAGTCGGTGAGGTTATTCTGACAGCAAGCGTCCCTCCATGAAATTGTTATACGCCTACCGATGGAACAAGTTTTGTAAATATTGTACAGATTGGTCTATTGACCCTTTATCTGCATCTTTATCTGATGTCCCCCTGTTCATACTTTCCTAGGCCCAGCAGGGCTCTACCCTGGGCACCTTGAGGGCTATCTTTTGGCCCCTCCCTCTTTACTTTGGATGCCTGATCAGCCTTCTCTTTTCAAATCACCTCTTGTTCAGAGATTCTTGAAGGAGTTAACACACTTATTTACCCCGTCACCCTTTATTATGCTACAGTGGGACCTTAATTTGGTTCTCACTTTTCTGATGTGTGCACCATTTGAGCCGCTGCACAACTGCCCTCTACGGCTGGTCACCATAAAAACAGCCTTCTTAGTGGCAATAACCTCTGTCAGAAGGGTGAGCGAACTGCATGCATTGTAATCATAGCTTTCTCACCTGACGGGCTTTCCGGATACAGTGGTGCTCCGCACAAGTGCAGCTTTTCTTCCTAAGGTGGTTGCACCCTTTCATATGGGGCAGTCGCATACTCTATCCACCTTCCAAGGAAGAGGAGCGTCTCCATCATCTGGACCCAAAAAGAGTGTTATCGTTCCATCTCGATCAAACCATAGAGTTTTGGGTGGATGACCACCTCTTATAGGGTATGTGGGTGCAAAGAAAGGGCATACTGTCGAAAAGAGGACTATATCCCACTCGGTTATCCTCTGTATCAAATTCTGCTACGCCCTTAGTGAAGAAAGAGCCTCCTGAAGGGCTTAGAGCCCATTCCACCAAGCGAAAAGCGGCCACCACAGCTCTCTAGCGTGGTGTCTGACATCTGTCAAGCAGCCACGTGGGCATCGCTGCACACCTACTGCATGGATTCTCAGGTTCACAGAGGAGACCTATTTGGTCGCTCTGTCTTACAGGACTTCCTTGTCTAACAATTCCGCAGTCCCTCCTCCGGGGATGGTATTGCTTGGGTATCTGTTCAAAGGTAAGGAATCTGCGGCTAGATGTCTCGATAAGATGAACAAATTACTTACCTTTGGTAAAGCCTTATCTGGTAGAGACATGATCTAGCCGCAGATTCCTTACCGACTCACCCATCCTCCCTGCACTGCGGAATTTTCTTTAGTCCCAAGGTTGATCCCCTTCAGGGCCCGTGCTTCTTTTTAACACACCATGGTCAGTCACTTCATGGCTCCCCGCTTCTGGCGTGGAAAGTCTTGGAAAGTACTGACATCAGCGCTCCAGAGTGGCTGTTATATTGACAATGCAGACATCACGACGATGACAAATATGACGCCGACAACATCACACGGAGAAGACCAACGCCACCTACCGGCGCGCAGGGTTACTGCTAAGAAAAATCTTCTGGATCTAGACAGACGCCTGAAAGTTCAAAGGTAAGGAATCTGCGGCTGGATCATGCCTCTACCAGATAAGGCTTTACTGATGGTAAGTAACTTGTCCTTTTAGTCTAATGTCAGGCACCTAAAATTATAGATTCTGTCATCCTGACTAAGATGGCATGTTTGATGGTGCTGTCCATTGAAAAAAAATCTGTTTCTTGACAGAATCCTTATCCACTTTAGTCCTAGCTTTGTACATACCTGTACTTCTGAAAAGGGCTAAGTTGTGCCGTCACTACCTACTCCAGGAGTTTTACAAGGTAAGGAAAATGTGACATTGGCTAAAAGCCAAATGTGCTATCTCCTCCTGGGTGTTTCAGTAGAGCATTCACTATCTCTTCCTTCAAGCTACTTGGAGCCTTAGCTTACACTAGTGTGGTTACATCTAGATCCTGAGTTAATTGCTATTCAGTTAGTTGCTAATAACTGTGTTCGGTCTCTTAAGATGGCTTTGCATCATTTGAAATTCTGTATCACTTGAAGTTGAAAATATTGTACCATTTTTCAGATGTTTTCTGTGTTCTGGACTACTGTGTTTCCAAATCAAAATGAATTATTACCTACCTCAACACTCATTATGCTATGTGTATTTTTAAAGCACTTTATTAACCGCAAGGGTATCCTGGTGCTGAGCAGGTGTGTGTTTGCCTAGCCTGCCTACGGTAGGTTGGTTAAGTGAAAAACCAGGTCTTTAGCTTCTTTTGGAATTCAATAAGTGAGGGAGAAGTTCTTATTTGAAGTAGGAATCAGTACTAAAGCACGGAATGGAAGAGAATGTCCGTCCTCCTGATCTTGTTCTGTATAAGAGTGGGATGTGTGTAAGTAGGAGTCCTGCAAAGTGGAGGTGTGTGGGTGGTTGATGGAAGTTCTTGACATTTCTTTTACATTAGGCATGCTCTTTAAATCATTTCTAGGATGCATGAAAGATGTATTTTTTTCTAGTTATTACGTCAGGTCAGTTTTGTGAGCTAAACATTGTTCTCTCAAAATAGGCTGGCCATACCAGTTAATGCAATGATGTGATTTTAAGTCCCTAAGCCTAATTCACAAACTTATTTTTATATTAATTGCTACGAAATGTAACTCACAAATGTTATGAGTAGAAATCTCCACCTCCACCTCTCCTATTGGGGTAAGGTGAGGTGTAGGAAAGGGCTGGCCGCCACAAGCACCCATCCACAATAGAGTAAGCAAATTGCTATTCAATCACTACATTTCTAAACTTACTCCAGACCAGCCTTGGATATAGTCAAGCACCTCACATGGCAACTCACAGCTACAACACACTCCCATATAGTAAATATAGGATACAGGGATTTAATATAACACCCATTTGAAAATAATGTTATAAACTAAAAATTAATTCGACCTTATCCCAAAAATATACATTGTTTAATGTTATAGAAAAGGTATTTCTTAATTGATCAACTACTATATATTTATAAAAAAGTTATAATGAATTTAATTCTAAAAATAAAACTAAATTCAACTTTTGTTAAATATTTCAAATTCATTTAAATCAATTCAACACAACTTTTAAAAAGAAATACATATTAAAAATAAAAATACTACTGTGAATGGGATTTTTAAAAATTATTCTTTAAGAAATATTATTTATAAATTAAATATATTTATTTTATATTTAAATACACTAATCTGGAAGAAACACGTAGTGAGAGATTCCTTACCATAGAATTACCCCCAGGTGTCAGAATGGATCCGGAAAGTTTTTGATCAGGAGTACCCCTGCGCGTCGGTAGGCGTTGTCGTGCGGCTCTGCGTGCGGCGTTGGCGCCGTGATGACGTAATCTGAGCTACTAAGACGCACCTACGTGCAAACGTCAGTTCTTTCTTTTTCCGCACCTGCAAGGGCAGATCCGGGAAGAGCAAGTACCCCCAGTCAATTTTTGACTGACTTTTTCGAGGCCTTTTACCTCATCTTTTTGAGTCGATCGACTCCTGGTGTCATAGGGATGCCCGGTTTCAAGGACTGTGGGGACTGTCATCGCATGATGTCCGTGACGGACCCTCAACCTGTGTGTCTCTACTGCCTTGGGTGCGACCACAGCCCCAAGTCGTGACCCGACTGCCGGGCCATGGCGCCTAAAACTTTGCGGGAGCGGTCCCAAAAGTTGCTTGAAGCCCGGCAGTCTGCTCCACACCGCTCAAGGTTGACCACGACCACAACCCCAAGTCGTGCCCCGACTGTCGGGCCATGGCGCCAAAGACTTTGCGCAAGCGGTCCCAAAAGTTGCTTGAAGCCCGGCAGTCTGCTCCACGCTGCTCAAGGTCCCAGTCCCGTGGGAGGTCGAGGAACCGGTTGCGGAGTCGTCATCACCACTCCTCTGGATCTAAGTCTTCGCACTCAGGGTCAGGTAAGTATAAGCATTCCAAGAAGAAGTCGAAGAAGCATCGGCACTCTTTGATTTCCCCGCGGGTGATCGGCTGAGGGTGTGGGCGGTGCCACCCCGCAGCTCTGGCGGAGCCTGCGACGCCGCCCCCAGTCTACCCCCTCTTTCTGGGCCTAGGGGCAACGCCTTCCCAGGTGCAAGAGTTTCTTGCTGCCATGGCCTGACTCTTTGGGCCGTCTGGCCCTGCCGGTGCGCCTACAGGCCCCGCGGGCCAGACGCGGGGTCCTGCCTTACCATCTCCGGCGGCTCCGGCCCCGGTATTGCCGCCGGCTCCTGCCCCGGCACCGCAGGCCCCCCAGGAATCCAGGATCGGACCCCGATCTAAGCCGTTTGACCTCGTGACACCTCCCCCGGTCTCCCCGGCACCGCTTCCGACATCGCCCCCTCCTCGTCCCCAGCTCCAGCCCTGACCTGGACCCGTGCTGGATCGGCGTCGCTCGATGCCGATACCGACGCCGATGAGGCATTTCATGCCCTATGTCCGTCCTCATTATTTTGAGCCTGTTCCACAGACTTCGGAGGAAGGGGAGGACTGGGAGAGTCTGTGGACCCTTTAGCACAGGACTGTGCTTATGATCAGGACTGGGCAGAGGATTTGGGGGAGGCCAGTGGTCTTGATACCTCACCTGACCCTGGCATGCTGTCTCCTCCTGCTGTGGCTACGGAGGAGGGAGCCAGTTACGTAGAAGTGCTCCAACCGTGGCTACCTCTTTGGAGCCCTTGCTGCCGTTTAATGAAGCACTGACTGACATTCTTTTGGGCACCTTGTCCAGGCCCAACACAGGGGCTCCTGTGGATAGGAACGTGGCCCGACACCATCGCCCGGCTCCGGGCGAACCCCTCTTCCTCACCCAACATCCCACTCTGAAAGCTTGGTGGTCAAAGCCTCAGCTTCCCAAAGCACATTCCCTACGGCACCTCCGGATAGGGAATCCAAGAAGCTGGATCAGTTTGGCAAGAAACTGTTTTCATCGGTCGGTGAACACCGCATGCCTCTTGGGCCGTCATACCTACTCTCTGTGGGACACGGTTGCGCAGGTGCTGCCCAACTGCCCGGAGGACGCCCAGGCAGTTCTCTCCCAAGCGATTGCGGCTGGGAGAGATGCAGCAAAGTTCACCATACGTTGTGGGCTGGATACCGCCAACTCACTGGGCAGGTCGATTTCCACGATGGTGGTGCTTCGGCACCACGCCTGGTTGAGGACAACTGGCTTCTCAGGGGATGTCCGGAACACCTTGATGGACATGCCCTTTGATGGCATTCGCCTTTTTGGCAACAAGGCAGACAGTGCGTTGGAGCACTTCAAGGACTCTCGAGCTATGGCCAAGTCCTTGAGCCTGTCGTCTGCTCGGCCTCTTCTGCCTTCTGCTTTTCGCTCCTTTCGTGGCAACGGAAGGGGCGCCCCACAGTTTTCGCACAGGCCACAGCAGCAACAACTTCAGCGTGGCCGCGGACGTGGGAACCGTCACGGTGTTCAGAGGGCCAGCCGGCAGGCCAGTCCATTTCCACACCCGCAGCATCCACTTCAAGGCCTTCCTAGTCTGACCTTTCAGGCCCATTAGATGCCAGTGGGTTGACGAAGATGCCATCATCTCCACCACTAGCGTAACATCACTTTGGACAAGTGGGTGCTGCAAATTTTCCGAATGGGCTACTCCCTCCCCTTTGAGGCAACCCCTCCAGCCATGCTACCTCAGTACCACCGCATGTCGCGGGATCACTTGGCGCTTCTCCAGCAGGAAGTTGCGGCCCTCTTGGCCAAGGGGGCCATTGAGCGCGTTCCGACGCCAGAAGTAGGTCGTGGTTGTTATTCCCACTACTTTCTGGTTCCAAAGAAGGACAAAGGGGGTCTGCGTCCTATCTTAGACCTTCGGAACGTCAATTGCTTCCTCTGGAAGGAGCAGTTCAAGATGCTCACGCTGGCTCAGGTCTTGTCTGCCCTAGACCCGCAAGACTGGATGGTGGCGTTGAACTTGCAGGACGCCTATTTTCATGTCCCCGTCCTGCCTGCCCACAGACGCTACCTGTCAGGGGTTTCAGTCTTTCCCTATCTCGACGACTGGTTGTTGAAGGCGGGCTCGCCCCAGTCAGTTTTCTCCCACCTCCAGACGACGGCCAATCTCCTGCATTTGCTGGGGTTCTCCATCAACGAGCCAAAGTCGCATCTGATTCCCTTGCAGAAGCTCCTTTTCATCGGAGCGGTTCTGGACTTGGCGCGGTTTTGGGTTTATCCTCCCGAACAGCAAGTCCTGGACATTCAGGCTATGATTCTGATCGTTCAGCCTCTGTCCTCGGTTTCGGTCAGGATGACCCTTCGGCTGCTGAGCTTGATGGCCTCCTGCATCCTGCTTGTGGATCATGCAAGATGGCATATGCGGGCTCTGCAGTGGGACCTGAACTTCCAGTGGGCACAACATCAGGACAATCTGTCCGATCACATACAGATCTCGGAGGGCACTGCACGGCAATTTCAGTGATTGGGTCAATGGCAGATCCCTCTCCCTTCCACCACCCGGAGCAGACAGTTGTGACGGATGTGTCCCTTCTGGGATGGGGCGGCCACATGGGAGAGGCAGAGATCGGAGGCCTCTGGTTTCTGGCGGAGTCCCAGCTCCACATCAACCTGTTGGAGCTTAGGCGGATCCGACTGGCACAGAATGCATTCCTTCCCTCTGTCCGGGGAAGTGTAGTGCAGCTGTTCACGGACAACACCACCGCCATGTGGTACAGCAACAAACAGGGCGGGGTGGGGTCATGGACCCTATGCCAAGAAGCACTGCGTTTCTGGGCATGGCTGGAACATCAGGGCATGTCCCTGGTGGTTCAACACCTGCCAGGTTCTCTGAACACCAGGGCAGACAAACTCATCCGTCAGTGCATGTTGGATCACGAATGGCGTCTGAACTCGGATGTGGCGCAAGGTCTCTTTCAGCAGTGGGAAGAGCCTTGGTTAGATCTATTTGCCACCAAAGAGAATGGGCAATGTCATCAGTTCTGCGGGTTGGAATTTTCAAGGCGGCACTCACTCGGCGATGTTTTTTGTCGCGGGTGGAGTTGCCGTCTGTTGTACGCCTTTCCACCTATACCACTTCTGCCCAGAGTGCTGAAGAAGATCAGGTGCGACCGGGCCCAAGTCATCCATGTGGCTCTGGACTGGGCTCGAAGAGTATAAATCAATCAATCAATCAATCAATCAATCATTTGTAAAGCGCATTACATACCCGCGAGGGTCTCAAGGCGCTGGGTAGGGGGGGCGCTACTGATCGAACAGCCAGGTCTTGAGTATCCTCCTGAAGGTCAGCAGGTCTTAGGTCTGTCGTAGGCTCAGTAGGAGGGTGTTCCATGTCTTGGCAGCGAGGTGGGAGAAGGATCTCCCGCCGGTGGTTGTTCTTCTGATGTGCAGGTCGGTGGCGAGTGAGAGGTCGGTGGAGCATAGCTGGCGGTTGGGGATGTAGAAGGAGAGCCTTCTGTTGAGGTAGGCTGGGCCGGTCTTGGTGAGTGCTTTGTGTGCGTGGATGAGGAGCTTGAAGGATGTCCTCTTGTTGACGGGGAGCAGTGCAGGTTTCTCAAGGGGGGGGCGATGTGGCCATGTCGTGGTCCGTCGAGAATCAGTCGTGACGAGGCGTTTTGGATGCGTTGTAGTCGTTTGATGAGCTTGGTCGGGGCTCCCGCTTAGAGGACGTTTCCGTAGTCGAGTCTGCTGCTGACGAGGGCCTGGGTGACTGTCTTTCTTGTATCTGTCGGGATCCATCTGTAGATCTTGCGGAGCATACGGAGGGTGTTGAAGCAGGAGGAGGAGACGACGTTGGCTTGCTTGGTCATTGAGAGTGTTGAGTCGAGGATGATTCCCAGGTTGCGTGCGTGGTCGGTGGGTGTCGGGGCTGCCCCCAGTGCCGTCGGCCACCAGGAGTCGTCCCAGGCTGAAGGGTTGGAGCCGAGGATGAGGACATCCGTCTTGTCCGAGTTCAGCTTCAGACGGCTGATCTTCATCCAGTCGGCGACGGCCTTCATTCCTTCGTGGAGGTTGGCTTTGGCGGTCATGGGGTCCTTGGTGAGGGAGAGGATCAGTTGAGTGTCGTCGGCGTATGAGATTCTGTTGAGGTTGTGCTGTCGGGCGACGTGTGCGAGCGGGGCCATGTACATGTTGAACACTGTCGTGCTGAGGGAGGATCCCTGGGGTACGCCGCAGAGGAAGGAAGTGGTCCATTCCAGTGCCTTGTCTTGGATCCCTGCGGCGTGGAGGCATGCGCGTAGAGTGCAGTGGCAGACGGTGTCGAAGGCGGTGGAGAGGTCTAGGAGGATGATTGCTGCGGTTTCACCGTTGTCCAGCAGGGTCCTAATGTCGCCGGTGGCGGCGATGGGGGCAGTCTCGGTCCTATGGTTGCTGCGGAACCCTGACTGGGAAGGGTCCAGGATTCTGTTTTCTTCGAGGTATCGGGTTAGCTGTCTGTTGATGATTTTCTCGATGACCTTGGCCGGGAAGGGGAGCAGAGAGATGGGGCGGAAGTTCTTGAGGTCTCTTGGGTCTGCCGTAGGTTTTTTCAGTAGAGCGTTGATCTCGCCTTCTTTCCAGCTCTCTGGGAATGGATGCGGATGTGATGGAGCTGCTTGCTTTGTTGAAGATGTGGTGCGGGAATGTGTCTGACGGAGAGCCGGAGTGGATTGTGCTCATGGTCTTGATGGTGTCATCTGCGCACGCGCTGGCCCAGGCTAGCAGGGGGTCGTGGTCGATGGTGTGTGGAGGGTCTGTTGTGTACTTGTCTGTTGGGGCTGTCTGGGTGTTGAAGGTGTCGTGGATGTCTGCTATCTTGTGGTGGAACAAGGTGGCGAGGGAGACGCACAGGGCTTGCGACGACGGGATGTCGTTGGTGTTGGAGCTGGGGTTGGAGAGTTCCTTCACGATGTTGAAGAGCTCCTTGCTATTGTGTGCGTTGTTATCGAGGCGGTCTATAAAGGAGGTCCTCTTGGCCGCCCTGATGAGGTGGTGGTGGTTGCAGATGGCATCCTTGTGTGCTGCTTGGCTGTCCAGAGTTTGTTCACTGTGCCATTCCTTCTCTAGTTTCCGGCAGGCTTGCTTGGAGGCAAGGAGTTCTGGGGTGAACCTGTTGGCCCTCTTGCTGGTGTCTCTGTGGAGGGGTTTCTTCAGCAGGCGAGGGTGTTGGCACAGTCCTCGATCCAGCGTCTGAGGCTGTGGGCAGCGTCGTCGATGTTGGAGGGTTCGGTGGATGGGCTGAGAGAGCGAGGTTTGCATGTAGTTGGTCTTCGGTGATTTTGCTCCAGCAGCGGCGGGGGATCTGTTGGGTGCAGTGGTGTGTGGTGGGTTTCTGGAAGGTGAAGTGGATGCATCGGTGGTCGGTCCAGAGGAGTTCGGTGGTGTGGCTGACAGAGACATGCAGTCTTGAGGAGAAGAAGGGGTCGAGTGTGTGGCCTCCGGAGTGGGTGGGCGTTGTGACGAGTTGCTTCAGTCCGAGGTTGGTGAGGTTATCGATCAGGGTTGTGGAGTTGTTGTCGTTGTTGTTCTCAAGGTGAAAGTTCAGGTCACTGAGGACGATGTAGTCAGTGGAGGTCAGGACGTGCGTGCTGATGAAGCCGGCGATGGAGTCGCTGACCTGGGGATGGGGTCCCAGGGGTCGGTAGACGAGGGTGCCTCTGAGGGCGGAGTTAGGGTCTGTGTGGATCTGGAAGTGCATGTATTCGGCGGTGCTGCGCGCGTCGTCGGTGCTAGTCGAGACCCTGATGCTGTTCTTGTGGACGATGGCGATTCCTCCTCCGACTCCGTTGGTGCGGTCTTTGCGGGTGATCTTGTAGTCGCCTGGGATGGCTATGGCGATGTCAGGTGCGGAGGAGTCGTTCAACCAAGTTTCTGTCAGAAAGGCGACATCCAGGGATGTTGTGTTGAGCAGGTCCCAGAGCTTGACGGCGTGTTTGCTTGCGGAACGGGTGTTCAGTAGTATGCATTGGAGGTGGTTGAGGTCTTTCTTGGCGGGTGGTTCGTCGGCTCTGAGGCTGGTGTAGCTGCAGTTCCGGCAGGTGAAGGGATCGTGTGTGCATTTTGGGGCAGCCTTGAAGCAGGTGTGGGTCCGTCCGGAGTGGAGAGCGTGCAGAGTGCTGGCGTTGTAGTGGCCGCGGTCATGGTAGCGGGTGCGGGGACTAGGGGTTACTGGCGCTGGGTGCGGTCCAGGCACGGAAGGGCACAGAGGGGCTTGTCTTAGGCGCGCCAGCGGCGCGGCCGCACAGCGGCCTGCATACATGGGGAGGTGGGAGGGAGGCGCAGCTGGGAGGCGGGAGGCGGGGGAAGCGAGTGGGCAGTCAGGGGGGCGGGCCGCAGGGGATTCGGAGGTGGTGAGGGACGATGAAGGGAACGGAAGGCAAAAGGGCACAAAAAATTAGGGAAAATTAGTGTCACAGAAGGCAAAAAGGGCACAGAAATACAGGAAAAACGGGCCCAAGAATACAGGGGCAGCTAAGAAACAGAAGGCAAAAACGGGCAGAGAGGTACGGGGGCAGCGAGGGGAACAGAAGGGAAAACCGTACTGAGACACATGGGCAGAGAGTATAGTATCCTGAGCTACTCAGTATGAGCATCGATCCGTCTGCCTCTTCAGGAGAATCTTCTGCCGCAGCAGCAGGGTTCGGTCCCCCAGCCGAACCTGTCCAGTCGCCACCTCCTTGCATGGAGATTGGGCGGCGGCAGTTGGCATCTTTCGACCTGCCTGCCGAAGTCTGTAATGTTATTCTGGCAGCCAGGCGTCCCTTCACAAAAATGGTGTACGCCTGTAGCTGGAATAAGTTTGCGGCATGGTGCACAGCAAAGGCTGTGGATCCCCTTTCTGCCCCTTTCAGAGGTCCTTCTTTTTCTTCTCTCTTTGGCCCAGGGCTCTGCTCTGGGCACTATCAAGGGCTATCTCTCGGCCATTTCGCCTTTCTAAGGCTCCCAGATTAGCCTTCCCTTTTCAAGTCCCCTGTTATAAATAGATTCTTGAAAGGCATCACCCACATGTTTCCTCTTGTTCCTTTCGTGATGCCTCAGTGGGACTTGAATCTAGTTCTTACCTTTCTGATGTGCGCTCCCTTTGAGACGCTTTATAATTGCCCTCTTTGTGTTCTGACTCTAAAGACTGCTTTCCTGGTTGCCATCACCTCTGCCAGGCTCTTTCTCCTAAACCTCCTTTTCTCTCTGTCCATCCGGACAAAGTTGTTCTGAGGACTCGTCCTTCCTTTCTGCCAAAGGTTGTCACCGCCTTTCACATCGGGCAGACCATTACTTTGCCCTCCTTCTGTCCCCCTCCGCATCCCTCTAAAGAGGAAGAGAGGCTCCACCTTCTGGACCTAAAACTTGCACTCTCTTTCTATCTGAGTCGCACACAGCAGTTCCGGGTGGATGACCAGCTCTTTCTTGGCTACGTGGGCGCCAAGAGAGGTCGGGCTGTGCACAAATGGACCATCTCTTGGTGGGTCATTCTGTGCCCAAAGGTTTGCTACTCCTTGGCTCAAAAGGAGCCTCCGGTAGGGTTGCGCGCCCATTCTACCAGGGCGACGGTGGCCACTACTGCTCTGGGACGCGGCGTTCCCTTGCAGGACATTTGTCAGGCAGCTACGTGGGCCTCGCTGCACACGTTTACCAAGTACTACTGCCTGGACAACCGAGTCCGGAGAGAGATGGCTTCTTTGGCGTTCTGTTCTCCAGGACTTTCTGGTGTGATCTTGGTTTGCAGACCCACCACCGGGGTTCGTATTGCTGGGGTATCTATTCTAAGGTAAGGAATCTATCACTATGTGTTTCTTTCAGATGCACAAGTTACTTAGCTTCGGTAACGATATATTTGTAAGAAACATTAGTAGTGATAGATTCCTTACCGCCCCACCCATCCTCCCCGTTCTGCTAACTGATTTCTAGGGTTAAGGTCATCTCTTTCAGGGCCCTGGAATCATGGCACTAGTGGTTAGTATCTTGCCTTGCTCTGCGTTCCTGACACCGAAAGTCATGTACAGAACTGATGTCAGCGCGCGTGGGCGCATCTAAGCAGCCCCGACGACGTCATCACGTGCCAACGACGCACGCGGAGCCGCACAACGACGCCTACCAACGCGCAGGGGTACTGCAGACGAAAAACTTTCCGGATCCAGTATGACACCTGGGGGTAATTCTAAGAAAGGAATCTATCACTACTAATGTTTCTTACAGATATATTGTTACCGAAGGTAAGTAACTTGGGCTTTAGACTCATTAGTTATTTAATCTAGATTTATTTAAATTAATTAATATGATGTACAAATTTATTTTATTAGTTCTATGTTATTGATATTTATTATAAATTATTTTACATTTATATTTTATATTACATAACATAACCTGCAATCCCTGTCCTAAATATAAAAAAATACCTTACCTGCCATCTTCAACCAAGCCACACTACATTCCCCACCTTCCTGTTCCCTCCTGCAGCTGTCCTGTCTGCTTTCAGACAAAGCAGACAATCAGTGCTCTGCTGACAGCCTCTCAAACAGCCGTGTCAGCCTGGTCTGAAAGACTTTATGACGTAACAATAGTGGGTAACAAGGTTTGTTAACTGTTGCCATCAGTGGCAGATGATGACCGTTGAAAGTGATGGAGCATGTAAAAGTGAAATATGTTTATAACAAACAGTAAGTGCTTTATAAATAGAATGTGCCCGGCCCCCTCTGCACTACAAATTCCATTTTGAAGCATAGCTCCAAAATGGAATTCTTAATGCAGAGGTGATCTGGCACACTCTATTTATAAAGCATTTATCATACAATAAAAGCTTTGACTACTGTCAAATCAACATTCTTACCTTGACACATTTATACAGCACACATTCAACTTGCAGTACATTTGAGGTTAAATTCTCCCATGTCGCACTGCCTGGCTGAGAAATAGGTGAATGCTGGTTTCTAAGAAAGTAAGCCTGAAGCAATCTAAGTACTGCTCTCATGCTGCATGCTATACTAAACAGCATAAGAGCAGTGACAGGATTGGTTGGGGTAGGCAAACACAACGCTCCATCGGAGACTGATGGGACTGTGTCTCTGCTAATCAGCTCCCTCATAGCATTGGTTCTGGAAGCCTGTTAGGCTGGCCACAATAAAAAACTCCTTCTTATCTGACATTTGCAGTCCAGTTAACATAACCCTAGATGATCCTGGTCATCCCAATGAGTCCAAGAGAGAGAGTGCTGCAGCCCCGCCTCTAGTGGAAAAACAATGAATGATGGTACAGGGTAAGTTTTTAGAAGGTTAAGTATGTTACTAATGAGTCTGTCTGCCTGTGGGGGCTTCCAATGGGGGTTAATGCCCCCACGCCTCGATAGAGGAACCGTCCCTTGTTGCTATGTCATAGCAGTGAGTTACCAGATGTAGACTATAGTCTAAGTAATTGAGGCTTCCGATGGATGGCGTTCATAACAGAATAACTCGTTAATTTATTCTTAAATTAGGTTTAAATCAACACTTGGAAATGGTGACTATCACAAAAGTGTGAATTTCTCCTGTATTGGATCGTTCATAGATTCACATGCTTGAATCATTCCCCCTCGTCGAAGTGGGAGTCCTACGGTACCATAGAAAAGCAGTATGTAATAGTATCATAGGCTATAATGACAATGGAAAGTCACCTTAATAGCCTGTCTGTGTCCTTTTTAAAAAAGGACCAAACTTGAACTATAACCAATCAGGCAACAGCATCCTCTAGGACACTCCCAATGGAGGCTGAGTCCCTCAGATTTTCTACTTCATTTTGTATGTAGGGGATCTCCCTGAGCTCTGGTCAGTTTTTCCTGTTTGCCAAACTTTTCTACATCTACATTGTCTGAGTCTTCTAAGAAAGGCCTTTTCAGATCTTGCAAGTCCTGTGGGAACAAAAAGCTGCATGTGGATAATCCACACAAAGACTGTCTCTATTGCCTCTACCCTCAACATCAGGTAAAGGAGTGCAAGATTTGTCACACTTTTTCTTCTAAAACCCTAAGAGACAGAGAGGGAAGGCTACTTTTGTGGCTACAGATGTCTAAATCCCAAAAATCGAGGTCTTCTGAGGACAGCAATTCATTTGCAAGACACCACAAAAGGGCAAGATCCTCTGAGCGGAGTAGAAAGGCCTTGAAGAT
The DNA here is from genome assembly GCF_964261635.1 of Lissotriton helveticus. Classification (NCBI taxonomy): domain Eukaryota; kingdom Metazoa; phylum Chordata; class Amphibia; order Caudata; family Salamandridae; genus Lissotriton; species Lissotriton helveticus. Next base: position 873,440,454 of record NC_136059.1, read on the forward strand.
ACACCATAAAGACCCTCTGAGAAAGAAACTTAAGCTCACCCCCACTGGGGCAGCCTCCTCCCAACTTTCAACTCCATCTGTGCAGAAAGGGGAGCAAAAGCGTTCTCCTTCCCAGAACCGTCAATGTCGAGGAAAAAAATCCTCTTAGAACACCATCAACTATGATATCAACGATGACTGTTACAGCAGCCTCGTCCACGAGGTAGTCGTCATTGAGAACCTCGACGATGGCAGCTATTAATGCTCCCATTTCTATGCCAAGGTTATCTTCTCCACTAAGTCTCAGTCGACGGTGAAGTTGACCTCAACTGTTCGAGGAAGTCAGCTTCGACAAAGACATCATAGGCAGGAACACAGTCGACAATAACCACAATGACGGCATCGTCACCAACTTAGCACTGTCGATGACAACACTGTCGATGATTACACAGTCAAAGACAACATCATTGACGACTGCACCGTAGACGAGGGAATCCTTACCGTCGACGCCCCAGTTTAAATTGCCATCATAGGCGATGTCGACACTAAGGCTAAAATTACCAAAATAACTAAGACTGACTTAAGGCCTGAAGTGACCTCTTGGTCAATATCTCACCGTGAACACCTAGCCATTTATTGGACTTAGAAGAGTTGGATGACGACGGGCCTTCTGGGGATGCACGCAGTCCTTTTGAGTTCTAGGTCAAATAACAGGAGGAAGATACCAATAAGGAGCAATACTATTAGTTATACTATGCCCCTCCTAGGTGGCATTATGAATATAATAAATACCACCTGCATCATCTGCCTAGACATGATGAAATGCCCATGCCCATTTCTATAATGCAAGATCTACAGGCTATGCTGCAGGATTATAAGAGGAGATTTCTGGAAATTCCACAGGAGCAGCAACACGGGCCACCCCAGCCTGCTTCTCCTGCAACTCCAAGAACTATCCTTATGCACCACTCGTACCTAGATGATGAAAGTGAAGAAGGCGGGATCCATGACCCTCAACATCCACAAAAACTGGGATGATTACCTGGTCCCTATTCCGTCTCCACCGTCATCTCATCCTTCCTCAGAGGACTTTGAGGGTTTTTATATTTCTTATGGACTGAGCTGGAGCATGAAGTTGTGATATTTAATTGATTTGGGGAATATATTCATGCTAGGTCTCAAAAAGTTCCCTAGAGCCCTCTTTTTCTCTTCTTTGTTCTTGCACGATTCCATATGCCAACTTCTGTCAAGCAATCCGATTGCTTTCTTCATGACTTTAAAGAGCAAGCCAGAAAGTCTGTCAGAACCAGCCCCATTATAGAGTATATCTGGGATGATGGGGTAAAATCCGTGAAAAATCTGGCTACAGAAGCACCAGTACCATCTCTCCTGGACAAAAAGTACAAAGCCACAGCTGATTCCCCCACTTGCTTTACCATTCATCCCAAGCCTGACTCTGACAAGCAGCCAAAAGGTGCTCGAAAAACCCTTCCGCTCCAAATCTCTGCGCCGCCAGACAAAGAAGTCAGGTGCTTAGACAACGTTATGAAGAGATTCTTCCTTATTTCTGCCATCACCGTTCGAGCAGCCAACTCACTAGCAATCCTGGGGCACTATGACCACCAGATGTGATTAGATGTCAGCAGTCTGCTCGGTTTGATACCTAAAGGCAGCAAGGCGTAGGCGAAGAAGATCTTGCAGGAAGGAGAACGCACTTCCTCTGAACTTATTAACTGTGCTCTCAACATCACCTAGAGGCTTTTGTCAGTTGGCTGGTGCCTCGGATATAAGATGCCAAGGATGACTCAAGGCTAAGTACAGCTTTAATTGGACCTCTTTTAGACCGGAGGACTAATCAAAGATTATGGACATGGCCTATGACGACAAGACTTTGTTTGGAAAACATTTCGATTATGCATTATATTGGCTATAAAGACGGATATTGACACCGCTAGATATCTTGCCACTATCCAGTTTAAGGAGCTGCCCTTCTGGGGAGCTTGAGAGAGATGTTTCTCAACCTTCAGAGGGGGCTATCAGCATCGTAAGCAGTCTTGTGGCATTGAATATCTCCAACTACCTCCCGCAAAAGAAGTATATAACATCAGATAAATGGGTGTTGGACTTAGTAACCTATGGACATATCATACAGTATGTACAAAGACTACCAAACAATCCTCCAAAAAGAGCGCACCCACCTCGTCTTCACTTACTGAGGAAAGAAGCTCTAATAATGCTGGCCAATGGCGCTATGGAAAGGGTTCCTTGTTTTCAGAAGGCCATCGGATTCTACTCCTGTTTTTTCCTTATTCTGAAGAAATCGGGAGAGTGGAGACCCATCCGAGACCTCAGTAGACTGAACAAATTTCTAAACAAACAATCTGAATACTCTTTTCGACATTCACCACCTACTAAACAGCGGAGACTACATGACCTCCTTAGATCTACGAGATGCTTACTTCCACATTGCCATACATCCAAAGCATCGCAAGTATCTTCATTTTACCATAGCCAGTACTCATTACAATTTCAAGGTCCTTCCCTTTGGACTCAAGTCTGCTCCTCTGATTTTCACGAAATATCTCACCCTGGAAGCAGCCACACTTAGCAAGCAAGGTCATCAGGTATTTCCGTACCTAGAACACTGCCTGCTAAACCGCAACAAGCCTCCAGGGTTACCATGGGCTGCCTTTCATTGTTTTACAGTCTAGGCCTCCCAGTGAATTTACCCAAAATCCTGGACCATCCAAAGTTAAACAAGGATGTTTTTGGGTGCCAACCTCAATACTATCAGAAATAAGGCCTATCTGTCTGAAGACAGATTGCAAAGATTATCAAAAATGGCCCTAAATATCTCCAAAAGAAGGTCAGTTTCAGTGTGAATGTTCAAGTCGCTCCTCAGCATGATCTTCTCCGCAATAATCCTGGTCCCGCTGGCACAGCTAAAAATGAGCCACTCCAGGAGGAGCTCCAGTTGAAGTGGGTCCAAACGGAAGGCTTCTTCGGTGATTTGATCAAAATTACCTCAGAGATGCAGGAGACACTAGCATGGTGATCTTGAGCATCTAATCTCTTACAAGGCCTCACATTCCTGACTTCAATGACAGATTGTATCATCACCACAATGCCTCCTTGAAAATCTGGGGCGGCCATTTGCAGGACCTGCAAATCCAAGGAAAATGGTTCGCACTCCAGAAGTCAACGTACATCAGTTGTCTTGAGCTCAAGGATATTTTTCTGACTTTCAATCCTTCCTTCCGCGTATAGCAGGAGCCTACGTGCTGGTCCTTGCAGACAATATGATCGGAGTCTACATGCTGGTCGTTGCAGACAATATGACTAGCATGTATTACATCAACAAGCAAGGAGGAGAAATGTCTCTAACTCTCTCTCAGGAGGCTTCAGACCGCTGAAATTGGCTGGCAGCCCACGGAATAGCTTTAAAAGCTGACCACATGTCAGAAGCGAACAACACTATAGCGGACACTCTCAGCAGATCCCGAAACAGTTACCACGAGTGGGAACTGGATAAGCTGGTATTGGAAAGAGTCTTCTCACGATGGGGCAAACAAGCATTAGATCTTTATGCGGCAGACAAGAACGCCAAATGCCAGTTTTACACCAGTCGATACCTGCTCCGAGGGTTGTGGGGGAATACTCTTTCAATTAGATGGTCCAGGATTTATGCATACACTTCCCCCCTTCCCTCTCTTACTGAGGATCCACACCAAGATGAAGATGAAGCACTGTTGCCTCATTCTATTAGCCCCCAAATGGCAAAGACAGCATTGGTGTTCTCATAGACCAATCCCATCTGCCTACCCAAAATCCGCACCCTCTTGATGAGGAACAACGGCCAGATCCTACACCCGTAACTAACCTCTCTGCAATTACATGCATGGCTCCTGAGTTCAACAATTTCTTGGATCTATATCTCTCCCAAGACTGTAGAGACATTCTGGCCAGAGCGAGGGCCGAATCAACAAATAAGACATACAGATTGACAATAGAAAAGATTTTGCTTATGGTGTCAGCAATCTAACCTCCAACCCTTGGAAGAGTCACCCGAACAGATTCTGCCATACCTACTCTCTCTAGCTAGATCAGGATTGGTGTATGCATCTGTAAAAGTTCACATAGCCCGCTTTTCATGATACAGGTGTTCCTCTCATTCTCCCTCTCTCTGTTCAACTAGTCAAACAATTCATGAAGGGGTTGTTCAGAGCTTTGCCTCCAGCAATGTCTCCTGCCACAGAATGGCGTTTCAATGTGGTTCTCTCGCAGCTAGTGAATCCAGCATTCAAGCTCATTCACACAGCAGATCTGAAGACTCTCACCTGGAAGTTCGCTCTATTGTTGGCTCTCATGTCTAATAATCAGTGAAATTTAGGCTTTTCCAATTCAGGAACTTTTCTTGTGCTTCACTTCCGATTATGTGCTTCTCAGAACAAAACTGAAAGTTCATCCTAGGGTCCATTGCAATTTCATCTCAATTAACGTATTGTTCTTCGTGCTTTCTTTCCAAATCCGCAATCTCCAGCTGAAAGATCTCTCCACACCTTGGAAATTAAGTGCGCGTATCAGATCCTCAAGTACGTGAATCTAAATGCTCACACTGCGTGAGGACGTTCGGTGGCCATCTTGGCTTGGAATACAGTTGAAGGCTGATGGCAGCTGAGCACGCATCTCAATGATGCACACACCTTTCAGTTGGCAATAATTCTTCATTCTGGCAGTTTGTACAACTTGGTGATGTGCTCACCTATCTAATAGTGGTTTATTTCAGGCAAGCTATGTGTTCGGTGACACGCACCCCTCTGTCATTTCTTGAACCGCATCCTGGACAGGAGCTTTTACGTTGTCCTACAAACTGTGCAGTATTTACTTTATGTGGATAAATAGTTTTTTTTTTTAAGCTCAAGTTAAGGTGCTCTTTCAACGATGGCTTCTCCACAATAAATCAGTCAGCCTCCTCCATTTCTTGGATAACGTGGTAAGCCATGTATGCCCTGGTTAGGGTGGTTTCATTTGTTCGAAAATCACTTGGTGGCTATTGATGCCACAGAGTACTTTACTGCCCGCAAATTTGCTCTCTTTTTAGCAGTTTGGGCCGAGCAGCGCAACGCATTTTTGACAGCTTGCCTCCAATTCCTCCTCACTGGAATATTTATTTAGTAGCTATCGCAAGACTTAAGAGGCAGTTTTCTGAACCACATAATATATTGCTGGAAAGGCACAAATTTTACAAACGCAAACAAGGTGAAGAGGAAAAAGTGGAAGAATACATATCAGCTCTAAGAGTCCTGGCACTACTTGTGGGGTTGGGCCTTTATTGGACGATTTCATCAGGGACCAATTTGTTTTTAATTGCGCTTCACACAAACTAAAAGAAAGTATTCTGGGGGGAGGAGCCACGCGCCGGTCCAAGATGGCCGCGTAAGTCCTCGGCTTCTGGGTGCCCGTCCCCCAGCCCTATGATCCTGTGACATATTCTGGCATTGAAGCATACCATCCGACGGTGGAATGACGGCGGTGCCCCTGGCGGCCCCTCTGGCCCCTCTATGACACCAGGGGCCGGAGATACGGGCACGACATCCTGCAGCCTTGAGTGCGCCTGAGGCCTGGGATTTGATTGCTTGCAGCGGCCGGGACAGAATCTAACAACACTGGGGTCGTGGACCGGAAGTCACGGTCACGCCCCGTCCTCCGGCCCTCTTTGAGGGCGGCTGTGGAGGACCTCGGAGGACCTCGGAGGAGGTGGGGCACTGTGACACACTGCTCGGAAGGGGGAAAACAGTGCGACTCCCGACAACAGCTACGACCCCTTTGTGGCACCAGGGGCCGGAGATACGGTCCCTGCATCAGCGGCTTCGGGCACGCCTGAGGTCGGTTCCGCCCATCCCCTGGGGCTCCCTGGGTGCATCTGTGGTGGCATCGGCGGTGAAGGGGACAACAGAGGAGCATCGAGGAGGGGCCCCTCCCTTGCAAGAGATCCTCGGGGCAGCTGATGAAGGGGCAGGGCTGTAGAGGCCCCACGACGATATCCTGATAGGGGTGGTTGGGGTGTAGGGGGGCTGCTGGTTATTACTGGGGGCCCCCCTTCCACCTCCTGTGACATCAGAAAGAGGGTTCGCCACGTGCCCCAGGGGGCAGGATTTAAAGTCTGAGAGACCGGCCGCCTGAACTGTGACTGACTGCTTGGCCCCTGTGATGTTAGAACACCAGAGAGTCGTGGATTGAGTGCGACTCCCCTGGGGGCTGGCCCCTGGAATTAGGCAATTGGTAGAGCCGACTTGGAGTGCGGAGAGGAAGTGAACCTGAGACGGTGGCGGGGGGCCCGGCCCGGGAACATCTCATCAGGGAGATCAGATGGAATCGGAGGTAAACCGGGCACCTGCAGCACCATGGGGTGCCCAGAACGTATCATCCAAGAACTAATCTATAAGCTTCTGACTGAGTGACGGTGGCACATAAGTCCCACCACGAACAACCCAGCTAAGAGCCAAGACAACATATCTTACCAGGGAGGCGGTGCCGGTGTGACCTGGCTGCGGATTGTCAGATGGCGACTAAGCCGGAGGTGGACAGGCACCAGCTGAGGACATCTGAAGGGGTGAGACAGGTATAGACTAATACGTTGGACAGGTGCACAATATCCAAGGGATCCCCTATGGATTCAAGACTTGCTCAGTTGCCCGGGGGTGTCTCCTCGTGCTCTTCACCTGAATTGACGCTTCATGACATCATGGCAGCGATAGACAGGGTCAAGTCGTCACTGGGACAGAAAATGGAGTCTCTTGAGAATAAGCTAGACACAGTCACCATTGAGGTCAATCTCATCCGTGCAGACCATGCCAAAGTTAATGAGAAGGTTAAATCACTAAACATCAAGACCGTCAGCCTGACCAATGATGTGGCGCTGCTCCAGCAGGAAATGCGGGAGCTCAAAACCTCTCGCGAACTGACTGACTGCAAACTGGACAAATACGAAGGACGCGTCCGGTGCACCAATGTATGTATCTTGGGAGTGCCTGAGAGATCTGAAGGCCCCGCACCAGAGTTGTTTGTCGAAGACTTTATCCTCACGCACTTCAAGCCCAAAGGACTGAGCAACTTCTTCACCTTCGAGCGGGCCCACAGGGTCCCGGGATGGCGCCCCAGGCCTGGTGCAGCCCACCGTCCGATGATCGCCAGGGTGTTGAACTTCCGAGATAGGGACGTCATCCTGCAGGCAGCACGCCTGGGTCCCCCGATGCGGTACGAGAACTCTACTCTCACTTTCTTCCCTGACTTCACGCAGATGGTCCAAAAACAGCGCCGGAATTTCCTCGCAGTTAAGAAAATACTTAGAGACAAAGGAGTGAAATATGCTATGATGTTTCTGGCGTGTTTGAGGGTGGAGGCCGAGGGGTAAGCCTGGTTTTTCAATAATCCTGAGGTGGCGTTTGACTGAATTGATACTCCTCTCCCAGGTGGCACGAGTGAACGTGAGAGGGACGGTGAGAACACATCGCAGGAACAGGAATGAGAGCGGTAGCGCAGCACGTGGGACCGATGTACTTTGTCAGAGCTTCTACCTCAGAACTGTAACCTTTGGGTACAAAATACATGTACCAGGCGGCCCAATTTTTCGGAATATTATCTGGTCGGCTCTTTCGTTCGTTCCTTCAAATCCTATGAATGGAGTACTTCGTCGAGATGGTTGAGAATCGCACATACGGAGATCGCCACAGGAGCGGAGAGAATCCATCGCTGGAGCAGGAACTTGAGCGGCGGCACAGCACAAGGGACTAATGTACATTGTCAGGTATTGGGGGCTCGACCCTCGGATCGAGGGCCCGTCCGGATACGGGGACAGCCACGATTGACTGGGCGAAGTTGGCTTCAGAGTGACCATTTGATCTGGGTTGGGGGGGGAGATGGAGCACTGGCCCTCCTTCTTTTTTCTACCTTTAGTTAACCAGTAGCTTGGTGTGTGGGGCGACAGGCACTCTGCCAGTTGGGGATGGGCAAACGCCACAATCAGGGGTGCAGGGAGGAGGGATAGGGGTGGAGTTGGCTGCGATCATCGTTTTTACGGTCGCATTGTTTGTGAGATTGTTCGTAGTTTTTTTTTTTACAACATCAGGAGACAGTGGTGTGCTAGCGACACTTACATACCAGCTTAATGTTGAACTGTAGACGGGGATCGGGGAACATGAACAGACTTGGTGACAGAATAAAGGGGGGGATGGTTAATCAGTTTTTTTAGAAGACACTCACCGGACATCGTGCTCTTGCAGGAGACGATCTCATTGGAAATAGGTGCACGGCCCTACATAAAGAGGGTTACAAGCTGGTAGCACATGCAGGTTTCACTACAGGGTCGAGGGGGATCGGCATAATGGTAAAAAACTCATTTCCCCTGACCATTCAGGCCACGTGGTCCGATCAGAGAGGCAGGTATATCGTTATATTGGGTCAGTGGGAAGGGAAGACAGCTACCTTTGTTTCCATTTATGTCCCGTCTGGCTTACAGTCAGATACATTTCATGATCTGGGGTCTATTTTCTTGACCTTGTCCTTGGGACTCCTGGTGTTGGGGGGCGACTTCAACGCAGTAGTAGACGGTGAATTAGACCGACATCTCGCCCGGATCCTGAGACCGGCGCAGAGGTGGCTCCCCGACTTTTTGGACACAACGGGGCTAGTGAATGGCTGGCAAACGCGTAATCCAGGCAGCGTGCAGTATACACACCTATCCTGCGCACACAATAGCCTGTCCAGGATAGACTACGTTCTGGTCCCGGCCGCGCAGGTGCACGCCCTCCGAGAGGTGTGACATCTGGGTAGGGGCATTTCGGATCACTCTCCAGTTTGGCTCTGAATGGAATTCGATCAGATCAACGCAGGCAGCATAGCCCCTATTAATCCATGGCACTTGAGGGACCCTCCCACGAAGAAAAATATAGTTAAGGTCACGGACAGGTACTTTCAAGAAAACCAGGGCACGGTAGACTTGGCGCAGACCCTGTGGGAGGCATATAAAACTGTAATTCAGGGGGAGGTTGCAGGTAAAAAGAAGGAACGACAGGCTGCCTTGGAAAAAGCAGAAGAGAAATTGATAAAACTAGAAAGGGAGGTATCTCATGTGATAACCCCTGAGGGTCTTCACTGTCTAAAACTATGGCAGGATGAGTTTGGTGGCCTCGCCAGAGATATAGCCAGGGCGCAGAATGGAGAGGTTCAGAGCAGAATCTAAGAGCATGGCGACAAGGCGGTAAAGCTGACCGCATGGCTCGAAAGGAGGGAGTGGGCATCAAGGCTGGTGCCAGAGTTACAGGGGGACAACTCCAGTACTATTATAGACCCGCAGGCCATCGCAAACGCGTTTTCAAACTACTATTGTGGCGTGTATAGTTTGATTGGTGTGTATACCGAAGTGGACAACAGTAAGATGATTAGCGATATTCAACTGTCCATGCTATCAGGTGACAATCGGGAATATCTGGAATCCCCGCTCACGGATGACGAAGTGGCTCAAGCTATCAGAGGAGTGCATTCCAGGAAGGCCTCGGGACCGAACAGCAGTCCCATAGAGCTTTACAAATTGAGATTCAATAGAATTTCTCCATTTCTTTGCACTATGTTTGAAGAAAGCAAGGACAACGGGCAACTTCCATATGACCAGCCGGTGGCCAATATAGGGGTCATCCACAAGGAAAGCAAGCCTAAGACTTGCTGGTCATCCTATAGGTCCATCTCGTTGCTGAACGTGGAACCCAAGGTCTTGGCAAAGTTGCTGGCAACGAGGTTGGCCAAAGTCATTACTACCTTGATACGCCCAGATCAGTTGGGCTTAATGTCACATCGAAATACGGCCTTCAATCCACGTCGACTGCACGGGGTTCTTGACAGGACGCCGACGATCCAGGAGCCGGCGGTGTTAGTGTCACTGGACGCCACTATGGCATTCGACAGAGTCGAGTGGCCCTATCTTTTTGCAGTATTGGACAAACTGGGTTTCGCCCCGGAATTCACAAGTTGAGTACACCTTCTATATTCAGCTCCGATGGCCGGGTGGTAGTGAACAACCGCAGATCTCCTGACTTCCATTTGGGCAGGGGCACCAGACAGGAATGTCCCCTGTCCCCGCTCCTCTTCACCCTGGCCTTGGAGTCATTGGCGGCTTGGGTCCGATGGGACTGTTCGATATGTGGAATGCGATGGACATTGGAGTGGGAGGACAAAATCTCATTACACGCAGACGATGTTCTTCTTTACCTTACAAACCCGAGGGGATCCCTAATTTGTTTTTTGGATGTGTTGGCCATTTTTGGGAGGTACTCAGGCTTCGCGATCAATTGGTCCAAATCGAGGCTCTATATCTTAGGAGAGACCCACCAGTCATTCCGGACACTTGTCCAATACAAGTTGCTCCAGAGGGATTCAGGTACCTCGGTATTTATATCACATTGGACCCGAAGCTCTGCTACAATAACAACCTGAACCCCCCTCTGATGCGTTGGAAGGCTCTCCCGCTCAGTAGAGAGATGCTTTTCAAAATAATGGCTCTGGCCCGGTGTTTATACGTGCTTCAAAATACGATGGAGCCCGTTCCCGCGTCTTAATTTAGGGAAATAGAGGCCCTCCAGAGGCAGCTACTCTGGGACGGTAAACCCTGTATAGCATTCTCCAAACTTACCCTTCCCTGGTACAACGGGGGAATAGGATTGCCGGACCTGAAGAAATATTTTGGGCCTCCCAATTGGCGGCAGTAAATCACGGGATATACGGACCCCCAGATGACCCTGGGTTTGCAATGGACCGTTGGCAACTTTCAGGGTGTGACTATACGAGAGCGCTGTATGCCGGGCCCCGCAGGTTTCCACTCACAGGACCCACGGCGTATTCCGTCAAGGTGTGGCCCGTGGCCAACAGACACCTCAAATGAGATGGGAAACTCACAATCGCGACCCCGCTTTGGAATTCAGAGAGGTTGGGAAGTCTATGGAAGTCCAAGGGGTTCGACAAGTGGGACCTTATAGGGATCACACACATAAAAGACGTTTGGGGGAGGGAACAATACACACATTTGATTCCCTTAAACTGCAGTATCAATTGAACGACTGTGAGTACTTCCGCTACCTCCAGATCCAACATGCGTTGCTCACCCACATTCCCAGGGGCACCACACTCCCTGATGCTTCCCTCCTCGAGGATAGAGTTTTGGATGGGCATCTTCCCGGGAAAACCATCTCTCTGATATATAAGAAACTCATAAATAATATGGAAGATCCGTTAGTTATACTAAGAAGACATTGGAATGAGGATGGATTGGAGCTAGATGATGAGGACTGGCAGGAGGCGATTTCCTCCCCGCGGGTGGTGGCAATCCAAATGAGGCTTAGACTGGTGCAACTCAAGATACTACACAGGTCATATGTCACTGGGCCCTGTCTGGTCCGTATGGGTCGCATGGAGAGCGGAGAAGGCAAGAGGGGATGTACGGAACTGGGGACGTTCATACATATACTGTGGCACTGTCGTAGTGTACAAGCGTTTTGGGGAGAGGTACGCCGTACATTGCGGGCGGTCCTGGGGATAGAACTGCAGCCAGAGGCCCACAGATGTATTCTGAATGTCTGGGAACCCACGGACCTAAACACATACAAAAGGCAATGGGCAACGTTGGCACGCATGATAGCGAAGCGTAATATCGCCCAACATTGGGGAGCTAGCCAGCCACCCCAGATTGAGAAATGGAGGGAGGATTTAGACTGGTGTATGTTTAGGAAGAGGTCAGTCTATTCTGCCAGGGGATACCCGGGGAAGTGTGGTAAGGTCTGGGAGGCTTGGAATCATTACAGGGGAGATGTCTGTGCCAAACCGACATGTCAGGAGGATGTGGAGGCGCATGAGTCCCCTTGATCCACCAACTGCCCCAACGGTATTCTATTTTGACTGTATGGAACGTCATCGAGAAACTCAGAAAATGTATGCGTATGTCACCTGATGTGTTTTTTTGTTGATTTTTGTTTAGTAAAACAAAAAAACCAAAAAGAAAAGCATTCTGAGCTGTAAAAATCCTCCTCTCTCGGAAGTAATAGACTTAGCCTTAAGCATTGAGAGGTCTGTCATTTCTACTAAGGCCATGCAAGCAAGCTCTCCTGTTAAACTTCACCTGGTTTCTGACCATGAGGAGGCCCCGGAGGATAGTTTGCTTGCTGTAGCGGTAAAAGATAAGTCTACAAAAGGTGTTCAAAATAAAAGGCTAATCTTTTTGTTACAGGTTTGAAATTGCACACTGGTAATTTTCCTGGCTGTTGGGTAAGCGCTGTTCTATTTGTACAAAAATGGGCAATTTTCGAAAAGTTTGCAGGAGTTGCAGAAAACCTGTCCATGTGGGCAGCGTGAACGTCGAAATGGACAGGTGTGCTGAGTCCTTTGATAATTTGCTTTTGACATTGGATTATAAAGATTATCTTTTGGAAATTAAAGGTCCCTTATGTGACGCTTTAATTGATGGAGTGGAAAACAAGAATATGGCTGACTCTGGATCTCCATAACAATCCTTCGTGATTTTTACTTCTATGAGAACTGGGGCAAAAAGGTTTCTTTGGGCCATATGTAGGTAGTTTGTGTTTTGCGATTCTCAAATTGCGATTTTTAGGGAATCACAATTAGAGAATCGCAAAACACAATGTAGGTAGGATTAGCAAAATTTTTTGCGAATCCCACTCATTCCTTATTTGCGAATCGCAAATTGAGATTTGCAAATAAGGAATACCTTCTCATTCATTCCTATGGGCTAGAAGGCCCATAGGAATTAATGGGAAGACATCCTCAATTTGCGATTCTCAATTAGAGAATCGCAAATTGAGAATGCAATTTCAGGGTTGTAAGGGTGTCAATAGGACACCCTTTTGCACCTCTGAAATTCACATGTGTGCACATGTGGCCCACATACATGTGACCCACATGGCACTTTGAAAAATGCCAAAAAGTGCATTTTTCAAAGAAATCGCAAAATACCACTAACCTGAAGTTGGTGGTATTTTGTGATTCCTTAAGCTAAAATTTGCACAACTTGGGTGCTTCCTACATTGCATTTAAGGAATCTCAATTTGCGATTCCTTAAATCCAATAGCAAAATAAGGAATCGCAAATTTTGCGATTCCTTATTTTGCATGTGGGTTTTTGGTTGCTACAGAGCCCACTGCCCTAATTGCGATCCCAAATGCTGAAATTCTGCGAATTTCGGCATTTGCAAGCGCAATTAGGCTTCCTACTTATGGGCCTTTGTCCTTTCTGATGTGAACTCGAAGGCCTTCGGAGAGAAGGGCATTGACATGTTGGGGTTTTTTATGTCTAATGTTGAAATCTTGGGCCACAAAATGTTTACTAAAGTGTACGTGGTTGTAAAGGGGAAGAACATTGTGGGCCGGAAAGATCTTGCTCGGGTGGGCCTGTATTTAGTGCCAGGTGAAGATAATCAAGTTAGAGTCAAGGAAACCTCTGTGTGTAGTGTGGGTGAGTCAGAAGTGGATTTTAGGAGTTTGTTGGATGTATTTAAACCAGTGTTCAATGATTACGTTGGTTGTGTGAAGGGATTTCAGCACAAAATTAGGTTATTTCCTAATGATCAACCAGCGATCCACAAAGTCAGACCTGTACCCTTGAGTGCGAGAGAGAAGTGGATTATATTCTCAGGGTATCATTCATCCCACTGAATCTTCGCAATGGGTGGCCCCCATCGTCGTGGCTCGCAAAAAGACAGGCAAGATTAGTCTTTGTGCGGACTTGAGGGGCCTAAATAGGAACATCTTGATCGATTGCCATCCCCTTCCGAAAATTCATGAACTTCTAGCAAATTTGGATGGGAGCTAAATGGTTTCTACTAATTGGCCTAAAGTCTGCCTACCATCAGATTCCTCTGGGTAGGGAGTCTCAGGAACTGACAACGTTTGTTACACCTTTTGGTGCTTATACGTTTCTGAGGCTTCCCTTCGGCCTAGCATATGCTGCTAGTGTCTTTCGGAGGATAATGGACACACTTTTTAATGGCATGAAAGGTGTGCAATTCTATTTGGACAATATCCTGATCTTCTCTAAAAATTCGAAAGAGCATTATGATTTGTTGAAGAAGGTGTTGTCCGCTCTTGGTGATCATGGCATGACTGTAAGAGCAGATAAATGTAAGTTTAGGGTGAGGGAGCTGGATTGTCTGGGTTTTACTTTATCTAGTGAAGGTATCAAATCAACATTTTCTGTTATCAGGGCCCTTAAAGAGGCTAAACCAACTTGCGATAAAGTTGCTCTCCACTCTTTCCTGGGGCTTGCTGAGTGTTACGCTAGATTTGTTGGCAATTATGCTCAAATTGTTGAGTCCCTACATGTTTTTCTCATGAAGGGTAAAAAAATTGTGTGGTCTCAAGAACTGGGTGGTGTGTTTCCTAATGTTAAAGATTTTTGTTTCCACCCAAGCATTGCATGTTTTTCGGCATAATTGTCCTTCTATGAATACAGTTGATGCAAGCATGAATGGTCTGGGAGCTGTCCTCAGCCAAAGAGTGAATGGCAAGGAGCAAACTGTGGCGTTTGCATCGAGATCGCTCAAACATTTCGAGCGCAATTACAGCAACATTGAGCGTGAGGCGTTGGCTTGTGTTTGGGCTGCTCAAAAATTCAAAATGTATATTTGGGGTCGCAAATTTTAAATCTTTACGGATCACAAGCCGCTCACTTTTATTTTCAGCAAAGTCACCAGTAATACTATGTCTGCTAAATTTACTCGTTTAGTTTCTAAATTGCAAGAGTATAACTTTGATATGAAAGACATTCAGGGGGGCAAAAATATTCGTGCTGATTGCTTGTCAAGGTTGTTGATGGAGAAAGATGATTTCGATGAAGATGAGGTAGAGTGTGATGCTGTTCTGGACGCAGTTGAAAATTGTTGTCCAATTATTTCAGAAACGGAATGGAAGGTTGCCTGCTCGAATGATATTATTCTGTCCAAGGTGTTGGAATATTCTACTAGTAAATGGCCGGAGGTGAGAAGTTCAACTGGAGAGTTGAAGATTTTCACTTTAGTGGCTGATGAACTTTCAGTTAAAGATGGTTTTGTGCTGAGAGGGGAGAAATTTGTTCCTCCAGTTAGTCTTAGAAGTTCTATTATTAGGGTCGCTCACAAGGAACTTTTGGGTTTGTCAAAAACTTGCATGAAAATAAAGCAGCATTACTTGGTGTGCTTTAGATTCTCAGGTTAGAAGTCTAGAGGATGGTTGCAAGGAATGTCTGCTTTCGAACAAGCACTGGAAACTTTCAAAGTTACCTTTGCATCCAACTGAGTTTCCAGGGAAACCTTGGGATAAAGTTGACTTGGATTTTTCTGGTCCTTTTAATGTTTTAGCAGAGGAGTTGAGGTATTTGATTTTGGCCATGGACTACAACAGTAGAAGATATGTTGGGGATGGCTCTGGTGTTAGGAGTATGGCAAATGTTGTCAAGGACATGAAGAAAACGTTCGACAAGAGAGGTTACCAATGTGATTTGGAAATTTCTGTTAGTGATTGGGTTTTGTTTAAAAAACTATTCAAGTGTAAAAAAGGTGAATCTGTATTTTCGGATCCTGTTCTAGTCTGTAGAGTTAGTAAAGATGCTGCGTTTCTGGAAGACAAAGGTTGGTGGAACAAGAGGCAGTTGGTGAAGTTGACGATGGATTAAGCGGAATTAATTAGAGGCAGGAAAGTCTCGCTGATGGAGCATGATCTTGAGTGGACTCATTGGCTGCATAATCATGAACAGCCTGGGTTCATGGGTGAAAATGTGAGTCAGTCGAATGATGGCCCTGTTGGTTAAGCCTTGGGGGGTGATTTTGATAATTCTATCCGGGGGTGTCGTCTTAGAAAACCCCCTTCCAAGTTCAACAATTTTGTTAGATACTAATTTTGTGGTTCTTTGGGAGATCACATCCTTTTGTGTAAGGGAAGGGGGTGGTGCAGTCATATTTTCTTTTTTTGGGTAAAGGGGGAGGTGATTTAGTGGGTTAGTATTTCTCGTCTCATTATTGTTGTTGTGTTCTTTTCCTTGCGCTTGGAGTGTGCGTGTTCATGGGTTCGATCGGCTTTTGTCAGTTGCAGATTGAGCCTCTGAGGGTGCACCACTCCTTGCCCTGGCTGAAGCTTCAACAATAAACTTTCAACTTATGAAGAAATGTGGCTTCTCTTATGATTAAAGTCTGCTTACCACAAAGCAGTGTATCTACATCATCCGCCCTTATAGATGCATATTACCAGTTTTTTTGACAGATGACAACGGGACCCATCGTGACAAGATTTGGCTGGCTCCCTTGCAGGACATTTCACCCATAGGTCCATTCTCAAGTATTAGATCTGCAGTTTGGTGGCCAACAAACACACCTTTTAGGACATAAAAATAAACACAATAAGATATCTAAGGATACTTCAGCTGAAACAAGGTATTACTTGTATTTTAGGAATTACGTATACAAAATAGAAAATGTTGTATTTTCCAAAGTGTTTGCACAACTGGTCTTGTGTTACTCTGAATTGTCTTCTCAGTGAGCTTTGCGATTTTTGTAAAAAGTTAAACCCAAAACATAGGGTAAACATTCTGTTTTTTTCAAGGAAACAAACATGTGAGGCATGAAGTGTCCTTACAGCTGACACTCGACTGGACAAAAAAAAACAGTATCTGCAGAACTTCAAAGAGGAAACTCTTCCAATGCACTTCTCTACAGTCATGCTCTAAAGTAGTGAGAGTGGTTCCTTGGGTGGGGCTGCATTTATAGCAAGGACCCAACCTAAATGGCCTCTGCGCTTACCACACTGAAACATGTAGTGCTTAACCAAAATTTGCTACTTGGTACTTGGCAATGAAGAGTTGAAGTCCCCCAAAAGGCTGGCATTGTGAAGACTTCAGTGGGGGGAAGATCGTCTCCTACTTCTCAGCAAAGACCTGGAACACCCTGCCTCTCCACCGAAGGCAATCACGGATACTGCCTCGATTCAGAAAGTTCCTGAAGACCAGGCGTTTCTACTGTAGCCCAGTGTCTACAACAGATCAGCAGTCCCCCCAAACCCTCCCCCTGTGAGTTGAGACCCTTACTGTTGAGTAGTCACACTTTCAAGTCTATTGCTAGATCGATAGGCCTAAACATCTTCAAGGCCACTGCAGAGATTATGATGACATCTACATCTTCACTGACTCCCCACTGACTGACTCCCCATATTATCCAGATACCGCAAGCTGGTTTGAATGGTCCTACATGTTCAACATGAGATTGCTGTGATCTTGATATCCAGGCTGTTTTGATATATGGAGGTGTGGAATTATCAATAGCAACATTAATTCAATTCAAACTGGACCCATATCTTCTCTCCAAGAATCAAAGTACCGTGTTACAACATAACCTGCCCCTATGCCCCTTACCTGCCTGCCTGCTGTAGACCTAGAGTTTGGCTCAATAACTATTGCATCTGCAGACTACAAAATATTCTGCGGAGGCTAGAACAACTTCCACTGTGAAAGCGTATCCTTTAAAATGGATATGATGTTACTCCAGTATTAAAGCTTTCATAGATTCACATGCCTGAATCTTTACCCGTCTTCGAAACGGGAGTCTCCGGTATATAAAAAAGCAACGCTTAGTGTATAGCAAACTGAAAAGAGGCCTAGAACAACTTCCACTGTGAAAGCGTATCCTTTAAAATGGATATGATGTTACTCCAGTATTGGAGCTTTCATTGATTCACATGCCTGAATCTTTACCCGTCTTCGAAACGGGAGTCTCCGGTATATAAAAAAGCAACGCTTAGTGTATAGCAAACTGAAAAGAGGCCTAGGCCCTTTCCCTTATGCAGCCCATAACCTTTGTTATGTAAAAAAGACCAAACTTGTCACTAGACCAATCAGATCTCCTCACCCTCTAGAACACTCCTGAGAGAACCTTTTGCCCCTCAGATTTTCTACCGCACATTGTGCTAGGGAGTCTCCTTTGAGCTCTGCTCAAATTCTGTTTTTTCAGCCTGTTTGAGGAACTTTGGGCCCGATGTAGGTAATTCCTATTTACCACTTCTTAAATACCGAATTTTACCAATTCGGTATTTAAGAAGTGGTAAATATGAAGGGGGGAGATGTAGGTATTTCCAGATGTGTAAATACCGAATCTTTAAGATTCGGTATTTACCGAATCTGGAAATACCGAATCGGTATTTCCTATTGATTCCTATGGGCTGTGAAGCCCATAGGAATCAATGGGCAATACCGATTCTGTAATTACAGAATCGGTAAATACCGATTTTAGCAAGGGTGCAGGGGGTGTCACTTTGACACCCTCTGGCACCCCAAAAATAGGCATGTGCGCCATGTGGCACACAGACATGCCCTAAGGCACATGGCTAGGTGTGCATGCACACATGTGCATGCACACCTGAATTCGGTATTTTAACACCCAATTGGATTGGGTGTTAAAATACCGAATTTGTAGGGCCTTTGGGACTCTGAAGAGTCCCACCTACATCTGGGAATTACTGAATCGGTAAAAATACCGATTCAGTATTTTACAGAATCGGTAAATTTACCGAATCGGTAAATTTTCCGATTCTGTAAAATTGTGCTCCTACATGCCAAATCTGTAATACCGGTCGGTAACGGCCGAAAATACCGATTTTCGGCCGTTACCGACCGACCTACATCAGGCCCTTTGTTCTTTCATCTTCAGTTGTATTTGGTAATACTTTGGACTGTCTTTAGGTACATTCTTTTAGGAATGTCTGGGAAAGAGAAGAAAGGTCTATTTAGAGCCCGTGCTACTTGTTCAAAAAAGAGAATCTACACGGATGACCATCATGCAGACTGCATTTACTGTCTATACCCTGATCACCAGGCCAAGGACTGCAAGGTATGTCGCACTTTCTCTAGTAAGACTCAGAGATTGTGAGGGACGCCCTTTTAATTTGGCTTCAGAAGCTAAAGGCCAGAAAGGAGGTTATCTCTAGTGACAGTGATGAGGGATCCTCCTCTACATCTAGGAGATCTCAAAAGAGAAGAAAATTTCCTCATACTCATTACTCAGAGGAACGTCCTGGGAAGACCCTCAAAAAGACCACTCGTGGGTCTTCTTGGCATAGTCCTTCAAAATCTCCTCAACCTACAGAAAAGGAGAGTAAAGGTCACACTTCTGGTGAAAAATCGTTAAAGAAATCTCCTTCTGAGCCATCAAAGTCACCTCCTCAGGTCAAAGAGCCCTTCAGAAAGCCGTCTTCTATGCCTTCTAAGGAGAAATCTAAAAAACCTGCTATACTAAGTCCGGGTCGGCAAGGAAAAGATAATAATAGAAGACAATGACAACCTCTGGAATCCGGCTTCATGTATTCCTTTCCCTCCACAAGTTCCCCTGGGTGAAAGAGTGACTTCCCATCTACATCATTGGCAGACAATAACAACGGACAAATGGGTCCTCAACATCATACAATTTGGACATACTCTAGAATTTCTTCAATTCCCCCCTTGCACTCCACC
Source organism: Lissotriton helveticus (assembly GCF_964261635.1). Classification (NCBI taxonomy): domain Eukaryota; kingdom Metazoa; phylum Chordata; class Amphibia; order Caudata; family Salamandridae; genus Lissotriton; species Lissotriton helveticus. Next base: position 873,459,957 of record NC_136059.1, read on the forward strand.
TACAAATCGAGAGATCAAACATTTATCTCAAATGCGCTGGGAGATTCAGACAATGCTCTGAAAGGGAGCAATAGAACCGGTGCCGATCTTCCAGAAGGGGAAGGGATTTTATTCCCGTTTCTTCCTGGTCCGGAAGAATGCTCTACAATGACGTCCGATATTAGACCTAAGATCTCTGAATACTTATCTCAAAAAACAGTAATTTCAGGTGGTGACCCTCCAAGACATTTTACTGCTCTTAAACCCAGGGGATCATATGACCAACCTAGACTTGCAAGATGCATATTTTCATATCCCCATTCATCCTTCCCACAGAAAGTATCTTCGGTCTACAGGTCTACAGTATACAGTGGCCGGAGACCTTTACCATGCCTCAAGTCTGCACCAAGAATTCTTACGAAATGTCTGGTGCAAGTTGCAGCCTTTCTCAGAAAACGAAAACACCAAGTATTTCCATACCTGAACGATTGGTTGATAAAAGCACCATCGGAAACTTCAGCTCAGACTCCAGCTATGACATGCATACAGTTGTTTGCCGAACTGAGACTGACTTTGAATATAGAAAAATCATCCCTTCAGCCTTCAAGAAAGATCACATTCCTAGGGGCAATTCTGGACACCTTAAAGAACAAAGCATTTCACTCCACAGAGAGACAACTGGGACCCTTAGGAAGGGGCTCAAGACCTGGTTGTTTGGACAGTAGTTCGCCTGTTTTTGGCCTAGCTTCTACAGGTCTGTATAGCGCCGGGACACTCTGCCCGAGTAGCCGAGCGCTTTATAAGACCACCATTAACATAACATAACATAACATAACATAACTTGTAACTCTAACCAAAGAGTTCAAGAGAAGAGAGTGTCTTTCAGTACACAAATACAAATCGCTCCTAGGGACGATGTCCTCGTGCATACCTCTCATTCCTCTTTGCCGACTAAAGATGTGTCCATTCTAGGAGGAGTTGCATCTACAATGGCACCAGGCAAAGGGATTGTTCGAGGACAAAGTGAAAGTCACGCCAGCTATGCTGCAAGCAGTAAAATGGTGGACCCAAAGCAGAAACATCTTGGTGGGTCTTTCCTTCGTTACCAAACCAGCTCCATTGGTAATTACCACAGACACCTTTTTGGAAGGATGGGGGGCAGTCCTTCCGGATCTGCAGGTCAGCGGTCGATGTAAATTGCAGGAACAACAACTTCACATCAACTTGTTGGAGCTAAGAACAGTAGGCTTGGCACTGCTGGCTTTTCTACCAAGAATTCAGGGGAGGTCTGTTTTAGTGAGAACAGACAACACAACTGCGATGCACTATCTCAACAAACAGGGAGGCACAAGATCACTCTCCCTATCACAGGAAGCACAGAAGATATGGAAATGGGCTATAAAACACGAAGTGTCTCTAAAGGCAGTGCACCTTCCAGGAGATCAGAACATCAAAGCGGACACTCTCAGCAGACAGAAACCAACCTGCCACGAGTGGTAGATCAACCAGGACATATTACAAAGATTTTTTGGCGAATGGGGAGTTCTGACAGTGGATCTGTTTGCAACAGCCCAGAACAAAAAATGGCAGTCCTTCGTAAGCTGGCATCCCCAACAGGGGTCGTGGGGGAATGCGTTTTCAATGGCATGGTCAGGCTTCTTTGCCTACACCTTTCTACCGATTCCCCTCCTGCCACGGATGCTTACGAAGATAAAGAAGGAACCGTGCAAGGTTATACTGATAGCCCCTTGGTGGCCCAGGCAACACTGGTTCACAGAGTTGCTACTACTGTCGGAGAATCACCCAATTCGTCTACAGCTGAGACCAGCACTCTTGACAATGTCCCGGAGACGGGTGCTTCATCCAGACCCGAAATCTCTGCGATTAGCGGCCTGCCTCCTGAATACCGCAAATTTCACCAATTAGAGATTTCTGCTGAATGCAGGGATATACTATCAAAGGCCAGGGCTTAGAGCACAAATAGAATGTATAAGATGAAGTGGAAGAGATTCTGTTTATGGTGCCAGGAAAACAATCTCCATCCTCTGAATGCAGCGGCACATCAAATCATCCCATATATTCTGATGCTAGTGAAATGTGGTTTGGCCCATGCTTCTATTAGGGTGCATCTGGCAGGCAGCGATTTATCGATGTAGGAGAACTTCTTCAGGTCCATCTCTATGGTCGGAGAGAATTATAAAACAATTCATGAAGGGATTATTTAGGACCTTCCTCCCTATAAGGCCTCCACCACCGCTATGGCAGTTGAACATTGTTCTATCCCAGTTGATGAAACAGCCCTTCGAACCAATTCACAGGGCGGATCTTAAATTCGTATCCTGGAAAGTGGCCCTTCTGATAGCTCTCACTTCAGCCAGGAGAGTGGGGGAACTACAAATTCTCACAATTCAGGAACCTTTTCTACAGTTCAGAGAGGATAGGATTGTCCTCAGGACTAATCCCAAATTAATTCCAAAAGTACCAACAGATTAAACCGTTGATCCTTAAAAGGTTTTTCCCTCAACTGTCGACAGCTGTGGAGAGAACTCTCCATTCTTTAGATGTTCAACGTTGTCTGAAGTTTTACTTACAAAGAATGAAGCCTTTCAGGAAATCTACCCAATCATTTGTGGCTTTTAGTGCCCCCAGGAAGGGGTTCCCGTTGTCAAAACGGGGAATTGCCCGGTGAATTTCAAGTGCAATACAGTGCTGTCAGGTGGCTTGGAAGCCGTTAAATGCACGTGTCCATGCATATTCCAGTAGAGCACTGTCCACCTCCACTACTTTATTTTCGGGCGTACCTATCCAGGATATCTGCAGGGCTGCTACCTGAAAGAGTATGCATACTTTCACCAGACATTACTGCCTTGATGCACCTGCAGAGAAGGATGTGGCAGTGGGACAAGCAGTACTGAGGAACCTTTTCCAGTAACGGTGAGCCTTCTTTACCATCCCTCCTTCCTTCGTTGGTGATATAAGCACATTTTATTTGTCATATGCTGTATTATATATGATTTATGAACATGTATCTATATATATTTATGTCTAGCTACTACTATTGTTAGATGACTTATATTGCCTAGCTCATTGTCTTAGGTGACATAACAAAATGTGCTGTGATTTACTGCTGGCTATTCTGATTCAGACATGTGAATCTATGAAAGCTCCAATAATGGAGTATGAAAACAAGTTACTTACCTGTAACTGTAGTTCTCCAGTATTAGAAGCTTTCATAGATTCACATGCGAACCACCCTCCTCCCCTGAGAGGCTCACCTTGGATTTAGCACGAAAGGTGTCTATGGCACAAGTGCGCAAAAATCTGAGGGGCAAAAGGTACTCTCAGGAGTGTTCTAGATGGTGAGCAGATCTGATTGGTCTAGAGACAAGTTTGGTCTTGTTTACATAACGAAGGTTATGGGTTGCAAAAGGGAAGGGGCCTAGGTCTCTTTTCAGTTTGCTATACACTAAGCATTGCTTTTTTTATGTACTGGAGACTCCTGTCTCAACAACTGGGAATGATTCAGGCATGTGAATCTATGAAAGCTTCCAATACTGGAGAACTACAATTACAGGTAAGTAACTTGTTTTCTTATCTTTTGGCTTCATTTCGGAATATAGATCCTCTTTCAATGTGTCCACATGACAGACTACGTAGGGCAAGGTAGTCCAAGATGCAGCGAATTCTGGCTTGAGATATTCTTCAATTATGGTATATCTGACTGCTATAACCTTATATTGCAGAACTCTCCCGTCCCATCCTAATTCTTGACTAGACTGGTTACGGAAATTATGTGAGGTCTTTTTTTGCACATTTGTTTCTTTAACAAAGAACTTGACAGCGTGGGAGCTCAATACAGTGCTCAGTGGACTTAACAAAAAAACCTTTTGTACCTATTTGTAAGGCATCTTCTGAGATGCTCACATGGAAGATAGCCTTCTTATTAGTGTTAACATCAGCAAGACCCACATGGGAAATATGGGCATTTTCCATAGAGCCATGCTTTCTTAAAATGTAGGACAAGCAAGAGACTCAATTTACAAATCCTAAATTCATTGTACCATCTAAATGAAAATATTAATTTACTAATATTAACGACAACCATCTACGGCTGCAGAGTAATGTTAAAAGTTCTCCACTGACAAGACAAAATACTTTTTGATATTTGTTTCGAATGGAAACTCTAACAAAGAATGCTTTGTCAAAACAAGGCATGACACGCTGGATCACAGTGTATCTCCTCTTTCATGCCAAAACAGGGCACCCTCTCAGGGACATAGTAGTGGCACAGTCGATGAGGGGTATGACTGCCACCGCTGTTCGATTCGTTGGAATGCGCTTACTGGATAGATGTAAAGCGGTGACTTGACCTTTAACCCACACCACCACCAAGCATTAGAGCTTAGATGTTTGGTCGAAAACCAAAAGGCCAGGGAACAGGAAGTGCAACGGAACCTATTTATTAACGTAAGCCTCATTTTTAGGTCTCGCCTGAGCCAGCGCATGCGTTTCACTGGCGAGACATTTAGTAGCTGCTTTAAAAGTGCTACCTTGCCGGCCACCAGCTTACTATTACGCGCACAAGTGCGCGCGACGTGCACAGCACTTTTTCCCGTTTGCGCGCATGTGCGCGCACCACTCGCGTTTTTTTATTTCAAATATCCCTCTGCATGCCCTTCCCTCGCATATTCCACAACAAACCCGTACACTAGGACCCTCAATTGCCAAACAGACCAACACAGTGTAGTACCTTCCTATGGCAACCTTTGAAGACAACAGCAAAGGCTCCATGACCTATGAGATTTTTTCTGCTGTACTCAAAGTCTCCGACCACCTCCATGATCAGAGTACACAGACTGGTGAGACCCAGTCATCCATCAGTGACAAGCCGGTGTGTTAGCTCTCTTTAAGGTTCCTCTGGCACGCTTTCTCTCCGCTGCAGCCACGGCAACCCAGCACAGCGCTCAGACGAGGCTGCAGACCCAGCGGCTCTGACCATGGTGAAGGCAGGTAGAGCGCAAGAGGAGATAACAGGTGCTTTACTTTAATTCCTAATTTTGGAATCCATAAGCGTTCCTTGTTATGGGGAATCGGCATTTATTCAGCATGGTGGTGCTTCTCAAAAAGCCATCCTGCAGTTATAAATCATGCTGAGCTAGTGAAAATTATGTGGGTCGCTCCATTGTATCCAGGCATGGATAAGCAGCACTGCAAGGCATACTGGCATCCACAGTCACGGGCTGATTGTGATATGTAACAACAAGGTCTCTTCCTTCCTCGCCACTGAATGGGACCATCTGCCTGCTTTTTAGACGAGCTGTCCGAAAATTCAGCCTGACGACCGTCGCCCGTTGTTCATTTTTTTAACGGATATCATTTGTCCACAATGCTACCACTTTCACAACGCACAACAACCAATGCCACAGCTAAACGTGTTCAAGGGAGTCATCTGAGTGAGGGCGGCACTGCTTATTTGTGTAAGACGATCTGGGATTGGAGCATCGGGTCACCTCAGCCACCCCCAATGCACTGCACAGAATTTCGAAACGCTGATTGGCTTTGGAATCAACAAATTTTTCTGTCCAAACAGTCCACAGGCAGCCGATAGGTGCAGCCCAGTTTGGAGCCGGGTGGGCTGGGCTAGAGGTGTGCCTGGTCTGTCAGTCATGGACCGGAAAGTGATAGCCTTTGTCCAACCAGCCAGACCAGGATAGGTGAATGTTGCTTCCTCACGTCTGAGCTGGGAGGGAAAGAGTAAAGACTAAGGATAAGGAACGAGAACGGGTGGCTGAGTGCCACTAGAACTTTCTCCCCCGGAGCGTCCTTACAGCGTCACAGTCTGTTGACGGCTGGCAGCTGGGCACTCGCATTGGCTGCTACCCAAGTTCCTGGAGTTCAAGCCAGGCCAGTGACTGCCTTGCAGGGTCCGGCAAGATGTGAGGGTGGCAGTTTAGTAAAGTGTGAGGAATTGCTAACGTTTACTGACACTAGATATTCTTTTTATTACGTGGAACTGGTTTGAGTAGCACCCTGCTGCCACACTGACTACTGCCTGGCATGCCACTTTCAGGCGGGAGGGATTAAACATAACCTGCAAAGGTGGGAATGAGGAGGTAGGAAGTGTAGTGTGTTGGAACATAGAGGTGTGAGGTAAATCAGGGACCCTAAAATAAATTATCACACTTGTAGGTGTGTGATGGTTAGTAGTTCTGTTGTTACTGTCATTGGCAGCATGGCACGGGCAATGTGTGGTGCAAGCTGCAGTGGACTCTTGACGAGAGCCCTTCCACTTATGTTTTTTTTATACTAATTATGCACTATGATATATGGGAGACTCCGGGGCCCCTCGTCACTTTCAGCAAGGGGCCCCATGCTATCGCAAGACACCGATGACCCAGATGTGAAGTACCTCTAGCCATTCAGTCTGCTGTCCCCTCTCCACCAGGAATGTGTGCTGGTGATGGCCGCATGTCAGGCTTTTTAAAGGAGTCATACTTTGACACTCTCTCTTTCCACCAATCCGGCATCTGAAAACAACAAATACTTTTAGGGAAATTAAAGATGAGGGGAACATTTAAAAAGGCTGCATTGCTGATAGAGATTACCTGAAAGGATTTTAGAGTCTGTCATTATTGAGAAATCAATGAGCGTTTTTGCCAGTAAACTTAAAGACTACAATATAGAGCAAAAAATAGCCCAGTTTCTGTGTCTTTTTTTTAATTTCAGACAGCATGAGCCACTGTGTAGTAATTGTATAGCTCTTCAATCCCTGGCAGCACAGCACCCAGGATAATGTGCTGCATGGCTAAACACTTCTATGGTCCCAAAAGCGAGACCTATTGGCTATGCCAATGCTTGTTCACTTTGCATTATGGCTAATGTAATGAAATTCTTTGGTAGTCCTATTTCAAGCAGGTGCGTCTTTGAAGGTTTTAGAGCTGAAAAAGGAAACGCGATTTACGTAAAAATGCTATTCTCCAGTATCTTTCTAGATTTACATGTGTTCACCTATACCTTCCTGAAACAAGCTATGACAACTTGACAGTTGGCGCTTCTGAGGAGCGTTGGAACTCTTGGCACCTCCACCCGATTGGTTGGACTTCAGGTCATAAAATGATGTGGATGGGCCATTTGTAGTCTATGGCTGGATTCAATATGTCTTCAATGTCATTTTCTGCTCCATCAACATTGACTATCGAGGGTTCCCAGCCTGATGTTGGTAATTAAAGTAAGTATGTGACTTTATGAAAGATGCCATGGTTGGAGACCTGTGGTTATAAGCATCTTTTTATTTTATAGCAATTCATACTCCTGGCAAGGAACTGAAGCGCATTGGAAGGGTGGGACACTGCACCATAGGGATGTCCTTGGTTGAATGATTGTCGAATTGCAGGGTGACTCAGGTGGAAAAGATTTTGCTGTCCCGCATGATTGTCCAAAGAGGTGCCATTATGCTGCCATTGGCCATCACGGCTAAGGACCTTATTCCGATTTTAAGACATAATTCTGATCTCAGAGCTAACAGGAATATGCACAGGGAACTAAATTATGATTTTGTTTTCTTAATATCGCCTCTTGCCCACAGTGTTCCAAATTTTGGCAAGTAAATGTGCACAACGTACTGAGGGAAAAGGGTAGGAAAATAGGCAAAACAAAGGAAGATAAACACTGATTGTTCCTCGTTTCCAAGTGAAGAATTTGGAATAGAAGGTATTTACCACACCTATTAAATACCTCGGTCATAAGTAATGGTATTTACTGGGTGTGATAAATGCCTCACCCTGTCACTATGATAGTTGCTGTTTGAACTGTGGTGTTACAAAAAAATAATAATCATCAAGGATCCTCAATGAATATGGATGGAAATGTTAAGACCATAATGTATCGATGTAAGTTCTCCCGGTAGAGAACCTGTACAAATGTATTTAGTCTTCGTGTGCATCAATGTATAAAAGGGTGATATAGTTTGATTCACATTGTCTTTTAGCATATTCAGAGACTAGAAATGGAGATAAAAACAGCAAAAGAAGAGTTGCTGATGCATGTAAGTTCTATTTTTTCTCAAAACTTTCTTTATTGAGTTTTTAGAAGTTACATCAATACAATCCGGTTGTTTTTTTTGTTTTGTATACAATTGTCACAGTTGAACCTGCGACTTACAACAATGCTATTAGAGAAATCAGTTGCTAATCATTTTCAGGTGTATTCAGTAAAATTCACGTTTGTTAATAAACTGTAGCAAATAATTCTCATCATTCCTTCATTATCCACCCCCTCCCCCTATCAAAAGAAAAAAAAGGAACACAAATCAATCAATTAAAGGTGCTGGGGAAAAATAGCACAAGTAGTATACACAGGTCCACAGAGCATACATGGGTTTGGATCTACATAGTCAGAGCTTGCCTCAAACTGGTCTCTAGACCTTCCAATAATTCTACCTCTCGTGCCTGTTTTAATATTGGAATAGGTGTAGAGCCTGCATCCATGTCGGGCATGCACACAAGGGCAGTCCCTGTGGTAGGTAACGAACTAAAGGGCCCCATACATATTCAACATTTTTAAAAGTGCCTGTCAACATATCCGCCATGCTTTCTAGTGATTACTTTTGTCTCAGGCGAGGGTTCCATTGTGTCATAGATGGAGTTTCTATCTTCTTGCACATTGCTGCCACTGCTAACTTTGCCACCCCCAGACATAACCAGAGAATTGATCTATCCCTACCGTTTGATGTTTGAGAGAGGCGTCTCGAAGGCCTAGGACTACAAACCCTGGGTCATTTAGCACCTGATACTCCAAAATCTCTTTGACCTGTGCTAAGATTTCAGACCAGGAGGGTCTAATCGAAGGGCAATCCTACCAGATATGCAAAATATCCCCCAACATACCACAGCCTCTCCAGCACTGTTCGGATGCCGCAGGGAATATTTTCTTTAACTTGGTCGAATATAAGTGCCAAAAAAAAGCACCTCTTAGTGGGCCTCCCCTAGTCACATGGAGTGGTTGAATTTAGGAATGTCCCTGCATAGCTTACTAAGTTATGATGGGTATCGAACTCATCCAGTCGCGCACTGTGCACTTGGTGTTAATCCTACAGCTTAAGTGTTATACTCTTTCACAATTTTTAAACAGTTGATCATCAGTTATTTATTTTCATAATCTGATATCTGCATTTTGTCAACATGAAATTCAACATATGATCACTTTACATTTTCAGACTCCATATAATCACAATACATTTTTCAATGATGTTAATATTATAACAGTATAACTGTTAATCACAAATCAAATGTTTTCGCTCCTTGCCAAATGCATTTCGGTACCAATTGATACCTTCATCAGGGGATGATCTGTTGGTGTTCTATCTGTGGTTTGTCAGCTATTGTTTTGTATTGCCTGAGGCTTGTGAGTCTGATCTTCTATGTTTATAGAGACCTGCTGAGTAGTGATCTGTTAACCTGTATTATACTCCGGTGCCGCTCGTAAAAGCCGCGACAGGTTGAGTCCTCCGTGTTTGTTCAGCATAGCTTACCCCATTGGTCAGTAGGAATGTCCCTACCCAATGTCTGCTCCCAGAAGGTGATGTGTCATGGGCGGGAATGGTCGAGAGTAGTAGAGAATATAAAAAGGAAATGGTGCCCTTCAGTGCCCCTCCCATCCCCACAAACTGTTTAATAGGGGTAAGGTCCCTCGTTGCTGATTCTCACATATCGTCTCCCAACACACAGTGTCTGAGTTGTGTAAAGTGGTAGTGTTCCGATGCTGGAAGTTAACAATTTGTCTGGCAATGTTCAAAGTCAGTATGTCCCTGTTCCCGAAGAGATCTGACACAGTTAGACAGCCCCCTTCTTTCCATGCATCAAATGCTCCTGGGTGTAAACCTGGAGAACGCACCGGATTATAGTGGATCGGTATGAATGGAGAGGGAAAGGTGGTCCAAGTAACTATATGAAGGAACTCGTTCCAAGCTTTGACTGTGGTTCTTGTGGGAGTGTTCAAGTATGCATTGACCGGGCGGTCCTTCTTTGGTTTCCAGAGGAGAACCCAAATACATTTCCCTGCCACAGCCCTGTCTATATGCAGCCAATGTTTGTCATAGGCTCTTACAGACCATCCCTAAATTATCCTTAGCTGAGAAGCCTTATAATACAAGTGTAGCTCTGGTAATGCTAGACCCCCGGAGATTTTGGTAAGCAAAGCTGTTTATATGGGAGACAAGCTCTCTTGCCCTGCCATGTAAATCGTAATAACATGGATTGTAGAGGGATTAAGAAACCGTTATCTAAATTGATTGGCAGTCCCTGAAATAGATACATTAATCTGGGAAGTACATTCATTTTTATAGCATGAATGCGGCCCAGCCGTGAACGATGTAGAGGAGCCCACGTCAAAAGTCGTTTTTTAGTTGTTGGAGAAGTGGGGGATAATTAGCTTAAAAAAGTTCAGGGAGTTTGGCCATAATTCAGATGCCAAGATATGTGATCTCTTTATTCGACCACTGCAAAGGAGTGTCTTCCAGTACCCGCTCTATTTCAGAATGCTTTGAGGTCAAATTTAGAAGAAATGATTCTGCTAGATACATCTGCCAGTGGATTCCTCACCTTGTGAATATCCCCTTGCGTCAGCAACATTCGGAAATTCTTTTTGTAGCTGTGCGCCGACGTGGACGACGTCACAGAGGCACGACACCTCGCGCGACTCCGCTGACGTCACCGACACCATAATAGGACCACGCCGGCGTGATGACATCAGTTCCCTTTTCTCCGCGTCGTCGACGCTAACGGTTTTCAAGGGATCGTCTGTAGCTGTATTGTAACTTTGTTACCTTGTATTTCTTTTGGTGTCTTCTTCGTCTTCTGTTGTGATGACTTCGAAGAAGACTGGATTTAAGGCGTGCGGAGAATGTAACAAGATAATGTCTATCACGGATCCGCACAAGTGCTGCGTTTGGTGCCTGAGCTTCGATCATGACGTCGAAGATTGTACTTCTTGTAAGAAGATGGCTCCGAGGGCTCTTCGGGAGAGGGAGACGAAACTCCTCGTAGCAAAATTGCAGAGCAAAAAAGATAAAAAGAGTTCAAGGTCGCGAACTCAGCGTTCGAGGTCGAGGTCTCGTTCGAGGTCGCACTCGGATTTATCTTCGGCGCATGCTTCGAGGTCTTCGAGGAACAAACAAAGGAAGAGGAGTCATGAATCTCGCCATCATTCTGAGAAAGACTCGAGTTCAAGGCAAAAGTCACAGGTGAAGTTACTTCAAAAGGAGGCGGAGGCCTCGGCTTCGGAAGTGCAGGTCTCCGAGGGTGAGGCTTCGCGTGCGGATTCGCCTGTGTCACCAAAGCAGTTGCCGAATCCTTCTCCGAATCCATCCCATCCTTCTGGTCATGAAGATGAAGATGAAGAGGAAGAAGAAGAAGAAGGTGAGGGCGAGGCTTTGTTGCCTGCGGGTTCGTCGACCCCGGTGCACCAGCCTGAAGTGGAGGCCGAAGTTGTGAAGACTCCGCTCCCTCAAGAGCAACCTGGGAGCTTTTATCCAGCCTTTACGGCACCAGGTCAGGATCCTACTCAGTTCCTGAATGCCATGTTTGGAGTTTACTCCAGGGCTATGTACCCCTCTGGTGCAACGGTTGGTCCCACGGGTCCATTAGCGTTTAATCTCGGTGTTCCCCAGGCTTATGCTCCTGCGCCTTTTATGCGTTTCATGCCGGCTCCAGCTCCGCATTGGCATTTTCCGGCGCCGCCGAAGCCTTCGACGCCGAAGCTTCCGACGCCGGTTCCATCGACGCCGGTTCCATCGACGCCGAATCCATCGACGCCGATACCCTTGACTCCGAAGCCGAATCCAGTTCGTTCTCGGGTTAAGCTGCCTCTTCCGACTTCGAGTTCGGTGTCGGCTCCGGTGGAGTCGGTCCTGGATCCGTCGACTTCGTTTATGAAGGAGAGGTCGAGGCGTGAGGCACAGAGGCTTCTGGAAGAAGAGAGGTATCGGGATGAAAATTTGGAGGAAGGTGAACTACCGGATTCGGAGGATCCTTTTGATGACCTGAGAGAGGCTAGTGGTCTTGAGCTGTCTCCTGAGTGGGATTTGGCCTCTGTATCTGACGTGCCTTCCAAGGATGTGACACCTTATCACGTTGTAATTAAGAAGGCTGCAGACTTGTTAAATATTACTACTGCTGAATACAAGTCTAACATTCTAACTGAGGTTCTTCACTCGCCTTTCTCCATTATTGAACCAATGCTCCCATTTAATGACGCTTTGGCTGAACCCATTTATGAAGTTTGGAAGAAACCTCTGAAAGCTCCTGCTGTTTCAAGGGCTGTTGCGAAGAGGTATAGAGTGGCACCTGGTGACCCGGACTTTTTGTCAACGCACCCCCTGCCGGAGAGTTTGGTTGTGCAGGCTGCCTGCTCAAAGAAGTCTACGGGTGCTTTTCCGCAGGTTCCTGGGGAAAAGGAGGCAAGGAAACAAGACCAGGCGGCAAAGAAAATCTTTTCATCAGCCAGCATGGCGCTAAAGTCTTCAAATGCAACTTGCCTGATGGGTAGATACATCCATGCTTTGATGGATTCCGTCAAACAGTTGGTGCCTAAAATTCCTGAGAACGATAGAAAGGATTTTCAAGAGGTTATTTCTGACACTCAGGCTGCGGCAAGGCAGGTAATCCAGAGTGGGCTGGACACGGCTGATTCTGTGGCTAGAGTGATGGGTTCATCAGTGGCCACAAGGAGAGCTGCGTGGTCGAAATCTTCAGATTTCTCTGTGGATGTTCAGTCTGCTTTGATGGATTTGCCCTTTGATGGGTCAGGATTGTTTGGTAAAATGGCTGAGCAGAGCGACAGCGAAGTCTTTGGGCCTTCAGACCAGGGGCTCTTTTGGAAAGCGATTCAGAGGATTTGGCAGATCTTCCTTTCGGGCCTACAAACAATCGCAGCAGCAGCCGCAGCAGCAGCAGAATACGCTATACAAGTCATACAGGGGCAGACAGAGAGCTTGTCCTAGAGGTCGCCAAGCCTCCTCCTCCTCCTCTTCCCCTTCCCAGCCCCCTGCCACTGCAGCAAAGCAGCCCTAGATACGCCATTCCGGATCATGTGGGCCCAGTGGGGGGCCGGCTTACCCATTTTCTACGAGATTGGGAATTGATTACATCGGATCTTTGGGTTCTCAATCTCGTGGAGAATGGGTATGCTCTTCCCTTTCGGGAATTTCCCCCCAATTACCTTAGTAACCTGGCCAAATGGAAACCCACTTTATTTCCCTGTTCATATGTTTGAGTTTGAGCCAAAGGAGAGTGAGCTCAGCTCTGTTATTATCAATAGCATTGAGTTTACCCTTGAGTTTAGTTTTGTAGAGGTAGTGTTGGGTTCTCTTTATGTGCTCTCTCTGCCTCACGTAGCTCCTGCTACAGTTCTAGTCTCTCCTCCCCTCTTTGTTGAGGGCCACGGTCATAGTAACACATTGACCCTAAGTATAACTTTAAAGGTATCCCAATTATACATCGGGCGGTGTCTTGTCTTGGGGGGCACTAAAGTAAACAAATTCTCAAATGATTTGTGATAGGGCACCTCGCATCAGTTTATCTTGAATCAGGGACCCCGAAAAGAACCAGTGCTGGTGTTTCGCTGGAGCTGCAGCCCAAGTCATAGTAAGAGTGGTTGGGGCATGATAGGATATTGTGATTGGGTGAAAAGCGGTAGAGAGTAACACCTGTGTCAGTGCCTGATTTACAAAAATATAGTCTAGTGGGTAGGGCATGTGGTGGGTATGTGCAAAAAGGTATTGTCTCTCACAGTGGGATGTAGAATACGCCGTGTGTCTGTTAGTCCCATTTCTCAGAAGTTGTGTTTCAACATTTTCGGGAAGTTTTCACTAGTGGCCCTATGGGGGTGTGTACTATCCACACTCAGATCCCAGGTGAGGTTGAAATCAAGCATCCGCACCATGTCCCCCTCTGCAAATCTATCCCAGCATTGATAAAATAGAGCTAAAAAATGGTCCCTGTTTAGTATTGGAAGCGTATACAGAGATAAAAGTGCACATGTGACCATGTAGTCGTCCCTTAATCATGACTACCCTTCCTTCCTTGTCTGAGCGACTGCCCTTCAGTTGAAACTTCAACAAGGAGTGGAACAGGAGAGCAACCCCATTATGTTTTGATGGTGCTGACGATCTGTAGATGTTTGGGTAGGACCAATGGTGTAACCTGTGATCATCAGACCATTTCATGTGTGTCTCCTGCATAGCTACTAAGTCATGTCTTTGCTCTAATAGGTATTTCTATAGTTTATGCCTCTTGGCAGTCGAGTTAAGCCCTTTAACATTCCACGTTAAGCATGTGACCACCATCTTAACCTATGAAACAACAACGTATCTATATAGAATGTAAATAAAATACTGAAGAGCTTGTGAAGCTCCTCCTGTACCCCTCGTATCCACTTATTCTTGCGCCCCTGTGCAGGTTGGCGAAGTGTTGGATCCCATGTATCCTCTAATGTTAAAGAAAAGAAAAACCAAAACAAAATCATCCTGAAATATGTTTAAGCAAGTGAACAATTTCTTCATGAAAGTATCTTCCCCAAAAAGAAGAATATCAGCATGGGCGGATAGGTCAAAATCCACTAAAGTAAGGTGGAATTGGCTTACCATAGTTGATCTATATAAAGGATGTTCATTGATAGAAGGTAGATGGTGGAGTTGGCCTTTGTTCCAGAACAATCTTGTTACAACAAACTTTTAGGATGTTTTCTAGACCCCCCACACTATTTAAACCTTGCTGTGTCCCAAGGAAGCCGCTATAAAGCAGTTCCTGCCGGTGTGTCCTCCAGGCTAGTACGCATGAAGTGATCAACTCCTTTTTTGAGAGCTTCAACAATTCCGCTGTTTGCGCGCACCCTTCTGAGATTGCCAGTGTTCAGTTCCATTTGAATCTTTCCCAGGGTCTCGGCTCGCATCTTCGTCTTCTATCGCCACTTGGTCCTCAGATAGCCTCAGGTCCAGGATCTTCACTGGAGATTTTTATCCTGTAGAGTAAAAGCGATTCCAAAGGGGTATGTCCAGTGGTATTTAAAGGAGTCTTTCTTTAAATTGTCCGTAACTTGGTTGAATTGTTGGTGGCAAGCTAGATTGGCTGGCGACATGTCTTGAAATAGTGCACATGTGAAGCCCTGGAAGGACACCTCCTCAGCCCTTTGTGCAGCTTGACGGATCACCTCCTTAAACTTTAAACAAATGAAGTTTCGTCAGTAAGTCTCATGGCATCTTGCCTCCTCTTGAGTCAGGTGGTCCCACTCTATGCACTCTGTCTATCTTCACCTTCAATCTGGAAGGGCACAAAAACTCAGAGAAGAGGCGGATCACAAACACCTCCAGATCCGGTCCCTCCGCACCCTCCTCCAGCTTGCGATTGCAAATGTTTTCCCTTCGGAATCTGTTCTCTAAATCCTCACATTTCAAAAGGGACATCTGGAGGTGCGCTTGAAAAATTTTGCTTCGGCCTCTGCATTGGTCAAGCTGTGTTCTAAGTCTTGCGTC
The DNA here is from genome assembly GCF_964261635.1 of Lissotriton helveticus. Lineage (NCBI taxonomy): Eukaryota > Metazoa > Chordata > Amphibia > Caudata > Salamandridae > Lissotriton > Lissotriton helveticus. The sequence continues at coordinate 873,475,462 of NC_136059.1, forward strand.
TTGGTTTTCAAATCCATGACGTGGGTGCCCACCGAGTTACATCCGGTTGGAGAGAAGTGAGTTTGCTTTGTATGTCTGCACAGTTGCTTTCCAAAGATGCATTCCTATCTGATCTCAGGTCTTCGAGTAGTTCCTGTTTAAAATCCTATAAGGATATCAGGAGGTTCTCCCTGGTAAGCTCCATTGCATTGCCCGCCCATCCCACAAGGGCAGCCCCTCTCGTGTCTGCTGGCAAGAAGTAGCTAGAGACTCTGTTGACCTGTTTTTTTTGGAGGTATAACGTCAGCGGTAGCTATTTCAAGCTAGCAGGTAGCTATTTCAAGCTAGCATCATTGAGGAAGGTTTGAGCATGCTATCAGGAAGGCATTGCATTTTTACACTTTCCCCGGTTTACCTGCCTTGGTAAATCTGGGAATGCGCCAAAATATATGGGTGGATGCATTGGAACACTCACACTGCTCCCTCCATGGCTTGAGCTGCCTTGGATTATACAGATTTACCAAGCAATGCCGGGCCACTCAAGGTGGCGTTGCGTGACTTGGTAATACTGACTTAAGGATTGTGTTGTCCTTGCATCACCCTTTGTGACACAAGGGCAACACAATCTTAGGATAAATCTGGGCCCAACTGTGTTCAGACCTGACCTGGGTTTTGCAATGCGACTGATGTACAAATTAGATACAATTTGCAGTGCAAAATCTTCATTGGCAAGGAGAGGCAAAAAAATCCTGCCTCACTGATATGCATGAGGCATGATTTCCTCTGCAACTCTTGCGATTCTCTGTGATTGACTGCAAGTGCCTGTCTGTGAGGCACAGCAGACCACCATCTCTACATTTGAATACACAAAGGGCTTTATTACGAGTACAGCAGATTCATTGTGGCAATCTGATCACTGTCACACTGCGAGCCCGCCTGCAGTATTAGGAGTGTGGTGGTCGGACTACCATAGGACCACTGCATCTGCCAGGAATCCAGGATCCCACTGCGGTGGTGCAGTAGACAAAGGCAGGAATATGCTGGCGGTGCTGCAGCGGCAATGCAGTGCATATTTCAAGGTGCCTTTCAAGCGCTCTTTTCATGGCGGTGAATGCACCATGAAAAGGGTGGCAGGGAGGCAACTAAGGGTACCCTAACAGGGCCCCCTGCTGTCTCTGGACCTGGAGGTCCATGCTTGGGGGGGGCGCACATGCTGTGCTTTCCTGGAATTGCACCCCCTTTTTTTAACAGAGTGGCATGCATGGCATTGTGCATGTCACAATGTGCAGGAATGTTCTCTTGGTGTTCTCACTGCGGCATCCTGCATGTTAGGCTCCCCTATGAGCCTAACAGAACGCCGCTGTGAGAACTCCACTGCTGGATTCGGAATCCAGTGGGCGGTTTGACCATGGCCTTAGCAGCCCTCCTGGGGGTGCGACGTTGGCAGTGCTGGCGGAGGACTGCTAAAGTCATAATCAGGCCCAAAGTGTCAAAAAATTAAGTTTTTATGCGTTCAGGTTCAAGACTCCACATTCAAATAGTGCACTGAACAATTGATCCTTCATCAATTAGGATTATGTAAGAAAAGTAAAAAGCACATTCCTTTAGAAAGAAACTATTGAGCTGGTACCTAATTAAGGAAAATGCACTCATGTTCTTTTCTGGTCCACAAAAACAGATCAAAAACAGGATGTGGAATAGACTCAATATGAAAATACCAAGCAAACCAAAAAGGAAAAATTCAGTATGTCAGCTATTTTGCAATTTTTGCTCTCAACTTCATCAAGAGCATGGGTTGTGCGCCATTGAAATTCAGGACACATGCTTCCATATTCTTCCTGCTTCAAAACAGTGAGGGGGTATTCACAAAGGTAACTTACACTTCTGAGTAATTTACTTGTGAAATTAACTCTGACAATTTTGAGTAACTTTACTACTTTGAGCTATTCACAAAAAAATGTAGTGTAAAGTTACTCAAATGAGTAGACTTACATGTCTCCCCACTCTGATACAGGTGATGGATCTAAATTTAGGAGGGTATATTACATCTGCCAAAAAGAAACATTAGTAAGTCCAGTTCCACACATGGCCAACCACTGATACTGCAACACCCTTACATAGAACATAATGGAGGTAGGGACTAAAATAAATCCCCATTGGAAAGGTTTTAAATTAAGTTACAATATTTAAAATAGTTAAAAATATAAAGAAACATAATTTGATGACAAAGCAATAAAATATATTTATTATTTTATTGTAAAGTATTTTAACAATCTTATTTAAACTTAAAAATTGATGTAACATTTTAATAAAATGTTACTATATTACTTTTAATTAATTATATACATCACTTTTAATAATTAATAATTCATTGTAAAAGTATGTTTTTTACTTCCAGTTGGAATGTATTTTTTAATTTAAACTTCAGAAATAATAATTGTAATTTAATATACTTAAACTAATTTCAGATTTTACTCAAAATTAAGTTAACGGTGCATGCAGCATTTTATTTTTCACTTTTGTTCTACATTTAAAATAATTATAAAAAATTAAATTACAACATATTTTTACAAATGTGTCCATGTTTTATAAACTTTTTTACTTTTCCTATTCTTAACCATGCCCATATCTGCGCTTCAACTGCAGAGTCTTCCTATGGTAAAATATAGGGAAAAATAAAAAAGTTTAACTGTAAAAGGTTTCTTGTTAAATAGTAATCTAATTTATTTTTTTATATATATTTATATGAAGAGCTAACAAATGCTACAGCGCTATTGACTTCATTTTAATTTCAATCTTTAACTAATTAAAATATACTAAATTTAAAAAAATCTGAAGTTTAAGTAAAAAAAATAATTTCCAGCTAAAGTAAAAAAAATCATTGTTTTAGATTGCTTAAAAAACAATAAAGAGGAATTAGAAAATATTTGCAAGTAATTTAAGTATATTTTTTATAAAAATGAATGTTACATTAATTTTTTTATCCTAAATATATTTTGTAAATAAATAATACGTTTTATTTTCAGATGTTTTTAGACATTACATAATTTTCTACTGTAAATGATTTAATTTAACCCCTCCCATGCTCATGACGAGCTCAGCTTGTCATGAGCCACGCTGGCCGTGTGCTCATGATGAGTTGAGCTCGTCATTACGGTCAGACTGCTCGCACACAGGGCTAATTCCCCTGCTGTGCTGAACGTTCTGGAGAAATGGGTGTGGCCGTGACGAGCTCAGCTCGTCATGAGCACACGGCCACCGTGGCTCATGACGAGCTGAGCCCGTCATGAGCACCGGGGCGCTGTGCGCGCCCCCCTCTCCCCAGCACAGCAGGGGAATTAGCCCCTATTCGGTTTTATTTTAAGTTCCTACCCCATTATTTTGTATGGGAGGGTGTTGCAGTACCAGTGGTTGGCCATGTGTGGTGCTGGACCTAAGCGAGCTGTCAGCTGGTGTAATTTACCTCTGTTTTAGGTCACTTTTTGGCTGAATAATTTTAGAAGAACAGTTTGTGAATAGCAATGGGCTATCTCTTTTATCGGTGTGTGCAGGTCCTTCCCTAAACCTCTCCCTAAACCCCTACTTACTCCTCCCTAAGCCCTCCCATTTAGTGGGATTATGCCCCTTTTTCCTGTCACTTGTCCTTCTCAGGTGCTCAGGGGCTCGTTTCCAGGTCCCGCAGCAAGGTGATTCCCGGGGCCGCTTGGAGCACTCGGCTCACGTATCTTTCCCCATCAGCTCCATGGCCACGCCCCCTGAATTCTCATTCCATGTGTCTGTCTGTAGCTCATGTATGCACATACACACCAGCTGCACGCATATGTTATGTCTAGGTGCTAGTGCCTGGCCAGTAAGAATAACAAGGGAAATTGTTGCTTGACCTTGTCTGTGGTGTTCAGACTAAATTCCAGGAAAAGAACAGAACGCGAAAACATACGCAGGTTCTGTGTGAAAGTACAATGGGGCACAAAAGCAAGCGTGGTTATGTAGTTACATGGGCAAAGAAAAATTAGGCCTAGAACTTGCACAATTAGGCTAACATAGGGAAAACTACAATGGGCAATGTCGTAAATACATGGCAGCGCTTCTTGTCACCCATGAGAGTATACAGACTTTAGTAGTACTACTAAACATACCACAAAATGTAGTTTGTGAAGAGGCCCCTGAATGTCTGACAGATTCACAGTGGACAACAAGAATTAGCATAACAAATTTCTCCCACTCGGTTTGAAGTCAGCACTCTCAGTGTGTCTCAAGAGCAAGTTTTGGAAGCGGAAGGCAGAGCCAACTTAAGAAAAGTGAAAATGATCATCTGTTTTTACCAAGGAGATCAACTGCAATGATATGTGTGTGGCAAAACGTCTTTCAAGACCTTTGAACTGCTGTATCACTACTTCAATGTTTGGATTTGTACACCAATACAACAAGTCAGCGCCTACCCCAGTATTGACTATTCATTACCAAGCGGCAGTCCTAAACACCCAAAAAGAAGGAAAGACTGGGTTCTATCCAACAAAAGTGTCAAACTCTTCAAATGATAAAACAAGGAATAACCTGATAAACATTATCTCTCCCACAGCTTTGAGCATTTTCATGCTACCAAAATCTGTATTTGAGCATTTTCCCTGCATTTCGTTTTCTTCTAAATTGTTGTTTGGCCATTCAACATATTATTGATCACAGAAGCTGCATTGAAATATATGTAATGCCAATGTTTTGTTGGACACAAATATGCTATGCCTGTCTTTGTCTTAGTTTAAAAAATAGTGCTTCTTGCTGTAGTAACTTATTTTCTCTCTCAAGGCATGTTCATTGATAATAATAAGCACTGAATAGTCCCACTTCTGTATAGGGACCCTGGAGTAGTTCTTTTAAAGTCACAGTTTTACAGATTCTTCACTTTACTTCAGAAAGGCTGGAAGGTACTTCTGAAATAAAAGTAAAATTTGCAGGCTTAAGACCGGCCATATTGCTGCTTCCAATGATTTACGTTAAAAGATAGAAGAGAAGCATTCAGCGTTTAAAAGTCACTAAAAATAAGTAAAAATGCCCTAATAAAACGTCCTTCACAGATTCTTTTTACTGTTTTATAAATTGAATGATAGGGAAGGATAAGGCATTATAACTGCATAGGCTTCCTCATTTAAAACAATGATAATAGAACATTGCCCCCAATGTTCCATCATGCTATGCAGGTGGATGTTTAGCCAGTTCTTTTTAACGTAATAAGTGACAGAATAGAGTTAACCATATTTTATCTCCTCCATTGGGAAAGAGGGAGGGTTGCATGTGATTTGAAAGAAGATTCCCCTTAGAGAGAACTACGATTACAGGTATTAAACCATTCCTTCTGTCCTGTGTATCTCACAGAGGATCTCCATTGATAATCATAACCACTGAACAGATTAGCCTGCTCATCCACCCAACATCCCGCAAGGGACGAGATAAAAGGAATAGTATATTAAGCAAATAGATTTCTTATAAAGGCTTTCTCCACTTGGGAACCTGCCCATTCATCGGAATCAAGACAATAGTGTCTTATAGAGGCATGAACAGACGTCCAAGTTGCAGGTTTGCAAAAGGTAAAGCAGCTACAAGAAAAGCAAGAGTAGCCGCTTTACCTCTGGTTGAATGGGCTTTAGACTTCCTAGTAAGGTTTTGGTGGATTTCTGGTAACAAGGTATTATGCAAAAGACAGTGCATCAAGGACTATTTTGAAGGGGCAAATTCTGTTTGTAAAGGACCACAATTTCATTGTTTTGACTTCCTCTAAGATTTAGTCTTATCCAGATAAAACTTCAACACCCTCCTAACATCGAGTCTATTGACAGATTTTTCTGCAGGAGATGAGGCATTTTGAAAAAAGGTAGGTAAGGAGTTAGACCGATTGAAGTGAAAATGCAATGCTACTTTATGGGGGAATTTTTAATGTGTTCTCATCACTACCCTATTAGCATGAAATACTGTGTTAGGTTTGTGGCAACACAGACCTGTATCTCACTAACTTTATGTGCCAAGATTATAGCGACCAAAAAGGAAGCTTTCCAGGATAGGTGATGAAATTAATATTTATGTATAGGCTTGAAAGGCAGACCGATAATATGAGAAAATACAATATTTAACTCATATGGAAGGGAAGGTCCCCTGAGAGGAGGATATATCTTCCTAATTCCCTCCAGGAAATCCTTGACCACTGGCATTTTGAAAAAGGACACTTGTGAAGGATAATTTTGATAGGCGTTGATTGTTGTAAGATGTACTTAAATAGAAGAAAATTGCAGGTTTGCCATAGCCAAATACAGGAAGTATGGAAGAACCATCTCTTTCTGGCAGGTGAGAGTATTGAGAATGCAGAATCTTTTCCATTTAAAAGTAAAGGATGTTTTAGGAGATGGTCTTCTGGCTTCTCTCGAAGCATCCATACACTCCTGGGGGAGGTTCAGTTGGCCATATTGTATGAGCTCAGTGGCCAAGATGCCATGTTCAAAGATTGAAGGTTGGGGTGTTGAATCTGACTTCCAAACTTGTGAAGCCTGCATATTAGGATCCTGTGTGGATGCTCTGAGAGTTGAAGGATATTCGTGAACCACTATTGTTTGGGGCCACTTTGGAGCAATGAGAATCATTCTGGCCTTCAAGTGTGACAGCTTGATGCTCATTGTTGGCAGTAGGGTAATTAGAGGAAAGGCGTAAAGAAATTTGACTGACCACTCAATCCATAGGGCATTCTCCAATGTACCTGGTTAGTAGAATCTCGAGGGAATGCATAGGCATTTTTTGTTTTCTCTGTCTACAAAATTATTGATTTGAGGGAAACCCCAGTTGCAAAAGATATCTTGAAGGACGGAGTCATTTAATACCCATTTGTGATTATTTTGAATGGTTCTGCTGAGAGTATCTTCTTGATTCAGAAAAGGGGGTGGTGATGGACAGAGCATCTGAATTAAACAGAACACTCATACCCAGTCAAAAGATCAGGGCTTGATCCATCACCGTTTTTTAGCTCACTGCACCATCCCAGTTCAGAACCTGGCTATATGCAAATTAGTCTGTCCCTGGCCCAGTGCATCATGGGAACAGGGCAAACCAAACTACCAAGCCAATTCTTTACTGGAAAGGAAACAAGCTTCCGGGGACCGGTTTCTGGCATTGCAGCCGTCTTCGGCCCGGCTTGCTTGAATCCTGATGGTGCAGTGAGCAAGGGACTCATGTCTGAGCATACCCTGCCACTCCTATAGTGGCCAAAACGATTCAGAAAAGGGGGTGGTGATGGACAGAGCATCTGAATTAAACAGAACACTCATACCCAGTCAAAAGATCAGGGCTTGATCCATCACCGTTTTTTAGCTCACTGCACCATCCCAGTTCAGAACCTGGCTATATGCAAATTAGTCTGTCCCTGGCCCAGTGCATCATGGGAACAGGGCAGACCAAACTACCAAGCCAATTCTTTACTGGAAAGGAAACAAGCTTCCGGGGACCGGTTTCTGGCATTGCAGCCGTCTTCGGCCCGGCTTGATGGTGCAGTGAGCAAGGGACTCATGTCTGAGCATACCCTGCCACTCCTATAGTGGCCAAAACGATTCAGAAAAGGGGGTGGTGATGGACAGAGCATCTGAATTAAACAGAACACTCATACCCAGTCAAAAGATCAGGGCTTGATCCATCACCGTTTTTTAGCTCACTGCACCATCCCAGTTCAGAACCTGGCTATATGCAAATTAGTCTGTCCCTGGCCCAGTGCATCATGGGAACTGGGCAGACCAAACTACCAAGCCAATTCTTTACTGGAAAGGAAACAAGCTTCCGGGGACCGGTTTCTGGCATTGCAGCCGTCTTTGGCCCGGCTTGCTTGAATCCTGATGGTGCAGTGAGCAAGGGACTCATGTCTGAGCATACCCTGCCACTCCTATAGTGGCCAAAACGATTCAGAAAAGGGGGTGGTGATGGACAGAGCATCTGAATTAAACAGAACACTCATACCCAGTCAAAAGATCAGGGCTTGATCCATCACCGTTTTTTAGCTCACTGCACCATCCCAGTTCAGAACCTCGCTATATGCAAATTAGTCTGTCCCTGGCCCAGTGCATCATGGGAACAGGGCAGACCAAACTACCAAGCCAATTCTTTACTGGAAAGGAAACAAGCTTCCGGGGACCGGTTTCTGGCATTGCAGCCGTCTTCGGCCCGGCTTGCTTGAATCCTGATGGTGCAGTGAGCAAGGGACTCATGTCTGAGCATACCCTGCCACTCCTATAGTGGCCAAAACGATTCAGAAAAGGGGGTGGTGATGGACAGAGCATCTGAATTAAACAGAACACTCATACCCAGTCAAAAGATCAGGGCTTGATCCATCACCGTTTTTTAGCTCACTGCACCATCCCAGTTCAGAACCTGGCTATATGCAAATTAGTCTGTCCCTGGCCCAGTGCATCATGGGAACAGGGCAGACCAAACTACCAAGCCAATTCTTTACTGGAAAGGAAACAAGCTTCCGAGGACCGGTTTCTGGCATTGCAGCTGTCTTCGGCCCGGCTTGCTTGAATCCTGATGGTGCAGTGAGCAAGGGACTCATGTCTGAGCATACCCTGCCACTCCTATAGTGGCCAAAACGATTCAGAAAAGAGGGTGGTGATGGACAGAGCATCTGAATTAAACAGAACACTCATACCCAGTCAAAAGATCAGGGCTTGATCCATCACCGTTTTTTAGCTCACTGCACCATCCCAGTTCAGAACCTGGCTATATGCAAATTAGTCTGTCCCTGGCCCAGTGCATCATGGGAACAGGGCAGACCAAACTACCAAGCCAATTCTTTATTGGAAAGGAAACAAGCTTCCGGGGACCGGTTTCTGGCATTGCAGCCGTCTTCGGCCCGGCTTGCTTGAATCCTGAAGGTGCTGTGAGCAAGCGACTCATGTCTGAGCATACCCTGCCACTCCTATAGTGGCCAAAACGATTCAGAAAAGGGGGTGGTGATGGACAGAGCATCTGAATTAAACAGAACACTCATACCCAGTCAAAAGATCAGGGCTTGATCCATCACCGTTTTTTAGCTCACTGCACCATCCCAGTTCAGAACCTGGCTATATGCAAATTAGTCTGTCCCTGGCCCAGTGCATCATGGGAACAGGGCAGACCAAACTACCAAGCCAATTCTTTACTGGAAAGGAAACAAGCTTCCAAGGACCGGTTTCTGGCATTGCAGCCGTCTTCGGCCCGGCTTGCTTGAATCCTGATGGTGCAGTGAGCAAGGGACTCATGTCTGAGCATACCCTGCCACTCCTATAGTGGCCAAAACGATTCAGAAAAGAGGGTGGTGATGGACAGAGCATCTGAATTAAACAGAACACTCATACCCAGTCAAAAGATCAGGGCTTGATCCATCACCGTTTTTTAGCTCACTGCACCATCCCAGTTCAGAACCTGGCTATATGCAAATTAGTCTGTCCCTGGCCCAGTGCATCATGGGAACAGGGCAGACCAAACTACCAAGCCAATTCTTTACTGGAAAGGAAACAAGCTTCCAAGGACCGGTTTCTGGCATTGCAGCCGTCTTCGGCCCGGCTTGCTTGAATCCTGATGGTGCAGTGAGCAAGGGACTCATGTCTGAGCATACCCTGCCACTCCTATAGTGGCCAAAACGATTCAGAAAAGGGGGTGGTGATGGACAGAGCATCTGAATTAAACAGAACACTCATACCCAGTCAAAAGATCAGGGCTTGATCCATCACCGTTTTTTAGCTCACTGCACCATCCCAGTTCAGAACCTGGCTATATGCAAATTAGTCTGTCCCTGGCCCAGTGCATCATGGGAACAGGGCAGACCAAACTACCAAGCCAATTCTTTACTGGAAAGGAAACAAGCTTCCGGGGACCGGTTTCTGGCATTGCAGCCGTCTTCGGCCCGGCTTGCTTGAATCCTGATGGTGCAGTGAGCAAGGGACTCATGTCTGAGCATACCCTGCAACTCCTATAGTGGCCAAAACGATTCAGAAAAGGGGGTGGTGATGGACAGAGCATCTGAATTAAACAGAACACTCATACCCAGTCAAAAGATCAGGGCTTGATCCATCACCGTTTTTTAGCTCACTGCACCATCCCAGTTCAGAACCTGGCTATATGCAAATTAGTCTGTCCCTGGCCCAGTGCATCATGGGAACAGGGCAGACCAAACTACCAAGCCAATTCTTTACTGGAAAGGAAACAAGCTTCCGGGGACCGGTTTCTGGCATTGCAGCCGTCTTCGGCCCGGCTTGCTTGAATCCTGATGGTGCAGTGAGCAAGGGACTCATGTCTGAGCATACCCTGCCACTCCTATAGTGGCCAAAACGATTCAGAAAAGGGGGTGGTGATGGACAGAGCATCTGAATTAAACAGAACACTCATACCCAGTCAAAAGATCAGGGCTTGATCCATCACCGTTTTTTAGCTCACTGCACCATCCCAGTTCAGAACCTGGCTATATGCAAATTAGTCTGTCCCTGGCCCAGTGCATCATGGGAACAGGGCAGACCAAACTACCAAGCCAATTCTTTACTGGAAAGGAAACAAGCTTCCGGGGACCGGTTTCTGGCATTGCAGCCGTCTTCGGCCCGGCTTGCTTGAATCCTGATGGTGCAGTGAGCAAGGGACTCATGTCTGAGCATACCCTGCCACTCCTATAGTGGCCAAAACGATTCAGAAAAGGGGGTGGTGATGGACAGAGCATCTGAATTAAACAGAACACTCATACCCAGTCAAAAGATCAGGGCTTGATCCATCACCGTTTTTTAGCTCACTGCACCATCCCAGTTCAGAACCTGGCTATATGCAAATTAGTCTGTCCCTGGCCCAGTGCATCATGGGAACAGGGCAGACCAAACTACCAAGCCAATTCTTTACTGGAAAGGAAACAAGCTTCCGGGGACCGGTTTCTGGCATTGCAGCCGTCTTCGGCCCGGCTTGCTTGAATCCTGATGGTGCAGTGAGCAAGGGACTCATGTCTGAGCATACCCTGCCACTCCTATAGTGGCCAAAACGATTCAGAAAAGGGGGTGGGGATGGACAGAGCATCTGAATTAAACAGAACACTCATACCCAGTCAAAAGATCAGGGCTTGATCCATCACCGTTTTTTTAGCTCACTGCACCATCCCAGTTCAGAACCTGGCTATATGCAAATTAGTCTGTCCCTGGCCCAGTGCATCATGGGAACAGGGCAGACCAAACTACCAAGCCAATTCTTTACTGGAAAGGAAACAAGCTTCCGGGGACCAGTTTCTGGCATTGCAGCCGTCTTCGGCCCGGCTTGCTTGAATCCTGATGGTGCAGTGAGCAAGGGACTCATGTCTGAGCATACCCTGCCACTCCTATAGTGGCCAAAACGATTCAGAAAAGGGTGTGGTGATGGACAGAGCATCTGAATTAAACAGAACACTCATACCCAGTCAAAAGATCAGGGCTTGATCCATCATCGTTTTTTAGCTCACTGCACCATCCCAGTTCAGAACCTGGCTATATGCAAATTAGTCTGTCCCTGGCCCAGTGCATCATGGGAACAGGGCAGACCAAACTACCAAGCCAATTCTTTACTGGAAAGGAAACAAGCTTCCGGGGACCGGTTTCTGGCATTGCAGCCGTCTTCGGCCCAGCTTGCTTGAATCCTGATGGTGCAGTGAGCAAGGGACTCATGTCTGAGCATACCCTGCCACTCCTATAGTGGCCAAATCGATTCAGAAAAGGGGGTGGTGATGGACAGAGCATCTGAATTAAACAGAACACTCATACCCAGTCAAAAGATCAGGGCTTGATCCATCACCGTTTTTTAGCTCACTGCACCATCCCAGTTCAGAACCTGGCTATATGCAAATTAGTCTGTCCCTGGCGCAGTGCATCATGGGAACAGGGCAGACCAAACTACCAAGCCAATTCTTTACTGGAAAGGAAACAAGCTTACGGGGATCGGTTTCTGGCATTGCAGCCGTCTTCGGCCCGGCTTGCTTGAATCCTGATGGTGCAGTGAGCAAGGGACTCATGTCTGAGCATACCCTGCCACTCCTATAGTGGCCAAAACGATTCAGAAAAGGGGGTGGTGATGGAAAGAGCATCTGAATTAAACAGAACACTCATACCCAGTCAAAAGATCAGGGCTTGATCCATCACCGTTTTTTAGCTCACTGCACCATCCCAGTTCAGAACCTGGCTATATGCAAATTAGTCTGTCCCTGGCCCAGTGCATCATGGGAACAGGGCAGACCAAACTACCAAGCCAATTCTTTACTGGAAAGGAAACAAGCTTCCAAGGACCGGTTTCTGGCATTGCAGCCGCCTTCGGCCCGGCTTGCTTGAATCCTGATGGTGCAGTGAGCAAGGGACTCATGTCTGAGCATACCCTGCCACTCCTATAGTGGCCAAAACGATTCAGAAAAGGGGGTGGTGATGGACAGAGCATCTGAATTAAACAGAACACTCATACCCAGTCAAAAGATCAGGGCTTGATCCATCACCGTTTTTTAGCTCACTGCACCATCCCAGTTCAGAACCTGGCTATATGCAAATTAGTCTGTCCCTGGCCCAGTGCATCATGGGAACAGGGCAGACCAAACTACCAAGCCAATTCTTTACTGGAAAGGAAACAAGCTTCCGGGGACCGGTTTCTGGCATTGCAGCCGTCTTCGGCCCGGCTTGCTTGAATCCTGATGGTGCAGTGAGCAAGGGACTCATGTCTGAGCATACCCTGCCACTCCTATAGTGGCCAAAACGATTCAGAAAAGGGGGTGGTGATGGACAGAGCATCTGAATTAAACAGAACACTCATACCCAGTCAAAAGATCAGGGCTTGATCCATCACCGTTTTTTAGCTCACTGCACCATCCCAGTTCAGAACCTGGCTATATGCAAATTAGTCTGTCCCTGGCCCAGTGCATCATGGGAACAGGGCAGACCAAACTACCAAGCCAATTCTTTACTGGAAAGGAAACAAGCTTCCGGGGACCGGTTTCTGGCATTGCAGCCGTCTTCGGCCCGGCTTGCTTGAATCTTGATGGTGCAGTGAGCAAGGGACTCATGTCTGAGCATACCCTGCCACTCCTATAGTGGCCAAAACGATTCAGAAAAGGGGGTGGTGATGGACAGACCATCTGAATTAAACAGAACACTCATACCCAGTCAAAAGATCAGGGCTTGATCCATCACCGTTTTTTAGCTCACTGCACCATCCCAGTTCAGAACCTGGCTATATGCAAATTAGTCTGTCCCTGGCCCAGTGCATCATGGGAACAGGGCAGACCAAACTACCAAGCCAATTCTTTACTGGAAAGGAAACAAGCTTTCGGGGGACCGGTTTCTGGCATTGCAGTCGTCTTCGGCCCGGCTTGCTTGAATCCTGATGGTGCAGTGAGCAAGGGACTCATGTCTGAGCATACCCTGCCACTCCTATAGTGGCCAAAACGATTCAGAAAAGGGGGTGGTGATGGACAGAGCATCTGAATTAAACAGAACACTCATACCCAGTCAAAAGATCAGGGCTTGATCCATCACCGTTTTTTAGCTCACTGCACCATCCCAGTTCAGAACCTGGCTATATGCAAATTAGTCTGTCCCTGGCCCAGTGCATCATGGGAACAGGGCAGACCAAACTACCAAGCCAATTCTTTACTGGAAAGGAAACAAGCTTCCGGGGACCGGTTTCTGGCATTGCAGCCGTCTTCGGCCCGGCTTGCTTGAATCTTGATGGTGCAGTGAGCAAGGGACTCATGTCTGAGCATACCCTGCCACTCCTATAGTGGCCAAAACGATTCAGAAAAGGGGGTGGTGATGGACAGACCATCTGAATTAAACAGAACACTCATACCCAGTCAAAAGATCAGGGCTTGATCCATCACCGTTTTTTAGCTCACTGCACCATCCCAGTTCAGAACCTGGCTATATGCAAATTAGTCTGTCCCTGGCCCAGTGCATCATGGGAACAGGGCAGACCAAACTACCAAGCCAATTCTTTACTGGAAAGGAAACAAGCTTTCGGGGGACCGGTTTCTGGCATTGCAGTCGTCTTCGGCCCGGCTTGCTTGAATCCTGATGGTGCAGTGAGCAAGGGACTCATGTCTGAGCATACCCTGCCACTCCTATAGTGGCCAAAACGATTCAGAAAAGGGGGTGGTGATGGACAGAGCATCTGAATTAAACAGAACACTCATACCCAGTCAAAAGATCAGGGCTTGATCCATCACCGTTTTTTAGCTCACTGCACCATCCCAGTTCAGAACCTGGCTATATGCAAATTAGTCTGTCCCTGGCCCAGTGCATCATGGGAACAGGGCAGACCAAACTACCAAGCCAATTCTTTACTGGAAAGGAAACAAGCTTCCGGGGACCGGTTTCTGGCATTGCAGCCGTCTTCGGCCCGGCTTGCTTGAATCCTGATGGTGCAGTGAGCAAGGGACTCATGTCTGAGCATACCCTGCCACTCCTATAGTGGCCAAAACGATTCAGAAAAGGGGGTGGTGATGGACAGAGCATCTGAATTAAACAGAACACTCATACCCAGTCAAAAGATCAGGGCTTCATCCATCACCGTTTTTTAGCTCACTGCACCATCCCAGTTCAGAACCTGGCTATATGCAAATTAGTCTGTCCCTGGCCCAGTGCATCATGGGAACAGGGCAGACCAAACTACCAAGCCAATTCTTTACTGGAAAGGAAACAAGCTTCCAGGGACCGGTTTCTGGCATTGCAGCCGTCTTCGGCCCGGCTTGCTTGAATCCTGATGGTGCAGTGAGCAAGGGACTCATGTCTGAGCATACCCTGCCACTCCTATAGTGGCCAAAACGATTCAGAAAAGGGGGTGGGGATGGACAGATCATCTGAATTAAACAGAACACTCATACCCAGTCAAAAGATCAGGGCTTGATCCATCACCGTTTTTTAGCTCACTGCACCATCCCAGTTCAGAACCTGGCTATATGCAAATTAGTCTGTCCCTGGCCCAGTGCATCATGGGAACAGGGCAGACCAAACTACCAAGCCAATTCTTTACTGGAAAGGAAACAAGCTTCCGGGGACCAGTTTCTGGCATTGCAGCCGTCTTCGGCCCGGCTTGCTTGAATCCTGATGGTGCAGTGAGCAAGGGACTCATGTCTGAGCATACCCTGCCACTCCTATAGTGGCCAAAACGATTCAGAAAAGGGGGTGGTGATGGACAGAGCATCTGAATTAAACAGAACACTCATACCCAGTCAAAAGATCAGGGCTTGATCCATCACCGTTTTTTAGCTCACTGCACCATCCCAGTTCAGAACCTGGCTATATGCAAATTAGTCTGTCCCTGGCCCAGTGCATCATGGGAACAGGGCAGACCAAACTACCAAGCCAATTCTTTACTGGAAAGGAAACAAGCTTCCGGGGACCGGTTTCTGGCATTGCAGCCGTCTTCGGCCCAGCTTGCTTGAATCCTGATGGTGCAGTGAGCAAGGGACTCATGTCTGAGCATACCCTGCCACTCCTATAGTGGCCAAATCGATTCAGAAAAGGGGGTGGTGATGGACAGAGCATCTGAATTAAACAGAACACTCATACCCAGTCAAAAGATCAGGGCTTGATCCATCACCGTTTTTTAGCTCACTGCACCATCCCAGTTCAGAACCTGGCTATATGCAAATTAGTCTGTCCCTGGCGCAGTGCATCATGGGAACAGGGCAGACCAAACTACCAAGCCAATTCTTTACTGGAAAGGAAACAAGCTTACGGGGATCGGTTTCTGGCATTGCAGCCGTCTTCGGCCCGGCTTGCTTGAATCCTGATGGTGCAGTGAGCAAGGGACTCATGTCTGAGCATACCCTGCCACTCCTATAGTGGCCAAAACGATTCAGAAAAGGGGGTGGTGATGGAAAGAGCATCTGAATTAAACAGAACACTCATACCCAGTCAAAAGATCAGGGCTTGATCCATCACCGTTTTTTAGCTCACTGCACCATCCCAGTTCAGAACCTGGCTATATGCAAATTAGTCTGTCCCTGGCCCAGTGCATCATGGGAACAGGGCAGACCAAACTACCAAGCCAATTCTTTACTGGAAAGGAAACAAGCTTCCAAGGACCGGTTTCTGGCATTGCAGCCGTCTTCGGCCCGGCTTGCTTGAATCCTGATGGTGCAGTGAGCAAGGGACTCATGTCTGAGCATACCCTGCCACTCCTATAGTGGCCAAAACGATTCAGAAAAGGGGGTGGTGATGGACAGAGCATCTGAATTAAACAGAACACTCATACCCAGTCAAAAGATCAGGGCTTGATCCATCACCGTTTTTTAGCTCACTGCACCATCCCAGTTCAGAACCTGGCTATATGCAAATTAGTCTGTCCCTGGCCCAGTGCATCATGGGAACAGGGCAGACCAAACTACCAAGCCAATTCTTTACTGGAAAGGAAACAAGCTTCCGGGGACCGGTTTCTGGCATTGCAGCCGTCTTCGGCCCGGCTTGCTTGAATCCTGATGGTGCAGTGAGCAAGGGACTCATGTCTGAGCATACCCTGCCACTCCTATAGTGGCCAAAACGATTCAAAAAAGGGGGTGGTGATGGACAGAGCATCTGAATTAAACAGAACACTCATACCCAGTCAAAAGATCAGGGCTTGATCCATCACCGTTTTTTAGCTCACTGCACCATCCCAGTTCAGAACCTGGCTATATGCAAATTAGTCTGTCCCTGGCCCAGTGCATCATGGGAACAGGGCAGACCAAACTACCAAGCCAATTCTTTACTGGAAAGGAAACAAGCTTCCGGGGACCGGTTTCTGGCATTGCAGCCGTCTTCGGCCCGGCTTGCTTGAATCTTGATGGTGCAGTGAGCAAGGGACTCATGTCTGAGCATACCCTGCCACTCCTATAGTGGCCAAAACGATTCAGAAAAGGGGGTGGTGATGGACAGACCATCTGAATTAAACAGAACACTCATACCCAGTCAAAAGATCAGGGCTTGATCCATCACCGTTTTTTAGCTCACTGCACCATCCCAGTTCAGAACCTGGCTATATGCAAATTAGTCTGTCCCTGGCCCAGTGCATCATGGGAACAGGGCAGACCAAACTACCAAGCCAATTCTTTACTGGAAAGGAAACAAGCTTCCGGGGACCGGTTTCTGGCATTGCAGCCGTCTTCGGCCCGGCTTGCTTGAATCCTGATGGTGCAGTGAGCAAGGGACTCATGTCTGAGCATACCCTGCCACTCCTATAGTGGCCAAAACGATTCAGAAAAGGGGGTGGTGATGGACAGAGCATCTGAATTAAACAGAACACTCATACCCAGTCAAAAGATCAGGGCTTCATCCATCACCGTTTTTTAGCTCACTGCACCATCCCAGTTCAGAACCTGGCTATATGCAAATTAGTCTGTCCCTGGCCCAGTGCATCATGGGAACAGGGCAGACCAAACTACCAAGCCAATTCTTTACTGGAAAGGAAACAAGCTTCCAGGGACCGGTTTCTGGCATTGCAGCCGTCTTCGGCCCGGCTTGCTTGAATCCTGATGGTGCAGTGAGCAAGGGACTCATGTCTGAGCATACCCTGCCACTCCTATAGTGGCCAAAACGATTCAGAAAAGGGGGTGGGGATGGACAGAGCATCTGAATTAAACAGAACACTCATACCCAGTCAAAAGATCAGGGCTTGATCCATCACCGTTTTTTAGCTCACTGCACCATCCCAGTTCAGAACCTGGCTATATGCAAATTAGTCTGTCCCTGGCCCAGTGCATCATGGGAACAGGGCAGACCAAACTACCAAGCCAATTCTTTACTGGAAAGGAAACAAGCTTCCGGGGACCAGTTTCTGGCATTGCAGCCGTCTTCGGCCCGGCTTGCTTGAATCCTGATGGTGCAGTGAGCAAGGGACTCATGTCTGAGCATACCCTGCCACTCCTATAGTGGCCAAAACGATTCAGAAAAGGGGGTGGTGATGGACAGAGCATCTGAATTAAACAGAACACTCATACCCAGTCAAAAGATCAGGGCTTGATCCATCACCGTTTTTTAGCTCACTGCACCATCCCAGTTCAGAACCTGGCTATATGCAAATTAGTCTGTCCCTGGCCCAGTGCATCATGGGAACAGGGCAGACCAAACTACCAAGCCAATTCTTTACTGGAAAGGAAACAAGCTTCCGGGGACCGGTTTCTGGCATTGCAGCCGTCTTCGGCCCGGCTTGCTTGAATCCTGATGGTGCAGTGAGCAAGGGACTCATGTCTGAGCATACCCTGCCACTCCTATAGTGGCCAAAACGATTCAGAAAAGGGGGTGGTGATGGACAGAGCATCTGAATTAAACAGAACACTCATACCCAGTCAAAAGATCAGGGCTTGATCCATCACCGTTTTTTAGCTCACTGCACCATCCCAGTTCAGAACCTGGCTATATGCAAATTAGTCTGTCCCTGGCGCAGTGCATCATGGGAACAGGGCAGACCAAACTACCAAGCCAATTCTTTACTGGAAAGGAAACAAGCTTCCGGGGACCGGTTTCTGGCATTGCAGCCGTCTTCGGCCCGGCTTGCTTGAATCCTGATGGTGCAGTGAGCAAGGGACTCATGTCTGAGCATACCCTGCCACTCCTATAGTGGCCAAAACGATTCAGAAAAGGGGGTGGTGATGGACAGAGCATCTGAATTAAACAGAACACTCATACCCAGTCAAAAGATATGGGCTTGATCCATCACCGTTTTTTAGCTCACTGCACCATCCCAGTTCAGAACCTGGCTATATGCAAATTAGTCTGTCCCTGGCCCAGTGCATCATGGGAACAGGGCAGACCAAACTACCAAGCCAATTCTTTACTGGAAAGGAAACATGCTTCCGGGGACCGGTTTCTGGCATTGCAGCCGTCTTCGGCCCGGCTTGCTTGAATCCTGATGGTGCAGTGAGCAAGGGACTCATGTCTGAGCATACCCTGCCACTCCTATAGTGGCCAAAACGATTCAGAAAAGGGGGTGGTGATGGACAGAGCATCTGAATTAAACAGAACACTCATACCCAGTCAAAAGATCAGGGCTTGATCCATCACCGTTTTTTTAGCTCACTGCACCATCCCAGTTCAGAACCTGGCTATATGCAAATTAGTCTGTCCCTGGCCCAGTGCATCATGGGAACAGGGCAGACCAAACTACCAAGCCAATTCTTTACTGGAAAGGAAACAAGCTTCCGGGGACCGGTTTCTGGCATTGCAGCCGTCTTCGGCCCGGCTTGCTTGAATCCTGATGGTGCAGTGAGCAAGGGACTCATGTCTGAGCATACCCTGCCACTCCTATAGTGGCCAAAACGATTCAGAAAAGGGGGTGGTGATGGACAGAGCATCTGAATTAAACAGAACACTCATACCCAGTCAAAAGATCAGGGCTTGATCCATCACCGTTTTTTAGCTCACTGCACCATCCCAGTTCAGAACCTGGCTATATGCAAATTAGTCTGTCCCTGGCCCAGTGCATCATGGGAACAGGGCAGACCAAACTACCAAGCCAATTCTTTACTGGAAAGGAAACAAGCTTCCGGGGACCGGTTTCTGGCATTGCAGCCGTCTTCGGCCCGGCTTGCTTGAATCCTGATGGTGCAGTGAGCAAGGGACTCATGTCTGAGCATACCCTGCCACTCCTATAGTGGCCAAAACGAGTCAGAAAAGGGGATGGTGATGGACAGAGCATCTGAATTAAACAGAACACTCATACCCAGTCAAAAGATCAGGGCTTGATCCATCACCGTTTTTTAGCTCACTGCACCATCCCAGTTCAGAACCTGGCTATATGGAAATTAGTCTGTCCCTGGCCCAGTGCATCATGGGAACAGGGCAGACCAAACTACCAAGCCAATTCTTTACTGGAAAGGAAACAAGCTTCCGGGCACCGGTTTCTGGCATTGCAGCCGTCTTCGGCCCGGCTTGCTTGAATCCTGATGGTGCAGTGAGCAAGGGACTCATGTCTGAGCATACCCTGCCACTCCTATAGTGGCCAAAAGGATTCAGAAAAGGGGGTGGTGATGGACATAGCATCTGAATTCAAACAGAACACTCATACCCAGTCAAAAGATCAGGGCTTGATCCATCACCGTTTTTTAGCTCACTGCACCATCCCAGTTCAGAACCTGGCTATATGCAAATTAGTCTGTCCCTGGCCCAGTGCATCATGGCAACAGGGCAGACCAAACTACCAAGCCAATTCTTTACTGGAAAGGAAACAAGCTTCCGGGGACCGGTTTCTGGCATTGCAGCCGTCTTCGGCCCGGCTTGCTTGAATCCTGATGGTGCAGTGAGCAAGTGAGAGTATCTTCTTGAACATTCTGAATTCAGGGAAGATATACGGCTGTGAACCTGAGATTCCGAGAGATTGACCGTTTCAAAATTGTTCATGCCTCAAGAGACAGAGGTCTGGATCTCATTCCTCCCTGCTTGCTCAGATAATGCTTGACCGTTTTATTGTCTATGTGTACAAGGAGAAAGTTGATCTAGAAGGGTGGGAGAAAAGCCTTTATGCCAAAATGCATTGCTCTCAACTCCAGTAAGATGATATGGTAGTACTGTTCTTTCGGAGACCACAAACATTGAATTTGAAGGTGGTTCATGTGAGTGCCCCGATCTGAGAGGGAAACATCAGTCACTATAGTTTGAGTTGGGATGTCTTGATGGAAATTCATGCCTTTCAGAAGTTTCTCTGAGTGACACCACCAGTTGGATGATCGTTTTGCATGAGTTTTTAGGATCACTTTGTCCTCTCATCTTTCTGAGAGTTGATCCCATTGGTCCTCCAGACACTGGTTTGCGTTTAGTGTCAGAAAAATGCATGATGCCATTGATCCTAGATGTGAGAATATTTGTCTTGCCGTTGGGAAGGCTGTTGTCTTAGGATAGCAACATTTCTTAAGCATAGATAATCGTCTCTCCACTGTTGTGTGCACTCTGCCTGGGACTGCTCGTAAAGGGATTGATCTGCAACTGTGATATATTTCCTGTGATTTACATGTAGTCCCAGTTGATTTAGGGTCACAACAGTCGTTTGATAATGTTGGCAAGCTTGTTGGTAAGAAGACGCCTTAATAATCCAACCGGCTAAGTATGGGTTGACGAAAATTCCAATTTTCCTGTGGTGAGCTGCATTGACCACCATTCATTTGGAAACCGTCTGCTGTGCAGATGTGAGAATGAAAGGAAGACGTTTGGCCTCGTCCTACTGTGATCCTGATGTGATGGAGGGTAGCTTTGATAGAGAGCCACTATTCTGAAGTTTTCCTTTTAAACCCACTTGCTCACTTTTCGCAGGTCTAAAATGGGTGTGTATTCATTTTGTTATCCTTTCTTCTTCACGAGAAGGGGAATAAATACCCATTCCTACGAGTTGGGCTCTTTAGCATCACATGTTTTTGCAAGAGTATGGAGAATTCCTGCCACGGTTCTTCCTGATGGAACAGGGATGATTTATTTTGTGGTATGTCTGGTTGAGGGTAGTTGAAAGTGAGACAGTATCCATATCCTACAATATTCAGATACCATTTGTCGCCGGTTACATTTCTCCATTCTTCCAGAGATGTTATGCTTTCCTCTACTTGAATGGATCACAGAGGAGGAGGGAAAAAGGCACTCTGTGCTTGCTACATATTTGGTTTAGTGACGAAGGCAGATGGTTGCTGATCTCCTCTGAAGGGCATTTTAAAATGTAACTTTTACTTATTTTTTGTGACTTTAAAAGGCTGCATACCTTTTCTTCCATCTTTTAAAGAAAATTAATGAAATTGGCAATACAGCCTGTCTTAGGCTGTGCTTTTTTACTTTTTAGTCACATGTACTTCCTGGTCTTTATGAAGTAAGGCGAAGAATCTGTAAAATGTGACTTTGAAAGAACTGCTCTGGGGTCCACACTCCAGAGTGTGACTATTCACTGCTTATAATTTCAGTGGAGTTTTCCCAAGAAAGAACTGGGATTACACGTAAGAAACCATTACTTCTCTACCCCATCCCTTGCAACCATTGCCAATACATGTTCTCTTTGCCAATAGGTGTATCATCCTATATTGTCGTTGAGAATCTCTTATTACTGCTTCAAAAGTCATACAAGTCTAAGACCATAAATTACACTGGTTTCATTATTGTATTCTCTGGGTTATCAAACGCTCTATGAGGGGTTCCCAGATCTTTTAGAATTGCTTACTTTGACCATACAGGTCATTAAATATATTTTTAATTGGTAATAGTTCCACAGCTTTTGATACCATTTGAATAGTATTAACAACAAGGAGGGACAAATTAAGGACAATCTTTACCGGGGTCCAATGTACGTGTCCTACTAAGCTGAAATCAACAAAAATGTACAAGGTTCCCCAAGGGAGGGTGAAGGGTTAGAAGAGTGACTCTCTCACTGGAAGTGGTGTAAAACCATGACAGGGAATAAGGTGATCCCTTATCGGAACTGAGGATGCCTCACACAACTAAAAAGCTGGACGACTGTTGTCATCCTACCTGATGGTTGTATTGTGTCATCATTGGCCTCCTGCTCCAACGACAGGCTGGCGGTGCAATGCCTGACGGGTAGCACAGAGTGCTACTCTTTGGTGGAGTTCTTTTGTTCCTGGCCAATGGATGCGTGTGTGTGAGGGGCCTGGGAGATGAAGAAGTGAGCGTGAAGGAAAAAGTTAAAAAAGGTCAGAAAAGTCCACTTCAGATTACTTTATTCATGTGGCTTACTGCCTTATTAAAATAGTGAAGGGAGGGGTACCGAAGCTCAAAAATTAGGTGGTTCGGCTTCGTTCAACCCTCACCTGTAGTGTGGTCAACATGTTTCATGCCTCAACGGCAATTCATCAGGACCTAAGCGTGCTCATCAACTTGTAAGGGAACTCTATCAAGTTTGGAAGAAGTTTCACATACAACCTGCGTGGTGGATGTACCAGTGGAGGAGGGTGTCCTGCGTGGGTTCCCGCCCTGTGTGGGAAAAGAGGAGAAAGCAAAGACTCAATAATTCCCTGCAACCTTGAATGGATTCTATATAGTACAGGACTACACAGAGGGATATTTATCCAATATTTCGTGTGGCTAGGAAGCTCACATTTATGCACAGTGAGAGAGAAGAACAGAGGAGGTGCGCCGTGGAAGTCACGGAGGGGCATACATTTAATAAAAACAATTTATGAATACATAAAATGAATGTACACACTGTGTTACATTCATGCTTGTCACTCAATTGTGTATCGAAGCCACAGGGTAGGTGAGCCATCAGCACTTCAAAAAGGGGAAAGAAAGAGATTGAAAAGACACGGAGTGTCAGATTAATCATACAGTATTGATTTCTTACCCCTAATCCTTGGTGGATGGTCCCCACAGACTGTCCTTGTGGGGCCTGAGCTGTTGGGTGATTACCTGTATGGGAGAAGGGGGTAGGGAGGGAAACGGGCCGAATAGCCAAAGTTAAATAGTCCTCTTAGATGTAGGACCTCAAAGAGTGTGGACGGGGTAGATCGGATTGTCCAACGAGCCTCATGGGGTCCAGCCACGGGCCCCTGAAGCCCCAAGGGACGTGGTCCGGGCCAAGCCAGCCACGGAGGTAACAGCCCCACGTGCACCTGCCGAACATCGGACAGCCCCGCCGCCCGGAGCCGATCGCGGTCAATTTACCCAAGGGGAGGTGCTCCCCAAAGGCGATCGCCGCAAGCGCCCCAATATAGGAGGCGAGTCTACCCCGAGCCCGGAGGAACCCAGCGGGCAGAGCACCCCAGCGGCGGCTGGGACAAGACCCGTCCGTGTGAGTGCTCACCAAGGCGCCGGGACCGAACGGCACAGAGCTGCGCCGGGAATCAGACCATCAGGGGATAACGTGGGCATGCCCTGAAATACTCGTCCCCACACCTTACCTTATTAGCTCGAGGCAAATGCCGGAATGCACCTACCCCTACCACGACAGCGATGCAGGATCGCAGGACAGCCGCTAACCTGGTTGGGGTCTCGGTAATGCTTAAATGCGAGACTCCGCGGGCGCCATGAGGGGGCGTGGTCAGGAGAGCGTTGCTAGGTGACACAGCCCAGCGCGGTGTGGTAGGAGGGAAGGGCGAGATAGGACTAAACACAGCGTCCAATGGGAGCGCCATTTTGGAATGGGAAAACTCCCAATGGGGCAAATGTCATGGTCTGATCGAGTCAGTTGAACCGGGGATGCCAATTAACAAAAAGCCTCATCAAACTAATGGCCAGTTATCAATGTCTGATCGAGTCAGTTGAAACGGGGATGCCAATTAATAGAAAGCTTCATAAAACTAATGGCCAATTATAGTACAATCTCAAGTTATGTTTCCAGGGTCCGTGTAGAGTGGGTTACACAAGGATAGTTGGGAAAGGATAAAGGATAAGAGATAAAAACCATTCCTACAGGCCAATAAAGAGGAAACGGTATGTACTATTGCCCCGAGTGACTGAGGGGAAAATTACAGCCAGTTAATACGGAGCAAACTCCATAGTGGTAGTTACGGAGTGGCTGTGTATGAATTATTTCAGTTGTCCAAGAGACTAGAGATGGGGTACCTAGAGCATGGAGGTGGGATGCCCAGAGTATAATCCATCAAAGGATGTAACCAATGTGACATGAAGGGGCATCAGGGGGTCGAGGGCAGCATAGAGTAAGGGGCTATATGTCCCATATGTCGACCGTGAAGGGGTACTCTGGTTCATCTGTAGCTGCTATGGCAATCTAAGCATGATTTATCTGGCCAGCATATTCCATGGTACAGAGTCATTGAGTCCTTGTGTGTCTGTCTGTAGACGATGCACCCATCGCTGTTCCATTCTGTACAATGCTCGTTGAGTGATGGATGGATGACATTCAAGGACAGTCCATTGTATGCTCTCGGCGGAGTGGCAATGTTCTCTGCAATGTTCATATAACCGGGTGTGTGACTTCTTACAGTGAATATTACTATTATGTTCCATGATGCGTAATTTTACAACGCGCATCGTCATGCCGATGTAGTTTAGCTTGCATGGACAAGTCAGCATGTAGATGCATTTGGAACTATTGCAGTTCGTGTGTTTGTTTAGATGCCAGGTGAAATCTTTGGACAGCATTATGGATTTCCCTTGGGTTGTCTGAGGGCATATCACACATGATCCGCATCGGTAGTGGCCCGTGACCGGGGGCAAATCCCAGAGGGTGTTCTGGGGACGGATGTTAGTCTTCTTTGGGCGAGTGTGGATCAGAGTATCCTTGAGATTAGATGTTCTTTTAAAGGCAAAGCGGGGCCGAGGAATATCCAAGCCTGCCGAATTCAGAATCCCCCAGTGGGAGTTCACAGTTTTTTTAATGAACGCAGAGTTTTTAGTGTAGGAGGTAACGCAGGTAATGGTGTCCTCTTTTTCTTTAGTGTGGATTTCCAGGAGAGAGTCTCTGTTGTTATTGAGCGCCCTCTTTACTGATTTTGTGAGGAGTCTTGTAGGGTATCCCCTGTCCTGGAGTTTATGTTGTAGGATGGTGGCTTCTTGTTTATAGTCTGTTACCGAGGTACAGTTTCTGCGGAGCCTCAAAAATTGTCCAAAAGCCATTTGAATAGTGTTAACTTTTTCCAATTAATAGCTATTCATGAACCTGCAGCAAGCAATTCGTAGTTCAACAGGATTCTATCTCGATTAGTTACTACTTGTGCCCTTGTGTCTTTCATCCCCAGTATATTCATGTCTGTATATTTGTTATACAGTACTCTAGAATTTCCTTGATGCAACTCAAAATCTCCTTCTAAAATAATTTTAGTTCAGAATAGCACCTTCCGATGTGGAGAGTTGTGCCCATTTCAATCCCACCTCTCAAACATTTATCTGTAACCTCTTGGTATATTATTTTTAGTTTCTGCAGAGTTAGATACCAATGCAATGTAAGTTTCTAAGAGTGATTTCTGATAGATACATCTGCCGTGTGGATTCCTCACCTTGTGAATATCCCCCTGCGTCAGCAACATTCGGAAATTCTTTTCGTTGCTTCGCGCCGACGTGGACTCGGACGTCATAGAGGCACGGCATCGCTTGCGACTCCGCTGACATCACCGACGCCTATAATAGGCCCACGCCGGCGTGATGACATCAGTTCCCTTTTTTCCGCGTCGTCGACGCTAACAGTTTTCTAGGGATCGTCCGTAGCTTTGACTGTATCTTTGTTACTCTGTATTGTTAGTATTCCTTTATCTCCTCTTTCAACATGTCTTCGAAGACGACTGGTTTTAAGGCCTGTGGAGAATGCGGCAAAACCATGTCCATTACGGATCCGCATGAATGTTGTTTATGGTGTCTTAGCTCTGACGACGATGTCGAAGACTGCCGATCCTGTAAGAAGATGACTCCTAAGGCCCTCCGGGAGAGAGAAGCTAAGCTTATTGTTGCAAAGCTTAAAGGAAGTAAAGAAAAGAAGAAATAGAGATCGCGGACTCGACGCTCGAGGTCAAGATCTCACTCGAGGTCGCGTTCGGATTCGTCCTCGGCCCATGCTTGGAGATCTTCAAAAAAGAAGCATAGGAAAAGATCTCATGAATCCCGACATAGTTCAAAGAAGGACTCGGGTTCTAAGCCGAAGTCGCAGGTGAAGCTGGTAGAAAAAGAAGTGATGTCTTCGGCTTCGGAAGAATATGACGCCGGAGGTGAGGCGTCACATGCGAATTCGCCTGGTTCGCCGAAGCAAACAGCGAATCCGTCTTCGGTTCCATCCCATACTCCGGTTCGGGAGGATGAAGGTGAGGCGCGGTATAAAACTTTTTAACATAACATAACAGGAGGAGATAGTTGGAGAGGGAGAGGCTCCGTTGCCCGAAGGTCTGTCGACTCCGGTGCACCAGCCTGAAGAAGAGGTCGACGTCGTATCGACTCTGCACCCTCAAGATCCACCTCGGAGTTCGTATCCAACCTTCCCGGCTCCAGGTCAGGATCCGACGCATTTTCTAAATGCGATGTATGGCATCTACTCCAGGGCTATGTACCCCTCTGGGATTCCTGTTGGTCCCACGGGTCCGATGGCAATTGGTCTGGATGTCCCCCAAACCTATGCCCCTGCGCCCTTTATGCCGGCTCCGGCGCCGCATTGGCATCTTCCGACACCGGCGAGGCCTTCAACTCCGAAGCCATCAACGCCGAAGTCGACGACACCGAATCCTTCGACGCCGGTTCCATCATCTCTGATGCCGAATCCCGAACGACGTTGTGGAAGTCTTCCTCGTCCGGCGTCGGGCTCGGCGCCGGCTCCGGCTTCGACGGAATCGACAGTGGATCCGACGGCTTCGAAAGTGAAGCATAGGTCAAAGCGTGAAGCCCAGAGGCTGATGGAAGAAGAGAGCTATCGTGAGGAGTATTTGGAGGAGGGTGAGCTACAGGATCCTGAGGACCCTTATGAGGATCTTTCGGTGGCCAGTGGTCTTGAAATGTCTCCTGAGTGGGATTTGGTTTCAGTGACAGACGAACCCTCTAAAGATGTGGCTCCTTACCACGTTGTAATTAAAAAAGCAGCAAATTTGTTGAACATTGCTTTACCTACTGCTGAGTTCAAATCAAATCTACTCATGGAGGTTCTTCACTCTCTTTCATCGGTGACTGAACCATTGCTGCCCTTTAATGATGCCCTTTGAGATCCTATTTTAGAGGTTTGGAAGAAACCCTTGTCAACTCCAGCTGTGTCTAGAGCTGTTGCCAGAAGGTACAGGACTGCTCCAGATGACCCAGATTATCCACTCACCCTCTACCTGAGAGTTTGGTGGTACAGGCTGCCTGTTCCAAACGATCAACAGGAGCTTTTCCTCAAGTTCCAGCTGCAAAGGAGTCGAGAAAGCAGGATCAGGCTGCTAAAAAGATTTTCTCCTCTGCCAGCATGGCATTGAAGTCCACAAAAGCGACCTGCCTGATGGGGCGTTACATTCACGCACTAATGGATACTGTAAAACAGTTAGTGCCAAAGATACCGGAAGATGATAGAAAGGACTTCCAGGAGGTTATCTTGGACCCTCAGGCTGCAGCAAGGCAGGTGATACAGAGTGGTTTAGACACCGCAGATTCTGTGGCGAGGATCATGGGCTCTTCGGTGGCTACGAGGAGAGCTGCATGGCTGAAATCGTCTGAGTTTTCAACAGATGTCCATTCTGCATTGATGGATCTTCCATTCGACGGTTTTGGTTTGTTTGGAAAGAAGGCAGATGCTGCTTTAGAACGTTTTAAAGACAGCAGGGCGACTGCTAAGTCGTTGGGCCTTCAGACCATGGGCACTTTTGGAAGGCGTACTAGAGGATTTAGCAGATCTTCCTTTCGATCCTACAAATCTATGCAGCAGCAGCCACAGCAGCAGCAAAACACGCTGTATAGATCTTATAGGGGCAAGCAAAGAGGCCGTTCTCGAGGCCGTCAAATCTCCTCCTCTTCTTCCTCTTCCCCTTCCCAGCCCCTTGCCAACGCAGCAAAGCAGCCCTAGATCCGCCATTCCGGATCATGTGGGCCCAGTGGGGGGCCGGCTTACCCATTTCCTACGAGATTGGGAATTGATAACATCGGAACTTTGGGTTCTCAATCTTGTAGGGAATGGGTATGCTCTTCCCTTTCGGGAGTTTCCCCCAAATTACCCTCCTTGCCAGAGTTATTGTTCGGAGGACCACCTGCTTCTCCTGCAGGAAGAAGTTCTAGCACTGTTCCGAAAAGGTGCGATAGAGGTTGTTCCAGAGCAGGAAAAGGGTCAGGGGTGCTACTCCCGGTATATCCTGATCCCCAAGAAGGATGGCAGGCTTCGGCCAATTCTGGATCTCAGGATCTTGAACCTTTACCTGAAACAGGAAAAGTTCAAGATGCTCACTCTTGCACAGGTTCTTCAAGCGCTGTTGGAAGAAGACTGGATGGTGTCGATCGACTTGCAGGATGCGTATTTTCATATTCTTATCTTGAAGTCGCACAGAAAGTATCTCCGTTTTACGGTTGGGTCGCAACACTACCAGTTTGCGGTCCTTCCGTTTGGTCTTACTACTGCGCCTCGAGTCTTCACCAAGGTGATGGCAGTGGTGGCAGCACATCTCAGGAGGTCGGGGATACCTGTATTCCCGTATCTGGACGACTGGCTGATCAAAGCGGAGTCGCCGGAGAAGGTGCTCCATCATCTGCAAGAGACAACTCAGTTGTTGCACAGGTTGGGTGTTTCGATAAATGTACCCAAGTCTCACCTGGTGCCCTCCCTGCGCAACCTGTTCATAGGTGCGGTACTGGACACTACTGAGTGTCGTGCATTCCCTCCACCTCAAAGGATTCGCGACATACAGGAAATGATTCCTTTGTTCTACAATGGAGCGGTCGTTCCAGTCCTGAAGGTCCTTTGCCTGCTTGGTCTGATGGCTTCTTGCATTCTATTGGTCAACCATGCACGCTGGCACATGAGGGCACTCCAGTGGTGCCTCCGCAGGCAGTGGTATCAGCACAACGGAGATCTCAGGGAGTCAGTGAGGATCTCCAGAGAAACTGCGGCGGATCTGTCTTGGTGGAGCGTGGAAGGCAATCTGTCGCAAGGAAAGCCTTTTCAACTTCCTCCATCGGTGGCCACGGTAATAACGGATGCATCCACTCTAGGGTGGGGTGCTCATCTGGGGGACCTGGAGGTCAAGGGTCTTTGGTCTCCAGAGGAAAGGTTGCTTCAAATCAACCTTCTAGAGTTTACGGGCGATACGTCTGGTGCTCAAGGCCTTCCTCTCTTCCCTTCGTGGTCAGTCGGTTCAGGTCCTGACGGACAACACGACTGCGATGTGGTACATCAACAAGCAGGGAGGAGTGGGGTCGCAGTGTCTCTGCAGAGAGGCTCTGCGTCTCTGGTCCTGGGTTCAGGACCATCAGATTTGTCTGATGGCAAATCATCTGGCCGTAGTTCAGAACGTTCGTGCAGACAGTTTCAGTCGGCAGTTCTCTGCCGACCACGAGTGGAGGCTTCATCCGGAGGTAGTTCGTCACGTCTTTCGGACGTGGGGGACTCCTCAGGTGGGCCTTTTTGCCACTCAAGAGAATGCTCCCTGCCCGTTATTCTGCAGTCTCCAGTATCCGATGCAAGGAGCCTTGGGGGACGTGTTTCAGTTGAGTTGGAGCTCGCAACGCCTTTACGCGTTTCCTCCCATACCTTTGATTCCTCGGGTTCTGAGGAAAATTCGCCAAGACCGGGCCCAAGTCATATTGGTCGCCCCGGATTGGCCAAGAAGGGTGTGGTACTCAGACCTTCTCCACCTCTCCTCTCACCCGCCGCTCCGTCTCCCTCACAGGGCAGATCTCCTCTCCCAGATGGAGGGGCAGGTTCTACACCCCCACCTCCAGACCTTACACCTTCATGCCTGGAGATTGAACGGGGCAACCGTTCTCTCGCGTCTGACGTGGTGGACGTCATCTTGTCAGCCAGGCGTGACTCCACTAAGTCCATCTATTCTTATAGGTGGTCTAAATTTACCACTTGGTGTGGTGAGAAATCTATAAACCCTTTGAGAGCCCATTTGTCTGATGTTCTCCAGTTTGCCCAGGGGCTTGCTGTTGCTACAGTGAGGGGCTATCTTTCAGCACTGTCGGCATTTCTCTGCTTGCCTGACCAGCCATCTCTTTTTAAATCTCCTGTGGTTTTAAGGTTTTTGAAGGGCCTCACGAATAAGTTCCCTCCTACTCCTTTTATTGTGCCTCAGTGGGACTTAAATCTTGTTTTGACCTTTCTGATGGGTGCTCCCTTTGAGCCTCTTCACAAATGTCCTATGAGACTTTTGACTCTTAAGACAGTTTTCCTTGTTGCAATAACCTCAGCAAGGAGGGTAAGTGAGCTTCAAGCTCTTAGTTCCAAGCCCCCTTTCTTGTCCATTCATGCTGATCGAATGGTTCTTAGGACCAGGGCTGCTTTTCTGCATAAGGTGGTGACTCCTTTCCACCTTGGTCAATCTGTTACCCTCCCTACCTTTTATCCTCCCCCACACCCTTCTAAGGAGGAGGAGAGATTACACCGTCTGGACCCCAAGAGGGCGGTGTCTTTTTACCTGGACAGATCTAAAGACTGTCGGTTGGATGACCAGCTCTTCATTGGCTTTGCTGGCTGCAAGAGAGGAAGAGCGGTCCATAAAAGAACTTTATCAAGATGGATCGTCCTCTGTATAAAGATCTGCTACTCTTTGGCCGGTAAGGAACCTCCAGAGGGTATAAGGGCCCATTCTACTAGAGCTAAGTCGTCATCCTCTGCATTGGCTAGAGGTGTTCCTGTAGAGGATATTTGTAGGGCGGCAACTTGGTCTTCCCTCCACACTTTCGCGAAGCATTACTGCTTGGATTCCGAGGTGAGGAGGGACGGTCACTTTGCACGCTCTGTTCTCCAGGATTTCCTGGTCTAGAAGAGTGGACACCCTCCTCCGGGAGTGGGGACTGCTGTGGGACTCTATTCACAAGGTGAGGAATCCACACGGCAGATGTATCTATCAGAAGAACAAGTTACTTACCTTCGGTAACGCTTTTTCTGGTAGATACAATATCTGCCTGTGGATTTCTCACTGACCCACCCGCCTCCCCGTTGTCCACTCTTCTATGCCAGAGTTTCTATTATGTATTTATTTTATTGTCAAGGAGTTGTTTATTTCAAATGTTTTATTGCATTTGCTTCACACTGTGTGGGTTACCTTGATATTTGTACTGCGTATACTGTGTATATGTCTACTGTCATTGGTTCGTCCGTGTGCCTCGAAGGCACGGAAAAAAGGGCGGAACTGATGTCATCACGCCGGCGTGGGCCTATTATAGGCGTCGGTGACGTCAGCGGAGTCGCTAGCGATGCCGTGCCTCTATGACGTCCGAGTCCACGTCGGCGCGAAGCTACGAAAAGAATTTCCGAATGTTGCTGACGCAGGGGGATATTCACAAGGTGAGGAATCCACAGGCAGATATTGTATCTACCAGAAAAAGCGTTACCGAAGGTAAGTAACTTCTATGTTGAATACCTCTGTGGGATATTCCCCTCTTCCCTATTACTCCGGTCAGTGCATGGTCCCAGGACACCTGTTTAAAAAAAAAAGCTATGGTCCCAGGATACCTGATAGGGCCACATCTGATGGCTCTCTCGCTTTTTCAGTAGGTTATAAAGATTAGATACATTAGATAAGAAATCATTCCACTGCCGCTAATAGGACACCATTAGACTGCAGACTAACAAGTGTAAAAAGGAAAAACAATACTGCAGGCCTTTTCCAGCTTTGCACCCAGGATCTGGAACAATATCCCAGTATCGATTAGGACTGGCCTAAAATTGCTCTAGTTTAGGAAAGGGTTGAAGGCTTACCTCCGTAAAGAGCACTACATCACAGTGCATTATCCATTCACACCCCAGCTTTCTTTACTCTCACTGGTTGACCTTATGCTTGTCTTTGACCATGTACTGCACTCTGCTGCCTTTTGGCTAGGTTCACGCTATAGAAATACCATATCAATACAACAAATATACAACCCCTTAACATTCTCATTACAATTTGCCAATCTGATATTCCTTTTTGCATTGAGCAATGGGATTAATGTTTCTTTAAGCAACATATCTTTTGTGATACATCAGTTGGCTTCCTTCCGAAACAGCGGGAGTCCGAATTCTGGCATAATTTTGGGATTCTTATGAATTGGTATTGGGGGATGAGAAAGTTGTCAGGCTCAAGCCAGTGACCAGTGCATTACATGTCAACATCATCGTTTTTGTGAGGACGCTGGCACATAGGCTGTTGGGCATTGACATCTGGGATAACCAAAAAAGTTCCCACAGTTTTCTCCTTGTCACCTTTCTGTCCTGTACACGTGGATCCATCATTTATCAGTTTCTCTTATCATGTAAGGTTATAATAATCTTAGTTGGAATGCCTAGCAGTATTTTAGAGTAACGGGCTAGACAAGCCTCCCTTAAGGACAGGGACTATCTCAACAACAATGGCGATATACACAATTACGTCATTGTCTGCTGAGCAGATTAGGTCTCCAACCCTGGGCTATCTCATGTTCCCCGGTGCTTTCTTACTTCAATACTTGGGGTCAATTTAAAGGTGTGATGTCTGGATTCTATAACCTTTTGATTTGCCATGTTTACTCCCAATCACAATTGGCAAACCTCAGGACGACCTGGCAGGCTCCCCTGCAGGTGGAATATGACGAGGAAGAATGGGCGGAACTTTTAGAGGCCCTAGAATGAGGAGTCCTTGAGGCATGGATGAAGCTCAGCCTTTTTAATATCCTTCAGGGCTCACACTGGACCCTTGCACGGCTTCAGCCTGCAGGGCTGCTCCCACACTCTGCCAGTTGGTGATGTGATCATGCACCATACGATATTGTTCATTCTCTTCCAGGGGATCCTCATCAATAGTCATAAGCACTAAATATTCCCGCCCATGTGCGGGACCCCGGTAACAATATAAAAATATATATGTAAAAACACATATATCTAGCTCCACATATATGTACGTACATATATTATTTTTCTC
This sequence comes from Lissotriton helveticus, assembly GCF_964261635.1. Classification (NCBI taxonomy): domain Eukaryota; kingdom Metazoa; phylum Chordata; class Amphibia; order Caudata; family Salamandridae; genus Lissotriton; species Lissotriton helveticus. The sequence continues at coordinate 873,508,886 of NC_136059.1, forward strand.
ATATCAATGCAGCCCCAAAAAGAGGCTAACACAATGTAAAACCTTGTACATGTACTGCAATTATAAAGGAAACAAAGAACACATTAAATCAAATATCCTTTGAATTTTGTGTTTTAATGAGTAAAACCACTCATAACACCTGAAAATTGCTCATAAAAAGACATTGTTAGCCTCAGGCTGCATTGAAAAGCAATAACATAGAAAATGAAAGTATTTCCACAAAAAACTGGCACTGTCCCTTTAAGGCAGCCCTGAACCCAGGCTTCCCATCATGCCTCAGGGGTGACAGTTAGGTCAGTTGTTCTTTCCGGCTCCTTCTGTCAGGACCCTGGTTAACAGCTCCCACCTTTTTTTTTACTTTCTGTCAGAATTACTTGGTGTTTTCTTCAATTTTTTTATCTCACTCAACGGGTTTTTACCCTAGAGAGATAGTTATACCTTTTTTGGACTCAAAAAAGTTAAATTTTTTGTCAAAATGCCTAAGGCTCTTTTTGACACCTGCCCTGCCTGTGGGCATAAGAAGGCTTGGTCAGATACACATCCAGTGTGTATTCGCTGTCTACCTGACTCTCATGAGTTAGCATCTTGTGTCCACTGCCAGTCCTTGTCATCCAGAACTATCAAGGACAGAGAAAGAAGCAGGATTTATGGACTTTCTGAGACAGGTAGGTCTCCAAAGAGACTTACGAAGCGGTCGAAGTCGAAAAAAGTCCCGACCTGCTCTCCTTCGGCGTCGGGATTGGCGTCAAGGTCTCCAAAGATGAAGAAGGTGAAGTCTTCAGCGTCGAAAGTCAAGAAAACTCCGCTGCCGTCAACCGGGCGATGTGCAGCATCGTGAGAGAGGTCACCGTTGAAGCAGGGCGGCTCAACGTCGAGACCTCCGACGTCGAAGTCTCAGGTAGAGCTTTTGACGTTGAAGCCATCGCCGTTGCCTAGTCATCGGCGCTCAGCGTCGAGGCAGCCTCCGTCGTCGTCTGGCTATCGACGCTCGACGTCGAGGCATCCTCCGTCGTCGCCAGGTCATCGGCGATCGACGTCGAAGCACCCTCCGTCGTCGCCAGGTCATCGGCGATCGACCTCGAAGCATCCTCCGTCGTCGCCAGGTCATCGGCGATCTACGTTGAGGGATTCTCCGTCGACGATCCACCGGCACTCGATGTCGAGGCATTCATCGTCGTCGAAGGACCATGGTAGTTCGATGTCGAAGCTTCCTCCGTCGGCGTCACACCATCGACGCTCGACGTCGAGGCATTCACAAACATCGGCAGGACACTCGCCGTCGAGAGATGAACAAGGTTCGACGTTGGAAAAGCCTTTATGGACTTTACCTCATCGGAAGTCGACGTTGAGGCAAGGGACTCCAGTGGTTCAGCCTCAACCAGTGGCGCAGCAGTCTCTAAGGTCGTCTGGATCCGCTTCAGCTGCGGAGGATGACCAGGGCTCGCAAGTGAGTGACAATCACGCTGCCAAGCGGAAGAGGTCTCCAGAGCAGAGGGACTCTCGCAGCCGCACCAGGTCTGCGACTGGCTCAGGTTCGGACTCTGGCCCGGATTTAATTATTTATAAGTCGGGCAGCGAGGAATCCAGGCATTCGCAAAGGGATGCAACTCCTCCATCACACTCTCCAGTGAAAGATTTAGCTCCAATGTCGCCTACTGTCAGGCTTTCACTGAGATGGTACAAGCCACTTCATCACTGGGCTAAGGACAAGGAAACAGCGTATCAGATGCAGCAACCGCTCTCTAGGCCTAGAGAACGGTCACGCTCTCCGGTGAGGCAAAGAGAAAGATCACGCTCTCCAGTTCGCCAGAGAGAAAGATCACGCTCCCCAGTTCGCCAGAGAGAAAGATCACGCTCTCCTGTTCGCCAGAGGGAAAGATCACACTCTCCAGTTCGCCAGAGGGAATGATCACACTCCCCAGTTCACCAGAGGGAAAGATCCCGCTCCCCAGTTCACCAGAAGGAAAGATCCAGGGTGCGAACCAGCAGGCGTAGATCACGATCAAGAAGCACAAGGAGAGACCGAAAAACTCCTTCTACTTCTTCTTCCTCGACCCTCTCTCACAGAAACTACTCTCCTACCCTAACAGACTCTCCTTCAACGAGGGTATCTCCAATTGATGATATCTTCACTTTTCAGGACATACTTGGTAGGGGAGCTCTTAAGCTGGGAGTTACCTTAAAAGCTCCGCAGATCAAGACCTCAATAATTTTTGAAACACTACAGCATAGGTCTGCACCCAAACCTCTTCTGCCTTTGGTGCCGGGGATTATAGAGCCAGTTATGGACGCCTTCTTAACCCCAGCGACGGTCAAGGCGGCTCCGGCAAGGATTCTTAAAAAGTACAAATCTCCAGAGGACGATCCGCTATTCCTCAGAGCTGATCTTCCCCCGGACTCAGTGATTATCGCGGCGGCGAGGAAGTCCAATGCAGTCGCCTCATCCTCCACTGTGCCTCCGGATAAGGACAGTAAGATGCAAGACTCGTGGGGAAGGCGGGTCTGCAATACATCAGCGGCTTTTCTCAAGGTTGCCAATGCGGAAGCCCTCTTGGGGCGTTATGACCGATCCCTGTGGGATTGTCTGCGGCGTTTTGTGGAGAAACTCCCAGCAGAGGATCGTAAGGACTTTGAAGAAATCCTCCTGGAAGGCAGTCAAGTCTCCAACCAGGTGATAAGCGCCGCAGCGGATGTGGCTAACCTAGCAGCTCATGGGTATGCTCATGGGGTAACGGCAAGGAGGTCATCATGGTTGCGCCTAACGGCGTTAAAACCGGAAGCCCAAGCGCGCATATTGAACTTGCCTTTTTCAGGTACTTCATTGTTTGGCACAAGTGCGGACGAAGAGATGCAGCGCATGAAGGCAGAGCTGCAAACTCTCAAGGTGGTGGATCTTGAGAAGAAGAAGGAGTTCAAGAGGAAATTTCGCTCCTTCAACAAGGGCTCTACAAAGCAGTGGGTTCAAACCCCGAACTGGCAGAAGAGCCACGATCAGCAGGGGCAGCAAAAGTCCCAGTACAAAGGAAAGCATAATTACAAGGGAGGAAATAATCAACGTCAAGGCAAGAACACCGGCAAGACTCAAGCCAAGCAATGAGTCGTCTCTTCCCCCAGCGCCGTGGACCACTCCAGTGGGGGGAAGCCTGGCAAATCATTTGAAAGAGTGGTAAAGCATCACAAAAGACAGATGGGTGTTGTCTATGCTTCAGAGTGGGTACTGTCTTCGTTTCAATCATCTGCCTCCACCGGTTCCCCCGATGTCAACATCAAATCATCAGCTGCACCTACTGCAAAGAGAAGTCGCCACTCCACTCGAAAAGTCAGCTATCGAGGGAGTGCCGGTCTCTCAGAGGGGAAAAGGGGTGTACTCCCGTTATTTTCTGGTCAAGAAAAAAGGACAGAAGGCAGAATACAGACCCATTCTGGACTTGCGAACACTAAATCTGCAATTCAAAAAGGAAAGATTTCGGATGTTGGCGCTTCACCAAATATATCCACATCTCAGGAAGGGAGATTGGATGTGTTCGCTGGACCTTCAAGATGCTTATTTTCATGATCCAATACACCCCAGTCACAGAAGATTTCTTCGGTTCAGGGTGGGGACCTCCCACTATCAGTTCAAAGTCCTACCGTTTGGGTTGAAGTCGGCCCCTCGGGTGTTCACGAAGTGTGTTGCAGTGGTGGCAGCTGCTCTATGCCGCAGAGGGGTCTTCGTGTACTCATACTTGGACGATTGGCTGGTGAAAGGTCCTTCCCCAGTCAGCGTAAGAAATCAGTTCCAGACTTGTATACAGCTCTGCCAGAGACTAGGGCTACATGTCAACTTCGGAAAGTCAGTCATTCAGCCCACCCAGAGGATCCACTTCCTTGGAGCTCTGCTAGACTCCGAAGCAGGAAAAGTGTTTCCTTCGGAGGAGAGACAATCATCAATCAACCAGAAATGTCAACTGATTCTTCGCGGCAAGGCTCAGAAAGTGCGCAGGATTGCCTCCCTGCTAGGGTCGATGGCGTCTTGCATCTTCCTGGTCCCGAATGCCAGACTTCGAATGCGTCCTCTTCAGCAGGATCTGGAGGACAAGTGGGATCAGCAATCGGCTCACTGGAACGATCACATCACCATCTCAGACGCAGCTAGAGCTTCTATTCCGTGGTGGACAAAATCTCAGAATATGCAGGTGGGAGTCCTGTTCCACCAACCTCCCCCTGTGCAAACACTGATCACGGACGCTTCCCTTCTGGGCTGGGGAGCGCACATGGGCCCACTGCAGGTGCAAGGTCAGTGATCACACAAGGAAAGCACTTACCATATCAACATGCTGGAGCTGAGAGCAGTACACCTAGCTCTCAAAGCGTTCCTCCCCTCAATCCAAGAGGCATCTGTGCTAGTACAGACGGACAACACCACCACGATGTACTACTTGAACAAGCAGGGGGGGACGCGCTCCCGGACGTTGTCGTTGGAAGCGCAGAGGATCTGGCATTGGCTTCTGGCTCGCAGGCTGTCTGTCACGGCGGTTCACCTTCCAGGAGAGCAAAACGTGAGGGCAGACGCTCTAAGCCGTCATTTCGACAACAAGGAAGACTGGGTTCTTCACGACGAAGTGGTAGAGGAACTTTTTCAATCCTGGGGTCGTCCCACCATAGACCTGTTCGCGGATGACCAAAACGCCAAATGCCGAAGCTTCGCCTCCAGGTTCCACCGGCCAGGCTCGAGAGGGAATGCTCTTTTGATCGTCTGGTCAAACGAATTTGTGTACGCCTTTCCACCTCTCCCGTTGTCTCTGAAGGTGGTGAGCAAGCTAACACACTCGTGCACAACAATGATTCTGATTGCTCCCGATTGGCCGAGGCAGTGGTGGTACACGGACCTGCTTCATCTGTCAGTGACTCCTCACAAGAGGCTACCATGCAGGCCGGACCTGTTGTCCAAGATGGACGGGAGGATCTTCCATCCCAACCTTCCGTCACTGAGCTTGGCAGCATGGCTCCTGAGGTCATCCAATACGGCCATCTAGGATTGCCAGAGGACTGCATGTTCATTCTGAAAGAGGCAAGGCGTCCTTCCACCAGACATTCGTATGCATGCAAGTGGAAGAGATTCTATATGTGGTGTATACAGAATAGTCATGATCCGATCAAATGTCAAGAAGAAGCAGTTCTTCCTTATTTGTTGTATCTGGCTAAAGCAGGTTTAAAATTTAATTCCATCAAGGTGCACCTAGCGGCCATAACGGCTTATAAGCGGTCACCTTCTCAAACCTCTTTTTCCAGCTAGCATCTGTCAAGGACTTCCTGCAAGGGTTGAAAAAAGTATACCCTCCAGTGCGTCCTCCTTCTCCACCCTGGGAGTTGAACCTGGTGCTATCAAAGTTAATGGGTCCTCCTTTTGAACCCATTCACAAAGCTACTTTACAACATCTTTCATGGAAAGCAGCTTTTTTGGTGGCTATCACGTCAGCTCGCAGAGTGAGCGAGATTCAAGCCCTCTGTGCATCAGAACCCTATACGGTGTTCCATTTGAATAGGGTGGTGCTGCGAACCCCTCTATTTTTTCTGCCTAAAGTGGTGCCAGATTTTCATGTAAATCAGACCATTTCTCTGCCCACTTTTTTTCCCAACCCCTCTACTCCAGCTGAGAGGGCTCTGCATTCTTTAGACCTGAAAAGGGTATTAAAATTCTATCTTGACAGGTCTAAAGTGATTCGTCATTCTGATCATCTTTTTGTTAACTATGGATCGATTAGGACAGGCCATGCTGCCTCAAAACGTTCCATTTCCAGATGGATCGTTTCATGTATTAAACTTGCTTACCAGCTAGCGCAAAAACCCCTGGGGTTTTCTCCCAAGGCGCATTCCACCAGGGGAAGAGCAGCGACTGCGGCCTTTCTCAATAATGTGCCCATGTCTGAGATCTGTAAGGCGGCGACCTGGCGGTCCATCCATACATTTACCAGACATTATTGTCTTGATTCTGACATGAGAGCAGATACCCAAGTAGGCCAAGCTTCCTTGCGGAATCTGTTTAATAGCCAGTCTGGGCTGTGATGTTGGGTCTTTTAAGGTAGAAGATGTACTTTTCATTTACCTGCAGGTGGTTGTTGGGCTTGCTATTCTATTCAGTGCTTATGACTATTGATGAGGATCCCCTGGAAGAGAAGGATACGTTACTTACCTGTAATCCTAGTTCTCTTCCAGGGGTATCCTCATCAAAGTCATAAGCAACCCACCCGCCTCCCCAGGTAAATGAGAGCTGTACGTTTTTATATTTGTATTTAGCCCTGACATCAGGGTTATGCAAAGAACAACTGACCTAACTGTCACCCCTTAGGCATAATGGGAAGCCTGAGTTCAGGGCTGCCTTAAAGGCACAGTGCCAGTTTTTTGTTGAAAATGCTTTCATTTTCAATGTTATTGCTTTTCAATGCAGCCTGAGGCTAACAATGTCTTTTTATGAGCAATTTTCAGGAGTTATGAGTGGTTTTACTCATTAAAACACAAAATTCAAAGGATATTTGATTTAATGTGTTATTTGTTTCCTTTATAATTGCAGTACAGGTACAAGGTTTTACATTGTGTTAGCCTCTTTTTGGGGCTGCATTGGTATGAGAAAAATAATATATGTACGTACATATATGTGGAGCTAGATATATGTGTTTTTACATATATATTTTTATATTGTTTCCGGGGTCCCGCACATGGGCGGGAATATTCAGTGCTTATGACTTTGATGAGGATACCCCTGGAAGAGAACTAGGATTACAGGTAAGTAACTTATCCTAACTTACTTTACTTTCCCACCATACACCCTTTTGGACGACAGTAGGGTCTACACTCAGGGAATCTATGAATTTATCCACAACACTTTCAAAACCATTAATTCTCCTTCATAACTTATCGTACATTCCCGAGCGGACCAACCATGCTGGTCGCTTTCTTGTCACTGCCCTTACAGTTGACAAAATCTGTATTTAACCACATTACCGTTCTCCACAATTGCTGTTGCAAGAGGAACGGCTCACAGAGATATAAAAGACTGCGTCCTATCAAAAGGTCATTTACAGCTTAATGGAAAAAGCTGATATTTTTCTTCTTATATGGTCCTCCTGTGTACAGGAAACCATCTCCCCATAATTTGCATGGTTTCTGAAGTCTTTCTTAACAACATCATTGCGTCTCCTCTCTTCTTCCCTCGCACTCCACATGTATAATTATACTTGGACTTTGCCTAACCAGTTTATCTTCTCTGTTTTGTAGTACCAACTTTTCCTCCCTTCTTCTCCGTCTCTGTCCTTTTTCATTTCCTTTCCTTACTTTTTTCATTCTATAGCTTATTTGCTCACATCCCTTTCTCCCTTTTGTCATCTTTTCTTAAATATTGTATACAAATATTGTTTGTTATTGGTGCCTGTACCACAATTAACATCTGTATCCCAATATGGGAATAAGCTGGACCTACATGTCATTGTATTTGTTGTTATTGCTCAATTCTTAATTTTTCCAGTGTATTCCCCTACTATCCCTTTCTTTTATCTCCTTATTATTTAAAAAATTGTAGCTATCAGAATTACTGCATTTCGATTTATACATATGTTATCAATACATAAATTATGGTATCTTGGAAATTTTCTTCCATACAACTTCTATTTTGTTCACATGTTTTTTTTTTCAGAACAAATTTTATTGAGTTTTCAGTCGCAACAACTGTAGCAACATTGCCCTCTGGTACACATAAAGCAACAGAAACCCATTGTCCATTCTCCGTGATACAGGTATAGAAAACATCAATCAATCCCATCATCCCACCCATGATCCACATACCAATCATGATAATATCGTCTCGTAAAGCAACTTTGATATAGTGCCTGGGGACCTCGTGGCTTGACATTATATTGTTGTATTTCTGCATCAAGGAGGGAATCCACAGTGAGGACCGCAGCTAGAAACAGACCCCAGTAATCTGCCCACCCCTGCCAAAGCTTGGTATGTTTTTGTGGGCACCTGCGCACCCGATATACTGCGACTTCTATCCCCATACAATGATCCATCCCTTTCTACCAGGTATCCACAGTGGGTGATGTTACATCTTTCGACAACTTTGCAATATCTCTTTTTGCCAGGGTTAGGCCTAGAATTAGCAGATAGCTTTTATATCTGTTACCACCTATCCCCTCAGTACCATTAGAGCAGGATCGTCTTAGGATTAAACGGGACCTCCTAGGACAAGACCTTCTCTAGACATGAAGCCCATCAGGGCCATGCAATCCCACACTGTATCAATCAATCAATCAATCAATCAGGGAATTTGTAAAGCGCACTGCTTACCCGCTAGGGTCTCAAGGCGCTGGGGGGGCAGCTGCAGCTAGTGGTCGAAGAGCCAGGTCTTGAGCAGTCTTCTAAATGCCGGGAGGTCTGCGGTCTGTCGTAGGAGGAGGGGGAGGGTGTTCCAGGACTTGGCGGCACGGTGGGAGAAGGATCTGCCCCTGGAAGTGGTTCTGTGGATGCGCGGGACGGCGGCCAGGGATAGGTGGCGGAGCGTAGTTTCCTGTTGGGTACGTAGAAGGAGAGTCTGTTGTTGAGGCAGGCTGGGCCGGTGTTGTGGAGTGCCTTGTGTGCGTGGATCATGAGTTTGAATGTGATTCTTTTGTCGACGGGGAGCCAGTGCAGGTCTCTCAGGTGCGGGGTGATGTGGTCTCGGCATGGGACGTTGAGGATCAGGCGTGCGGAGGCGTTCTGGATTCTTTGGAGTCTGTTGATGAGTTTGGCCGGGGCTCCGGCGTAGAGGGCGTTTCCGTAGTCGAGTCGGCTGCTGACGAGGGCGTGGGTGACTGTTTTCCGTGTGTCCGTCGGGATCCATCTGTAGATCTTGCGGAGCATGCGGAGAGTGTGGAAGCAGGAGGAGGAGACTGCATTGACTTGGTTGGTCATGCTGAGCTTGGAGTCGAGGATGATCCCTAGGTTGCATGCGTGAGTGGTTGGTGCTGGGGGGCTTCCCATTGATGCTGGCCACCCGGAGTCGTCCCACGCTGAGGGATTGGGCCTGAAGAGGAGGACATCCGTCTTGTCCGTGTTCAGTTTGAGTCGGCTTGCCTCCATCCATTCGGCGACGGCCTTCATGCCCTGGTGTAGGTTGAATTTGGCGGTGAGGGGGTCTTTGGTGTGGGAGAGGATCAGCTGGGTGTCGTCGGCGTAGGAGATTATGTTGAGGTTGTGTAGTCTGGCGATGCGAGCGAGGGGAGCCATGTAGACGTTGAACAGAGTCGGGCTGAGTGAGGATCCCTGTGGGACGCCGCAGATGGTAGTGGTGGATCCGGAGTGGAACGGGGGGAGGCGGACTCTCTGGGTTCTGTCGGTGAGGAAGGAGGTGGTCCAGTCCAGGGCCTTGTCTCGGATCCCTGCATCGTAGAGGCGTGTACGCAATGTGTGGTGGCACTTTTCTACACTGTATGTAGAAAAGTGCCATCATTCATGCCACAGCTAAAGCATACCGCTGAAGCAACAGCACCCATATGCCATAGGTGATGTCTATTGAAGTAAACTTGATGCAAATATTTTAATTGGATGAGCCGAAGTCGAGAGGGATCGCTGCCTCACGTGGGGCCATCGGTGTCTCCATCCAGTCGTCATCGTCTAATGTGGGTATATCCCTCAACCATGTCTGTCGTAGGGCTGGAAGTGTGCTGGCGCTATGTGTTATTAATGATTGATAGATTTGTGTAATCTTGTGTGTGCCCAATTCCCCTGTCAATAATTTTCCTTCCAAGGGGTTGAACTCTGGTCTAGCATGGAGACTTCGGAGATAGGGAGTTAGAGCATGGCTCATCTGTAGATATTTATAGAATTGATGACGATGTAACTGAAAATAAGTTTGTAGCTCTTTAAAGGACTTGAGGACCGTGCCTTGCATGATATTTCCCAAAGTAGAGATACCTATCGCATCCCACTAGCAAAACCCTGACAGGGACACCACCTGCCCAGAAAATCCCCACCCCATAATGGTGTCATCTGAGTCAACTTCCCACACCAACCCATCTGCTGAAGGGATTCCCCCCCATAGGTGAATCACTACTTGAGTCGTTGGGGGAATGGAATTTCTCATCTTCCTGCCAAATATAAGGTCTAAGATTGGCACTTCGCCCAGCGCTCTGTTGCATATGCTAGATTGGTCTGCGATGCATACCACCATTAATTTATGAGTAAAACGTGAGACGCAGCATAATAGGTGTATACATCTGGTGCGGCTATGCTGCCATTATAGGTAGACTGAAAACATGTCGAGGAGCGATACGCATCACTCCGCCACTTATGAGGAACTGGGTCAGAACTGTATTCACATGTCTGAACCATTGCTAGGGGATTGCAAAGGGATCATTTTTTAGGTGGTATAAAATCAGAGGCATTGAGACCATCTTAAATATCATCGAGCGGCGCAGCAGAGAGATGGTCAGCGAGGACCAGACCAGTGTTTAATCACCTCTCTCACATGGGGTAATATACACACCCAAATGTTTAAACCTGGAGGTAGCCAGTGTCAGCTCAGATGCCCATGATGTATCTGAACAACAGAAGTATTTGAGTCAAAGTGCACTCCTTCCCATCGGAAGAATTTACATCTGAGAGCGCCTTGATTATACATGGACATTATATCTTGTACAATATGGGACTGCAGTATGTCAATTTGTTTCACTGAGCACTGTATTTATATATTTATTTTTTTGCGTTACATCATTTATTGATCTCAATGTTATTATCAATAGTTTTATGTAGTGGAATTAATTTAACTGCACAGTTAGATATCTGCTTTGTGTCGTGGTAAGGGCATCAGATGGGGGAGCGTTCGGGAGTCTGGGTGCGTGGCCGGTTTGGAGCCTAGAGTGTGTCTGTTTGAGTGAATGATGTGACGGTAACGGTGAGGCAAGAGGTGGGTTTGAAATCGAGGGTTGGACTGTACTTGAGGGTCAAATTAGGGTATGAATGAGTAGCGTGACGAGGAATGCTGATGTGCCAACAAGTTTTTCGTTTCGACTAGGGCAGTGCATTATGGGTGTTGAAGTTGGGAGAACGCGGTAGAAGGGAACCACGTGGTTTGATAATTAAGGTTAATTGAGAAAATGAGAGAGAGGATTTCATATTTATAACGGCTCACTTGGGAGATGGATTACGAAAGAAAGTTTGGGAGAGTCGGATATGAGAACATCAGGCCGATTTACAACAAAGGCTCGCAATTTTCAAGGTATAGATTGGGTACAGGGTAGTGAAGAGGGTGTTTATTTTACTGTGGGTGGCATTTGATTAAGTCATGGGTAGTTAACAGATGGGGGTTTTTTAATCGGGATGGTCACGGTATGTTTTGATTTGCGTAGTACTAGTGGGTTGGAGATTAGGAATGTGTTTCATATTTCATGTCTCACTATTTAATTTATTTTCATAAATGTCGTAAGAGTTTATTTTGATGAAATTGGTACAGCATATCTTATTGTATCTTGCAGAAACCCCTGACGAAGAGCTTAAAGGCTCAAAATGCATTGGGTTTCATAAACAGGGCCAACGTTGATGTTTATTAAATTACACATGCCGTTGATTAAAGCCTGGAATGGAAAGCAGCCGCATTTGAAAATGTTCAACAAACATCCAAATGGAATTTCGTTGCCTCCGTGGTTTGTACAAGGAAGAGATGGTTTAATTTTTGTGATTAAAAGTCAAATTTCTGACAAAATATGGATGAAAGGAGAGTAGCGGAAAGGGAAAAGTTCCCATTCAACGCAGTGCGTCTGGGTGGTGCGGTAGTTACGTGCCTTTTTATTCTTCATGATGTATCTGATGCAGTCTCATTAATAAAGAATGCCACTGACTTGTCGACGTCCATATGTAGCTCCAAGGTCTCACCAAAGATCTGCATAATTTGCAAACTACGAGGACCCGAGGATGGTGTATCAGTAACAAAAAATAACATGTCGTCTGCGTATAAGGTTATTCTGTCAGATAGCTCCATGGACCACTCAAACCCACTCACCAGTGGATCGAAAAGCACCCATGCTGCTATGGTTCTATCGCCAGGGTGAATAATAAAGGCGATAGCGGGCATCCCTGCCGAATACCCCTGTCTATCTCAAAGGGAGCAGAGATCGATCTAGCAACCCGAACCGAGGCTGCTAATTTGGTGGATAAAAACCTAACTTATGCTAGGAAGCGCAGGCCAAAGTGAATACTGCGAAGGAGAGCAAACACGTATTGCCAACTGGCCGAGTCGAAGTCTTTATCTATCTCAGCCAGCAACACAGCGGCGTGCCTCCCCAATAAGTCCACCATGGCCAATGCATTGTAAACTCACTGTATATTATGGTGTGTAGCCCTCTGAAGCATGAAGCCCACATGATCGGGATGCACTAGGTCCGGCATGTACTGCATCAGTTCATTAGCCAGGGTTTTGGCAAAGAGTTTTACCTCAAAATTAAGGAGGGAAATTGGCCAGTAGGATGAATGGGCATCTGGTAGGTGTCCAGGTTTTAAGAAGACTACAATTTCCACAGTACTGTCCTACGCCGCATGAATGGCATGCAGTAAAGCACTTCCTAATTGCGGCATAAATAACATAAACAATTCACTGGGGAAGCCATTAGGCCCATGAGCTCGCCCAGTTCGTACCTTGGCCAAAGCTGTTGCCAGTTCCTCTATAGTGATCTTTTCATCTAATTGGGTGCTGGCTGTAGCTGACTAGGATTGTGGAGGGAAATCCCTAAGGAATTCTTACCCTAAGACTGCGCTAATTTGATCCTTCCGGCATACAACTTACCAGAGTACGCTGCAAAGGTCTTGGCAACCTCCCAGGGGCCCAACAATAGCTCCCCATGGGAATCCCACACCACTGGCACCGGTGGTATTGCGTGAGTGACTTCGCATAGTCTATGGCGCATTCAACTAGATTGATCACCTCATTGATAGATGCAACTTTGTGTAGCTTGCCATGCCACCTTTGTCACATTGAGAAGGTGTTGCTGGTGTAACTGTTGGGCCAGATTTAACCGAGATCTTGCTACCTTACCTCCCCGTCCTCTACAGTCCCTTTCCAATTTTTCTATTTGCACTTCAAGTTCTAACCGTTCTTGCGCTCTATGCCTACTTTCTCCCGCACAGAAGCTAATTTCGACTCTTAGTCACTGGGGGAATGATCAGACAGACCCCACAGAAGAATAAGGAGCGTTGATACTCTATGGAGATAAGTATTCTGGATAAATAGGTAGTCTAGCATGGAAAAGGAGCCATGAACTGGCGAATAGTCGGTATAGCCCTTTTCATTAGGATGATAGTATCTCCAGACATCAGACCAGCCCAGTGTAGTTATGAGGATGGACAGTTTTGATTCCTGTGGGTCGTTCCGCCCGCCTCGAGCATGCCATCTATCAACCCTAGGGTCCATGACATCATTCCAGTCCCCACCTGCCAAAGAGAGACCATCAGGTAACTCCCACCATAGTCGGAAAAAACACTCAATGGGGGAGGTCTCCTAATGGGGAAGAGGCTAATAATGAGGGGGCTGCTCCCATTCGAGCGTGCCAGTTACTATGACAAAGCGGCCATAGACATCGGTCCATACTCTATGGGTCTGGAAAGGGACCCTACTGTGAACTAAGATGCCAATACCTCATCAACCCTGTGTGAATCTTGAGTGAAATACTTGTGTATAGTCATTACGAGCCAGGCAGGAAATCTTAGAGCGCATAAGATGGGTTTCCTGCAAGACCAAGATATCTGAACCCAGTCGTTTTGCCTGCTGGTGAATGGCACCATGCTTAATCTTATCTAGCCCCCTCTAACATTCCATGTGAGGACTCAGAGAAGACCTTCCGAGCCTGTTGTGATAAAGTCAGTCATGGATATCGATGGCGTGTAGAGACTGCCATTGTATGTGCATCAGGAAAGGCATGAGCAATGGGACCAAAACATAGAAACAACTTAGTGTTAACTGTTGCCCACCCTCCTCCCCCTCCCCTACACTTCAATGAACAAGAAGTATCTATTGTGGTATGTGTCTCCAAAGACCCCCAATGGGAGGCACGGGGATACACCACCAATAGATTCCAATTACCTGAATCCTATAAAACATCCCATAAAACATGGTCTCTAGAAAGGCCTCTTGACTATGTCTCTCCAGAGTGTCAGTCCTAACTTAGCGCCCACTTACCAATGCCCATAGCATATGCACAAAACCACAATAGTTTGTAGAAATAGCACAATAGCGAAATGTATAAGAACACGTTATAGGAAAGAAGACAGCATGCAATTCCTAAGATGCCCGGACCTGTAACAAAACGAAGAGCTGATGAGTAATAGTACAGAGAAACCATGCGATAACAGTCTCACGTGACATATCCTTATGTAGAGAGAAGCATAGATCAAAGTTCAGTGTTCATCTTCATTACGTGAGCTTGTCCAGGAGGAGCACTATCTGTTGCAGTGTTTGAAGGTGGACTTTTTGGAGCTGTTGCGTGTGTCACTTTGAGATAAATTCTGAGTCTATTTGTGGTGGAGTATGAGGCTTGGAAGCACCAGATTCGTATATCCACTGGAATGCTGCTTCCGGGGTGTCAAAGAATAATGTACAGGAGTTGCAGACTACTCTCAGGCAGGCGGGATATAGTAGCATGTATTGAATCTTAAGGTTGCATAGTTTTTGTTTAGCTGCTAGGAAGGATTGACGTTGTTGCTGAACAATTTTGGTATAGTCCGGGATGATCATAATGGAGACTGAATCAAACATGATTTTATCTTGGCTTCGAGAGTTACGGACTATAGCGCCCCTATCCAGATAGTTAAGAATTCTGGCAATGACAGGTCAGTGCGTAACTCTGTGTGGAGGCTTCTTTAACAAGGCTTTGTGGGCCCTCTCTACCACAAAGCAAGAAAATAGGTTTTAGGACAGAAATTTGTCCATAGAAGCTCCTTTGCAAACCTCCGGTTAGCCCATAGTCCGCAAGTTATTCCTCCTCTTCTTCAATGCGTATCACCAGTTCCTTGGTTGTTGCCATTAAGGTAGTGATCTTGTCCTGCAGGGCCACCCGTCACTGAGTTTTCGACATCCAAGACCCTAGTCTCTGCCTCCGTTATGCGATACACCGCTTTCCATAGGTAATGGTACAGCAATGTGACATCGGAGCCCACTGCCCCAATCTTAGCATCCAATAATGCGTCTCTGGATTGAGTTATAGCCGCGAGTAGCGTAGCATAGTTGAGGCACTGTACGGAACCCCGCATGGTTGGCACCCTTAGGGCTGGCGCTGGTATATTGGTCCATAGGGCTTTGTGTGGTAATTGTCGTTGAATGCTTGTCTTTGGACATGTCAGGAGTGTTCAATCATTATACCGCAGAAGAATGGCACTGGCTACAATGACTGGCATGTTTTGATGGGCCATAGGCAGATCGTGGAGGAAGTACAAACGAGTGGCACAAGAGGCCCCTTCCAATGCCCGAAGACTGTATGGATGCAACAGGAGCTGCTTCCCGCAGCAAGCACTCCAGGCCCAGTCCGTATTGGCCACAAGCTGCAGCA
This sequence comes from Lissotriton helveticus, assembly GCF_964261635.1. Classification (NCBI taxonomy): domain Eukaryota; kingdom Metazoa; phylum Chordata; class Amphibia; order Caudata; family Salamandridae; genus Lissotriton; species Lissotriton helveticus. Next base: position 873,524,431 of record NC_136059.1, read on the forward strand.
GGACCTAGCAGCACCCGCAACTAGAAGCAAACTGTAGCGTTGCAGTCCCTAACGGAGTACCACACAAAAGAGCTCACAAGTCCAACTTATAGCTAGAGGCCGATGCGGCTAGGGGGAGGGGGCACCCATGAGGATAGAGGCCCAGATGGCAGCCACATCCGTGAATCAGACGTGCGACCAGCGCCCGGAACCAGCGGCAAGCACGGACAGTTTACTAAGAGGCCCAGCTGGTCACTTCCCCTGGGCAGGCACAAGACACAGAAGTCCCACACCTGCAGCGCCACACCACATGGAGGGGCCCTAAACCTAGGCCAATAACAACTAGAGCAGAGGCCCGTTCCTCAGCCCAGTCACCCCCACTACAGCCCAGGCTGCCTCCAACAGCGAAGAGCAGCACCCAGGCCCTGGCCGGGCAATGGTCCCACGATGAACCTCCACACGGGACACTCCTCACCTTAGGCCCCACAAACCAGCACCTTCTGGGGTCAATGGGACTTCATCTGTCGGTTCCTGCAGGAGCCGTCCTCCTGTCCGACACCACTGTGCACTGACTGAGGTCCCTGCAATGTGAGGCCTGGCTGCAACGCGCAGGCCAGGCCACTACCGAATCTGTATGGCTTGTAGCTGCCAGTGCCACCAGCTGCTCCATGTCATTGCACCTAGGCTATGTGCCGAATATAGTGTTGTGAAGTTATGTATCTATGGGGTGACCCAGTATCCCTAAGAACCTGGGCAGTAAGGCAAATTGTAAACAATTGGTTCATTCAGGTGCACTATATTTCTTCACTTTTCTTACATTCTACACAATATATTCATTCATTGCAGGATGAATAATCAAAGCAAACACAATTACAAAAATGGAGTAATCCAAACCTTCTGCAGTTTTGCAAGATACTTTATAAATTGTATTCATTTATTAATACTTTCATTTTAAAGGTATGGAAGGCTGTCAACTTTATACAGTGGTGTGCAAAGTGAAAATTTGTGACAATTGGTGCTCAGTGGACTTTTGTGCAAGTGTAATATACAATATATACAATGCCAAAAAAGAAGGAGGGGAATGGGAAAAAGGGGGGGAAACGTGACCAACATTACATAGTCACTAAGAGTTTTCTGTATACGACAATCGTCAGTTTCAAATACAGAATCCTTAGAAAGATGGTCCACTGATATGTTATGTCAACGTTTCAACCCCAGTGTAGCGCTCTTGAAGTGTCTGCGCGGGTCTTCATCAGGACTGAGTGGGGGAGGTAGGGGTCCCTTTAAAATGAAAGTACTTATAAATGAATACAATTTATAAAGTATCTTGCAAAACTGCAGAAGGTTTGGATTCCTCCCTTTTTGTAATTGTGTTCCCTTTGATTTACTCTTCCTGCAATTAATGAATATATTGTGTAAAATGGAAGAAAAGTGAAGAATTAATAGTGCACCCGAATGAATATAGTGTTATGAGCAGGATAGCATTCAGATTGTGGACGGACTGCCAGAAGTCTGCCTAAAGCTCATTTGCCATTGCCACGCACAAGGTCACGCACCCATGCAAATTATGTTTTATATCATTTCTTTTGACCTTAACACTGCCATTCTTTTAATTTTATTATGATACAGAGTGTGTGCAAGCATAAATCATATATCTATATAAGTTTGCTTCTAGTGAGGGATGCATCCTTATTATATCAAAATGCTATGTCATTTATCTGTCTTTAAAAAACACTTTAAATGTAGGATTCCAGAGACACCAGACTTGAAGGTCTCATCTCTTCCCAATTGGAAATGTCACTTATACTACCAGAGCATAAAAAATATAGTGCGCCCTGCCTCTGGTTTGCCCAGGGCTTACCTTAGGGGTGACTTATATGTATAAAAATGGAATGTTTGGGCCTAGCAAAAGGTTTATTTTGCCAGTTCAACATGGCAGGGTAAAGTGCACACACACGCTCTGCAGTGGCAGGCCTGATACATGGTTAAAGGGCTAATTAAGTGGGTGGCACTTCCGTACTGTAGGCACGCTTGTAGCATTTAATTTACAGGCGTGGGTACCACTTTACTAGGAGCTTACAAGCAAATGAAATATGCCAGCAGGTTGGAGGAGAAGACCACCCTGAAGTTGTCAGGTCTAACAAGGTTGATATCTGGATTTTGTACACATACACACTACCATAGTCTCTAATGCTTGCTTGGCAAATTGGGGCCTCTAATATTTAAACATTTTACCTTAAATTTTGTGGTAATTGCAATTTCCCTGTTTAGCATATGATTGCGTCTTGCAGTTTGCTTACTTGGATGCAAGCTCAGCTCTCCCCTTTAACCACACTGTAATTCCCACCACCCAAAATAGCTTAACCAACATTAAATTCAGCAGTAAATAAATCGATAGATATGCAGAGGAATGTCGAACCATCGACCTATGGATATACTCCTGCCTCCCAACTGCTTGGGTGTATTACACATACCTCTGAACTGTGATAGGATACAAGGTAAGTGTCACAGCCTTGGTACCCAATGAAAGCATGCTTTAATAATAATATTACTCGACTTCAGTTCCCCTTTGGGATGCTACATCATTAGGTTTCAAAATCGTTAACCCTGTCGTATATTTATGTATTTTGTTACACTTCTCTAGAAGTGAGCTCCGCCTACTTATCTTTCTGTAGCGACTATGAATTATGTGAAGTGGAATTCCTGTGTGGAATTCTGCTCTGCACAATGGTAAGTATAATTAAATTATCCAGGTACGGTAACACCATATCCATTGTCACCAGCCATAAAAAACTGGTCAGTAAATTCACTTTTGAAACAGACTACATTACATCCCAGACCCAATAAGTGAACCCTACCCAACCCTCAACCAAGGCACACGGTGAGCATGTAATGTTCTACATTTCAGGGTTAAAATTCTTCACGTCCTTCACCAACCATCCCCACATCCCTTCCACCTTTCCCAAGCCCCTAAGTGGACTGCTTCAGACATTTATGCTTTCTTAAAGCATGTGTTAAATGCTGTGTTAAGGGAAGGGAATTTTGTGAGGAATTCCTCCCAGTAATTCTAGGACCACACAGTTAATCGCCACTGAGTGAGGTTTAACTCGTAATTCCACAAATTGTATGCAGTGATGACAGCAAGTATTGGAAATGCTTGCCCCCTTGAATCTCCACATACAATTCTCACAGGCCTTTGAGGTGTCATTCATCACGGACTTTCCAGAGGCACTGATTGTCATATGTCGATAATTTTGTATCTTAAGAAGTAAATGTTTGTGTATTTAATTCATGCAGGACTACTTGTCCGTGGATCCGTATGGCTATCCATGTGTTCGAGTCCTTTGTCTCCTTCCTCCTTTTTGCCAATGCTCATTTATTCCTTAGCTGAGGTCACTCACTTTACTGTTATGTCTTTATCTTACCTTCAAAATTTTAGCCCCTCCAGAAAGATGCATCTGTAGTTTGCCTGTTTTTCAAGGAGTGTATTTACCACGATAAAAAAGGAGATATTTCAGGAGTGTAGTTGCTGCCATGTCCTGTGAACTGCCTGCTCTTAATATTTTCTCCTGCAAACGGAATGTGAGGATAGTTTCGATACAATATTTTGGGACAGTCTGTGGTCTTTTGGGATTTATTCCGCACTCCTTGCACTCTATCCAGACTTATCATGATTGAATCTTATTTCCCCAGACTTTTCTGAAGAATTGGACACATCCGGGTCTGCCATTTTCTTCCACTTCCCCTCTTAGGTTTCTAATTCTGATGTTGTGCTGTCTCTGAGTTTTTCCAAGAGCAGTGTGATCTGGGATTACAGCACAACAATAGACTTTATCACCAACTTGTTTCTGACATGAAGTATATTATTTGTTCAATCAAATTCAATCTGTACCTCAGGCCTTGGATGTCTGCTGTCAGTTTATTTATATTGCTGCTCAATTCATTTTGATGCTGTGTAAGTCCACCCATCTGCCATGAAGCTGATGCCTGCTTGAGAGTCTTTGGCTATGGCTTCATTCAGCGGTCCACTTTTCCACCATCTTAGTCCACTAGAGGTATGGGCGACCCCTTTTTAATAGTCATGTTGTTGCCCACACTAGGTAACGTCTAAGCAGAAGGCGCCTCTCGGAAAAGGTATGAATAGAGGAAAAATCCTACAGGGAAAATACCTCAGAGAGGACACGAAAGCCCTGGACTGGAAAGCTGATCAATGTGGACCAGGATTTGACACCAGAAACACCACAGGAGAAGAAGAGATCCTTCCAGAAGTATACGAAGGAGGAACCAGGGGAGGACTGGAGGAGCAAGATAGCGCAGAAAGGATAGGATGCAAACTAGCAAACCCCAAGGAGAGAACTGCCATTCAATCAGGAGCGTTGAAAAACAAGATAACAGGTCTGCATGAAGCGTTGCCACACAAGGAATAAACCAATTTCCCTCCTTTTATAGGCTAATGGAACAGAAAATACCTAAGAGTCCATATTAGGGTGGCAAAAAGGTTATAGACTTCAGTACTGTGATGACCATTTTGAATTGGGTAAAACCTCAAAAATATTTCTGGGCGCGAGAAAGGACTGGAAGTACAGAGGCGCTGATGGCAGCTCCTGTTAGAGACCTCAGAGGCAGAGAAAAAGTAGGTGAGTTTACATTGAGTGTTGGCTCACCGGCATTCTCACAAACCTCCCAGCTCCATGGTTACAGTGTGTCCTACCCGCCCAAGATAGTTTGCCATCTGACACTGGGTAAGAAGGTGGTTGCAGTGCAACACAGGTCTGCTTTTGTTAGCAGTGCCCCTTCTTAAGTTGTCATAACATTGTTCCGGATGCACCCTTTCACAGCTAGTACAATTCATTTAATCATTACGAATGTGGTGAGCCTCTTTTGGTGGTTTAGTTGTATGGGGCACGGGTTATGCTTCACCGTTTTATACAATGGTGTTGTTCTATGTATGCCCCTGATGGAGCTGTAACTTTAAAAACCAATAAGTCTCTAGTCATTTACCAGTTGGACTCATGCCCTTGCAGCAGCAGTAGAGATGCTATCTCTCTTATAAATAACTCAAGAGTCATTCCTGTCCTATTTTACATTGGTCCTTAGACTGGATGTTACCTCTGATTTTTTTTCACTTAGGGAAAGGGGCGACTATTTCCTCTAACTAGAGCACTCCACTTCTTGGAGCACAGAGCACAGCGTGGGCCTCAACAGCTTTCCCAGTAGCCAAAGGCACACTCCTGTTCTTGTGGGTATCACGCTTCTCATCCGAGTTGAGGCTTGGATAAGCCAATTACTCTCCATTTATGTCGCTCGTCCTCTATACTGTATCCGTGCTGCACTACCTCCTCACTCGGCACAGATCTCTGCCCTCCATTCTCTCCATCACTGTTGATTCACCATTGTGATTCCTCCAAGCCCTTGGAACCTGGTTGCTTTCAACTAGGCTGCATGTGGTTATCTTTGTATTTTGGGTCTAGGCCTTTCTAGACATCCCTAAAATCTGGAGAGATTTGTGATACCAGTCTTACCTGGCCACAATGGTGCCACTACCCCCACTCCACAAACTGCTCTTTAGCAGTAGAGTTCTCACCCAAATGCACTGTTGTATTTTCAGTTTGGTTTAGAGGTTAAAAACAGTAAATAATGCCTAACTGCATTAACTCTAGTTGTTTATATTTACATTTGAAAATATAAGCATGTGCACAGAGAGGATCTACCTTTTATGAATTGAAAAAGTATTCCCATGATGAACAACTAGGATTGCTAAAATGTGGTTTTCCTTCCTCTATAGTAATGGAACAAGGGAATTTGCTCTTGCTAAATACTGCTAAAAAGGAATGGTGGTCCCAAACAGTAGTTTTCATCTATGTCTACAAAAAAAGAAAAGTGCACCTAGAAGGAAAAAATTAGATTGTTGATGCTTCATCAAATCTTTCCTCGTTTTCAGTAAGGTGATTGATGTGTGTTCTGGATCTGCCAGATCCCTCTTTTCATGTCTCAATTGTGTAAAGTTTCAGTAATGGAGAGTACTTCCATTTGACCTGAAAATTGGGACTACAAAGTTCACGTATCTTCAGAGCTTTGCTATCTTTTTGGTTGTAGTGCCCGAAAACAAATCTATTTGGTGAAGTTCATTTTCATCCTTCAGTAATTTATGCACAGAGAACTCACATTGACAGTTTCAGTACTCAAGGTTGTGCCCTCCCATGGGGAAAAATGGAATCATCATGTTGGAATTCATGACTGTTTCTCTTGCCTGGAAATCTTTCCTTAATGATGAAGACCACTACGGTACTGCTGCATATGAACAATGTGTCTACCATGTTTTTCTTAAAACAAGGGAGTTTCCCCACAGAAAGCCAAGACCATCTTGCCTTTGAATTTGGCGAGGAACAATCAACTCATTTCAATACATCTGCCAGTTCTGCAAAACTTTAAAACAGACAAATTATGCCTTCGTCTAATTGAGCAACACGAGTGGGTTTTAAATGAAAAAGTCCTAGTAAAAATCTTATCATGTTGGAAGCAACCACAAATGTGATCTTTTTACTCCAGAAGAACATTTTAAATGCCCCACCTACAATGGGACTTATCCACTATTGTTGCTCTATTCATGAATTGGATGAGATGATTTTTCTGTGCTTTTCCTCTCGTACATGTCCTATCCAATGTTCTGACCAAGATCAGGCACAGCAAATCAAAGACGATTTTTAATGCTCCAGAATGACTCCATCAGTGGTTGCATCCAGACCTCCTTCAGATAGCCCTTCTCCCACACAAGTTATGAAAATGCCAGATCTTGTCTCCAGAACATCAGGCTGAATCTTTCAACCCAGTTTTCCATTATTGGAACCCCTGGATCCTGAGCTGTATGGGCACTTAAAGCATCCCAATGATTACATGACTGCCTTTCTTGATGGAAGCAAAATATCCTTCTTAAGCATGGGCGGAATTTGCGGATTTGCAATCCGCGAATTTGCGGATTTGCGTATTTGTGGATTGCGAAAATCCGCAAAATCCGCGAATTCTCGCGGATTTGCGTATTTTTTTGGGGGGGGGGGTGTTCGCACGGGTTTCTGCAAGTTCGCGAGGGTTTTGTACAATTTCGCAAATTGCGAACTCACTTGTCGGGTCGCCAGTTTTGCGAACTTGTTGTTTCTACGTGCCCAGCCTGTTTGCAAGGCTTTCTTCATCACTGCCACCCTCTGTCACCACTGGCACTCTCTTTGGTCACCCATGCCACCCTCTGGCTCACCCATGTCACCCTCTGTGTCATCACAGCACCCTCTGGTTCACCAGTGTACATTATTGGGGCAAAGCAAAGCACTGCCATCCTCTGTCAACACTGGCACTCTGGTTCACCCATGCCACCCTCTGGCTGGCACACCCATGCCACCCTCGGTGTCATCACAGCACCCTCTGATTGACTAGTGAGTGTACATTATTGTGGCAAAGCCAAGCACACCTGCACTAAGTTTTGCAAACAACAACACCTGCCCTGCCCCAACTGACATTAATGAAGGCTGGCACCTGCTTGTCTGCTCCCTTTCCTTTTTGTTGCAATAACAGGATGCAATGGCATACTTGTAACCATTCTGTGACTGTCAGAGCAGGGTCACACAATAGTTGCAAGTAGGCAACCGGATTCTGGAGGGCCCCTTCAGGAAGCACTACAGGTAAATGGTTACAAATGATGAGCTCGAACTTTTGCACCTGCTCGTTGGTTTTGCTTTTGCAAAACTCGTTTTTCGGTAATTTCGCCCTATTCGCGAGGCGCGGCGTTGTGCGAACTCGACCGTGGAAGCCGCAAACTCGTGCGAGTTACCCCAAGGTTGAGTATGGGCGCCGCCATTTTGTTTGCGTGACGTATTTCCGTTTCCGCCCGCTATGTGTAATCTCGCGCAATGAGCGCCTTGCGAATGCAAGTTCGCACGAGTTCGCGAGAGAAATCGCGTGCAAACTTACTTACACGCACGTGTTCGGGCCGCCATCTTGTTTTTCATTCATGTGTCTGGGCATGGTGTTTCTATCCTCTGTATATCTCTGCCATCCTTTGCTTGTTTTAATATTTTTTTGATCTATTTAACTTTTTTTCTATCCCTCTATTTTTCTAGATCTATATTTTTGTGTTTTAGGCTACTTTTGTTTACTTTTCAACTACTTTTTAAAACTTTTATTTCCTTCTTCCCTACTCTTATTCTTTTTCATTTTGTCTCTTCTTTACTGCTAACACCTGCCCAGAACATGGTCAAGACAGCTGTCAAGCTGCCCAAGACGGGCACCGCAGCCCGTGCCCGGCTCCCGTGTGGTCACTTGAGGGCGGAAATGGTGGTGCCCCGGGAGATCTTCAGCCCTGAGGAGGTGGGCGCACTTGTTTTTTATGTGCAGCACCGTCTCCCCAGGACCATCGCGGCAGGCGGCAGGATCGCTGCTGGTTATACCAACAGCCAGGAGCGACGGAAGCGGTGGGGGCAGGTGTGCCGGGCCCTTTTTAAGATCACGGGGGTCCAGCGCACCTACAATCAAGTGACCCACCGCTGGACCGATATCCTGGACCGAGAGCGTGACCTGCTAGACGTGCTGGGAGTGGAGGTCCCCGGGCTTGGTGAGTAGTAGTAGCAATTTTTTCATCACTCACTACTCTGTTTTTTCTCCTGCTCTGTGTGACTGTGTTATATTGCAAATGTTTGCTTTAATTTTTTTACAAAGAGCAATAATGCTGCTGATTACATTGATAAGAGAGGTAAATTAATATTTCAAAATCTTCTGTCCATTTCAGGTGCACTGTACTCCTTCTCTGTGGCGGTGCCACTGCTTATTTGTTTTCTATTTTGTGTTCATTTAATTGGGCTGAGTAATGTATGAGTGTATTTTACAGAACTGCGTAATGCTAGACACAAAGGGGCAGATTTACAAGCCCCTTGTTCCACATTTACGCTGCCTTACCTGACGCACAGCGACGTAAACGTGGCGCATCCCTGCGAGTCATGTACAACGTGATCCATCTAAGGAGATGCGCCACGTTAAGGCCTGGGCCTGCGCCACAATGGGTGCGTTCCCACGCAAGGGGGGGGCGGTCAGGCAGCTGTGCGCCTCGCAAAAGTGCCTGCGTGAAATCTACAAGATTTAACGCAGGCACTTCCGCGACGCTGCTATGTCAATTCTTTATGCCTGCTTGCTTGAAGCAGGCATAAGGACTGATGCGGTATGTTGAGTATTGGGCAGCCCTGAGCATTGCTATAGTTGCATCGCACCCGCGACGCGACTCTAGAGATGCGCCCCTCTTTCGTCACGAGATGCGTCGCGCATCTGCCTACCCTTGCGCCAGGGTTTGCCGCATTGTAATAGCGGCGCATCTGCCGTGATGCAAGGTTAGTTTTGCGTTACGCATTTGTTCTGGTGCACATCTGGAGGTGTCCAGCTCAGAACTCGTAAGTATGCCCCTAAGTGTCAGATTAGCAATTACCTGCGCATCCCTGCAAAGTGTGCGGCACGCCAGCACCACCCATGGTGCGCCGTATTTACAATGCGGCACACCATGGTCCCAAAACGTCACCGAAGCGTTACGCATCGGTGCCGTAAAGGCGGCTCATTGATGGAGTTGCATTGCAACGATGGCGCAGCTCCAGCAATGCTGCGTCAAGCCGTAAGTCTGCTTCATGCAGGCGCAGGGTTTCAGTGACGCATCATTGTCCTAAATGACTGATTGAAATTTTATATATTCCCCATAGCCACTTTTAGCATGCGTTCCTGCGCAGGAACGCCCTCCCTTGCGCTGGAACGCTCCCTAATGGCGCAGGGCTTTAGAATGGGATGCATCTCCCATATGCGTAACGTTGTTAATATACGCCACACCATGGCGCCTCTCTTGTTGTGGCGCTGCGTCACAAAATTGACGCAAGAATGGAGCAAAAGAGCTGCAAGGGGCTTGTACATCTGCCCCTAGAGTAGAGGCTCAGGTGCAGTCCTTCCTTTGTAGCCCTCATTTTGGATGAAATAGTTGGTTCTTGTTCTTTCTAAATGTTTGATTTGGTTGACAAGGACATCGGCAAGCAGCAATCATCAATGTTTTCTGTTCATTCTTTCATGTTGTACGTCAGGTCCGCCCAGGGGCAAGCGGACCGAAAAATCGGATGCAGTGGCTCCAAAGGAGGAGGATGCAGGCCAGGGCGGCGAGTGCTCCTTTGCTGGCCCCAGTAAGTTTTCATTTAAATATAGAGGACCTATTGTTGTCCAAGCGTTCCTAATTTAATTGTTTCGAAATAGTGTTTAGATAGGAGCAAAATCAATAATCCTACTGTTGCAGGGACAATTCTCCACAAACCGAACTATGGACACCAAAGACCAGAGTAATAATATTTCAGAGTGGCGTGTTTGGCACACTGTATAAACCTGGTAGTGTCAGCGGCACGGACTCCTCCTTGCAAAAATTGCAAAACTTTTCGCTCAGTCACTCTAGTCTGGAGGACCAACAACCACAGAGTCTATTCAAGTTTAAAAGCTTTATTAAAAGTTTAAGTAAACACATATATTAAAATAAAGTTAGTTGGAAATGGAAAAGTGCTTGGTGCTGAGTTGATGAGTAATGGAACACATTTCTTGTGGTCGAGCCGAGCTTTCACCTGGTTTGAAGTTGATGTTGCTCTTGTCCTTAGAAGTCCAGTTTCTGTCTGTTCAGAGAAAAATGGTGTGTGTTAAAATTAAGCAAGCATTCAACAATTGTGACAAAAAAGTGAAGCAAGACAACAGCCTTCCCTGGAAGGAGGGACATTTTTACTTTAGACTAGAGTAGACAGTCAATTAATTTTTCTGTTGTTTTCACATTTTTTCATTCATAGACCAAATACTAGTGAGTGGTGTAATCTAACATTCTTAAATCTACTTTGTAGGTGGAACATCTGGTGGCGGGGCCAGCTCGGATGTGGTGGTGATCATTGACTCTGAGTCCGAGGATCAATCTGGGGAGGAGGCGGCGCTAGAGGAGTCGGACCAAGAAGTACAGACTGTGAGGAAGGAGACAGTGGCGGTGGCGAGTACAGGTAAGCTGGATCATGGTACTATCTGACTCTTAGATAGGATATGATGTGTATCCAGTGGTGGCCCAGTGACAAATTACAATATGGTAATTACAGCAGGCTGGGACCGACAGACAGATAGAGGCAGAGACAGAGAGAGAGGAAGACAGAAGGAGAGAGAGAGAGGGAGGGAGCCAGAGGGAGGGTGAGGGAGGGAGACAGAGAGAGAAAGACAGCGAGGTAGAGGGAGACACAGGGAGACATAAAGAGGGAGACAGAGAGAGAGAGAGAGAGAGGGAAACAGACATATCGCCTGGGCTTCTGCCAGATCTCTTTCATATGAAAGAGCATCAAACCAAGGATACAAGTGAGTTGTGGGAAGGGAAATGGTGATTCAAGCGCCCCCCCTTGCCCCTCCCTGCGGACGCCCATGATACTGGCCTGAATAGTTTTGTACTGCGCTGGCTAGTTGCTAGTTGTACTGTGACACAACTTCCTGCTGAATTATTTTGTGTTAATCATATTCTTAAAGAGCATTGGTTACATATTATGTCTTTCTTTCTTCATATAGTTGGCAATACTAAAACCTCAACACCGACGAGGAGTATGCTGGCTGTACTGGCCCGGCAACGGAGGCTGGAAGCAACTGTTGCCGAATATCGGCGGCTGGTGGAACTGGAGGGGGACGACACGCACTCCAGTGCATCAAATCTAACATCTACATCCTCCTCCGTGACCCCATGTTCTGCCGGTAAGCGCAGTGCTCCAGCGAACCGGAGCCGTGCTGGAAGACGCCACCGCCGAGCAGCAAAGGCTGCACCTCACAGTACTGTTAAGGCTCGCTTGCGCCGTGCACTCCGCAGAGTGTCCGACCTAGAGGCGGAGGTCCAGAAATGGAACGAGTATCAGAATGTGGTGGAGGGCCTCCGCTTAGATCACGCCACCCTCCAGGAGAAGTATGATGCCCTGGCCCTAAGGCATGATGCCCTGGAGGCCAAACTCAACACCTTGCATCCCTAGAGTGTCCCTTGCCCCTTTTTTAGAGACTTTTGGGGGGTGGGAATTGGGAGTTGGGTTTTTTGGGGACTTTTGAAGGACTATTTATTTGTTGGGGTTAGGGAGGGTCTTGCGGGAGATTATTTTGTTACGGATATAAATATACTTTTTCAAACTTTATATGAGCATACCTGTTTTTTTACTACTTTTGAGCTTGGTGGGTGGTGGTTTTGCAGTAAGTTCATTTAACTGAACACTGTCATCGTGTTGGTTCACGTGCAATAGGCCAAATGTTTTCCAAAGTAAATGCCTGTCACAGAGTTTGTTAATTCAAGAGCCCTAGGACTTTACTACTAGTACCACTGTCACTCTCTCGCCTCTCCGAACACTCCATTATACTACCTCCCATCCAAACGCTTATCTTACCTGTAATTTGTGTTTGAGGGCTGGCTCCACCTGGAATTCACAGAGTCCTAAAGCGTTCTGCAGCAGGGCCACAACTGGAGTTTCCCGGCGTGGATTTTCTGCAAAACAAAAGCAATCAACATTAGAAATGTGGCAGCGGTGCTCACACACCACAAAAACCTAGAAGCCCCACAGACAGCACCCCTAAGACAGGCAAGCGAGCAATAATAACGCCTAAATGTTCACGTGCAATAGGCCAAATGTTTTCCAAAGTAAATGCCTGTCACAGAGTTTGTTAATTCAAGAGCCCTAAGACTTTACTACTAGTACCACTGTCACTCTCTCGCCTCTCCGAACACTCCATTATACTACCTCCCATCCAAACGCTTATCTTACCTGTAATTTGTGTTTGAGGGCTGGCTCCACCTGGAATTCACAGAGTCCTAAAGCGTTCTGCAGCAGGGCCACAACTGGAGTTTCCCGGCGTGGATTTTCTGCAAAACAAAAGCAATCAACATTAGAAATGTGGCAGCGGTGCTCACACACCACAAAAACCTAGAAGCCCCACAGACAGCACCCCTAAGACAGGCAAGCGAGCAATAATAACGCCTAAACGTTCACGTGCAATAGGCCAAATGTTTTCCAAAGTAAATGCCTGTCACAGAGTTTGTTAATTCAAGAGCCCTAGGACTTTACTACTAGTACCACTGTCACTCTCTCGCCTCTCCGAACACTCCATTATACTACCTCCCATCCAAACGCTTATCTTACCTGTAATTTGTGTTTGAGGGCTGGCTCCACCTGGAATTCACAGAGTCCTAAAGCGTTCTGCAGCAGGGCCACAACTGGCCAATTTCATCCCTTAATAGACCTTGCCAGCAATGGCCCAGCCAAGACCCGTAAACCCAAGCGCAAACAAGTTTGACACCCCCAAACAGCCAAAAATGCAAATCGGGGAAAAAAAGTCACACTTAGCAAAATGTATTTAAATGAGGACTCACTACTTCCAGTCCCTCTTTAGGGGACTCAACGTAAGTTTCTTCATTGTGCAGAATCCAGGCATCAGCATTACGGGAAATGGATAGGATGAGTGGAGGAGGAGGATAGACGACCAGGACTGAGTTCTTGTCAACTAACTGTTGTGAACATGAGGAATGCTGCGGCATCAAAATCAAGACAGTTCTGCTGATGGGCTTGTTGTTGCTTGTGATGGGGTGATTACAGTTTTGTTGTGAATGTGATGAAGCACTTGCTAAACAAAGAAAGACAGACACACAGGAATAAAAGTGAATAAGGAGGACTAAATTTACAGTTAATGAGTCATTGACTCATTTTCAGAACTCGCTGTCAGGGAAGCAGAACTCGTCCTCATACTCTGCTAATTCATCACTCGGTTGTACTTCTGGTAACTGAGGAGAACTTTCCTCAGGTAGGTCGGTGTCCTCTTCTTCCTGCGTGCATTCTCGTACTTTGTAATCTGGTGGTATGAAGTGCTGGTTCATCTTTATCACGGTGAGCCGCTCCACATTTGCGGGCAAGAGGCGGGACCTTTTGCAAGTCACAATGCCACCAGCAGAACTAAAAACACGTTCTGAAGACACGCTTGCGAGTGGGCAAGACAAGTAATTGATAGCCAGGTTGGTGAGCTCTCGCCATATTTTTCTTTTCCCATGCCAATACGCTAATGGGTCCTCAGTAATATTGACCGCTGTGGAGTCATCCAGATAGGCCTGCACCATTGAAAGAATGTCCTCCCGCATTCCTGTACTTTGCACTTCTGTGTCCTTTCTGGGACAAGGAAACCCTAGCTCACTTAGCCAATCCGCTTCAGACATATCGCCTGGGCCTGGTGCAGATGATACGGTTGCTGGTGTGGTTAACGGCTTAGTGGAAAAGTCACTCACTTCTGCCAGAGGCACAGATGCAGAAGTGCTTTTTTGGGACGCCTGATGGCCTGCTGATTCACTAGTAGTACTGTCTTCTCGTACAGTTTCCTTCCGCTCTCTTTCAAAACGAATGGCTGACTGAGCTAGCCAACCTTTGTACTCTGTAACATCTGATGTTTCAAAAGGAATTATTACTTTGCCAAACATTGGCTTTTTGTAACGTGGATCCAGAATAGTAGCACAAATGTAGTGCTGTTGTTTCTTGATATTTACAAGCCGTTTATTGCTAACTAGGCGTTGTAATAATCTCTGCGCCAACTCATATGCTTCATTCTTTCCAGCATCTTTTAATTGTGAAGACACCACCTTGACTTGGTGCTCGAGCTTCAGCAACAATGGGATAGCTTTGCTCAAAGAACAGTCCTCCCTGCTGACGTCACGCGTGAAGACCTCAAAAGGACGAAGCATGTCTGTCAGGCTTTTAACTAGCTGCCATTGCTCCACCGCTAGCATCATTTCTGTCGTATCACCACCCAGGTTGTAGAAATACTCATTGAGTATTGGAAACAGCTCATGCAGACGCTCAAGCATGTAGAAGGTTGAGTTCCAACGTGTTGCCACCTCCTGGATAAGTGCTTTCACTGGCATACTACGTTCATTTTGCTTGCGCCTCAGCTCCTTCCGGGCCTTAAAGGAATGGTTAAAATGTGTGCATATTCTTCTGCAGATGGTCAGTATTTTGTCGACTGGAAGTTCTTTTTTCAAGAACTTTTGCACGACAAGGTTCATACAGTGCGCCAAACACGGCACTCTGAAATAGAAACCGTCCTCCATGGCCCTAACTACATTGCTGCCATTATCAGTAGAAACATAACCAACCTTGCATTTTCTTGGGGGCAGCCATTGCGAGACCTTTTTGTTAAAGTCATCCAAAATGTTGGCTGCAGTATGACTTTTCTCCATGCCAAACATGGCTAATGTTGCATGTTTACGAGCACCCTTAAAAATCTCGACCAAGTCACCACCTGCATTTATCTGTTTTGTAACCCCTGAAAAAGAGACCCAGTGTGCAGTGATGCACATGTAATCAAGGGCATGGCAACTGGTCCACATGTCGGTTGTCAGGTGTATAGTGTGAACAGCACTCTTCTGCAAAGCAGCCCCAACCAACTCAAGCACCTCTTTATATAGTGCTGGAACAGCAACCCTGGCAAAATAGAACCGGCTAGGAACCTTCCATTTAGGGGCCAGTGTTGCCACGAGTTCAAGGAAACCCACACCTTCGACAAACGAAAAAGGGAGAAGGTCCACCGCTAGCATTTTAGCCAGCTTAGTGTTATACAGGCGTACAATTGGGTGGTTGCGTTGAAATTGCACATCTGAGGAGAACATGGCTGAAATGGTGTGCTGGACAAATTTACGGGATGATGCTGATGCCTTCTTCGACCCACTTCTGATCAGTGTAGACATTTTCCGCATTGGTGTGTCTCCCAGACTCTCAGTGTGCCTCCTATGTGTTCCGGAGGGTGTGGTGCTGCCAGGGGTACTGGGTGCAACCGGACACATGTCTGATGCTTCTTCTACCTCCCCGTCATCTTCAGATGAAACACCTAGTATGGGTATATTTTGGCCACTTGCCCTTTGGGATTGCTTTCCCTTGATGTTTGCTAGGTGCGCAAACCATTCGACAGCGTGCCTTCTTTCAAGATGACCTATCTGGCCTCCGGTTCCATAGTTGGTACCAGTCTTACCACGGCTAACGCTAGTCTTACAAATGCAACAAATGGCTATGTTATCATACTTTGCATGGACACTAAAAAAGTTCCAAACTGGGGACTTGAAACCTCTGGTTTTGGCGCACGAGATGATACTGCCAATGCCAGATGAAGCAGTGGTGGATGAGCCTTGCAGACATCTACTGGGTTGTGCAATTATTTCAGCAACCCTACTTGAGGGAGTCGAGCTGGATGGAGTCCCCCTCTGGGGAGAAAATATGGGAGCTGTAGGTTTTGTTGAACTTGTTGTACTACTTGACTGCATTGGTGGTGCTACCAGTGGCACGTCGCCAGGGTCACGCTCAGCCTGACGTCGGGATAGGGTATAAATGTCTGTCTGCTGCATGGCCGGTGTGGCTGGAATGACGTGTGTGATGACTAGGTCATTGCTGTCATCCTGTTCATCAACATCAGAATGAACCACTTCATCAAGTCCGACGTTTGGATCCATAAGTATGAGCTTTCCGGGGCCCTTCCTTTTAACATTTGATACCTTTCGCAGCTCATGGTGTGCCTCCCTCTCAGACGTCGGAGATGGGTGCCAATCTAGATCCAGATCATCATCTGATGGAGCGGGGCTTGAAGAGGAACTTCTACACACACTCCTTGATCTTTTCTTTGGTGGGGAGCTGGGAGAAAATGAATCATCAGAAGGAGTGCCTTCGTCTTCCTGACATGATACCCCGGCTCCAAAGTCAATTTCCTCCTGTGCCCCTACTTCTGGAAGAACAACCATTGTGGGCACTTGCACCGCTCCATGTGCCGCTACATGGGCCTCTTCACTGATCGCTACTTGCAACTCTCCATGGACCTCTCCTTCTCGGCCTTCTCCTTCTCGGCCTTCTCCTTCTCCAGTATTACATCTTTCATAGATTCACATGCTTGTATCTTCCCCGTCGTCATGGTGGGAGTCTCACGGTAACAGAATGACCAAGCAGTATCATAGAGAAGAAAAACTGCATAGAAAATCCCCATAGGGGCTGTATTATTTGGTAACCAGACCATATCTTTGTTTGGACCAAAAGCCAGCCAATCAGCATTGCTGCCCTGCCCTCACACTCCCCAGCAGAAGCTTCCTGCCTCAGATTTCCAACCGCCTTCGTGTGATAAGGAGTCTCCCTGAGCTCTGCTCAGTTTTCTTCTGTTCCTGAGTGAACTTTTGACCTTTTGGAATCTTGTTTCCTGTCTTCTACATTAAGGTACTGTGTGTACTTATTTCTCTTATAATGGCTGACGGCTCTAAAAAGAGGCTGTTCAGGCCATGCAGGTCCTGTGGGAAGGCCAGACTGTTCTCTGAGGACCCACATGAGGACTGCCTTTACTGTCTCCACCCTAAACACCTGGTGAAAGACTGTAAGTTTTGTAGAAAATTTTCTGACAAAACTAAAAGAGACAGAGAGGCTAGACTACTGTTATGGCTTCAGAAGAAGAAGGCCACATCAGGCTCAGATTCTGAGGAGGGATCTTCTCATTCAACTCCCAAGAAAAGAAAGGCTTCTGTTTCTGTGGAGAGAGTGGAGTCTAAAAAGAGTAAAACTAAGGAGAAATCAACCGCATCTCTTCCTATTACTCCTGTGGTGAGACAGTCCAGTCTTAAGGAACCTGGGTCTGCACCCTCTACCAGCTCGCTGGCTTCTGCTCCAAGATCTGTGGTGAAGACTTCGGCTCCGTCAACGACGACTTCGTCGACGACTGTGGCTTCGTCGACGATAAGGTCTAAAGCTACGTCGACGACTGCGACGTCTACGATTACAACATCGACGAGTAAAATCTCAATGTCGACGAACAGGCCGTCGACGACGACCACGACGACTCCGTCGACGACAGGTTCGACGTCGAAGATGTCTACGGGGGCCCCGTCGACGAAGGTCCCGTCGACGAAGGTCCCGTCGACGAAGGTCCCGTCGACGAAGGTCCCGTCGACGAAGGTCCCGTCGACGATGGTCCCGTCGACGAAGGTCTCGTCGACGATGGTTCCGACGACGGTGGTTCCGTCGACGAAAGTCCCACCGACGATGGTTCCGTCGACGAAAGGCCCGTCGACGACGGTTCCGTCGACGAAAATCGTGCTTTCTTCCGCAAAAGCATTCAAATCACCGCAGTCGAAGACCATGATCTCGATCCGGTCTTTTCAGTCTACAAGGGGTTCATCTACCATCAGTGAAGCTGCAGAGTTCACCTCGTGGACAAAGATTTCACCTTTGCCGCCGTCCTCATTGCTAGAGCAGGACTCAGATGGCGAGGAGTCCTCAGGTGCCGCCTACAGTCCTTCTCAGCTGCAGATAAAGAGCCAAGACACGGATGAAGAGGAGGTTTATTCCTTCAAGGACAGACCACAATCTTCCAGATATGAGTCATTTCAGGAATCTGGTGATTATGATGAAGAAGAGGAGGAGCAGCATGAGGACTCGAGGGAGGAAGATCATCAGGAGACGATGTCTATACCCCTCAACCTTGTCTCTGATCTTAGGTTGATGTTGAATGACTACTACCGTCGCTTCCCAGAGGCGAATTCCTCGCAACCAGCTAGGCAGACGCCTTTCTCTCAGACACCTGCAGCACCTGCTCAACAAGAACAGGGGGTGAGATCGCCGCAGGTTGTTACTATAAGGGACGACCTTACGGAATCCGACGAGGATGAGCAGCCTGAAGAAGGAGAACTCGTTCAGGATGCTTCAGGACAGGAATGGGACGAATACATTTTACCATCGACTGCATCGCCTGAACCACTCAAATCTACCTCCCCTCCTCAAGATATCGGAGGTTTTCATGATCTCATGGAAAGGGCGGCCAAAAGATTCAATCTGGATGTTGAGGTACAACAAACGGATTGTTTCTTGTATGACTTCAAAGATGAAAACAAGAGGTCGCTTCGCTCTATTCCAATTATCCCTCACATCTGGGAGGAGGGTCTGAAGATCTTGAAAACACCTGCGTCTATTGCGGTCTCAGTTCCCCGCATTGACAAGAAATACAGAGCCCCAGAGTCCACAAAAGCCTGCCTCATTGGGCACCCCAGGCCTGAATCAGTTGTGACGCAGGCGGCACAAAGAAATTCTAAGAACCCGGTGGCTACTTCCCTAGTGCCACCTGACAAGGAGGGAAGGAGAATGGATGGAGCAGGTAAGAGGTTTGCAGTCATGGCTGCCTCTACCATTAAAGCGGCAAATGCTATGGCACTGCTTGGACGATACAACAGGCAAATGTGGTCTGATATTGCACCCATACTTTCTGCTCTTCCAGAGGACAAAAAGGAGGAAGCGGCAGCCATACTTAAGGAAGGCTCTAAATCTGCTGCCGAATCTATCGACATCGCCATGGATATTTCGTCCATGGCCTTCAGGCAGATGGCGGGAGCGGTTTCGCTTCGCAGACAGGGCTGGCTCAAGGCGACGTCTTTTCGTCCAGAGGTACAGGCGAAAATCGTTGATATGCCTTTTGACGGTGAAAACTTATTTGGAAAGCATATCGATGAGGCGTTGCAAGGCATAAAATCGGACACGGATACAGCTCGAGCGCTGGGATCACTTCAGCAAGGAAGGTTTCAGTCCTTTCGGAGGAGAGGTTCAAGAGGTCAATTTAATCAAAGATCCTCTTTTCAATCCAACCGATATCAGCCGTACAATCAGCAGGGATATCGACAGTATAACACTAACAACCAATTCAGGTCCTCCAACTCCTCTTACCAACAACAGTCCAGAGGCAAATCTAACACCAGGGGGAAACCTCAGCAGTCTAATAGACGTCAATGATTTCAGGCCGGCGCTCCCCACACAACGGATCCACGACAAAGACCACTATCTGTCTCAATTTTACAACAACTGGATGTCCATTACATCGGACAAATGGGTTTTAGATGTCATAAGCAGGGGCCACATTCTGGAATTTGTGGAGATACCTCCGGATCAACCCCCAGTACTTAGGCTCAGCAAACATCGCCAGGAAATGCAGAAGGAAGTTCTCTCGCTTCTGCAAAAGGGAGCCATAGAGGAAGTGCCGCAACATCTCAGAGGGAAAGGCTTTTACTCGCATTTCTTCCTCATCAAAAAGAAACAAACCCGGAAATGGAGGCAGGTATTGGACTTAAGGGATCTAAATCGATACATAAAAAAGATACCCTTCAGAATGTTATCGTTACAAGAAATTCTTCTACTGATAAAACAAAACGACTTCATGGCCTCCTTAGATCTCATGGATGCGTACTTCCATATTCCAATTCTTCGGAAGCACAGGAAGTATCTCAGATTTGTTGTGGAGAGTCGCCACTTCCAGTTCAAGGTCCTGCCATTCGGACTCAAGTCAGCCCCGAGGGTATTCACCAAATGCATGGCCCCGGTGGCAGCCCATTTAAGACTGCAAGGGCATTACATTTACCCATATCTGGACGACTGGCTGGTGACAGGTCCATCCTTCAGGGAGGCAGAAACATCTCTTCAGAGCTGCATCAGGCTGTTTCAGCGATTGGGCCTGAAGACCAACTTAGAGAAATCCTCGCTGACTCCGGCCAAGGGCATCCAGTTCCTGGGGGCATGGATATGCACCAGTGCAGGGAAAGCCTACCCTTCCGAAGAACGAATGGGAAAGATCATGAGGCTAACGGCAGCTCTTCAAGCAAAAAGGTCCACTTCCGTGAGGATATACAAATCCATGTTGGGGATGATGTCATCCTGCATCCCTCTGGTGCCAAACTGTCGGCTTCGAATGAGGCCTTTGCAGGAACAACTGGACGAGCAGTGGGCCCAGGCCAAAGGTACCTTCGAGGATCGCATTACCATCACGAGCCATATGAAGGTGGCAATGTCATGGTGGAAGATTCGAAAGAACTTGGATCAAGGCTTGAGCTTCATTCCTCTAGATCACGACTTCATGATGACAACGGACGCTTCGCTGAAAGGATGGGGTGCGCATCTTCAGGAGCTGGAAATTCAGGGCCTTTGGTCAGACTGGGAAGCTCAGCTTCACATAAACATGTTGGAGCTCAAAGCGGTGTTCCTAGGTCTTCAAGCATTTCTCCCCAGAATACGCCAATCGTCAGTACTGATCCAAACGGACAGCACCACTACCATGTTTTACCTTCTAAAGCAGGGCGGTACGAGATCCAAACAACTGTCGACATTGGCGCAAAGAATCTGGAAATGGCTCATAACCAATGGAATTTCAATTCAGGTTCAGCATATTCAGGGAGTCCTCAACACACGGGCGGACGCCCTGAGCCGTACTACCAAGGCGATGCACGAGTGGGAACTACACCACACTCAGGTTCGCCTCTTGTTTCAAAGGTGGGGCACTCCCACATTAGATTTGTTCGCAACGCAAAACAACTCAAAGTGCGTTCAATTCGCGTCCAGATACCATCAACAGGGCTCCAAGGGAAATGCATTCCTCATGGATTGGACAGGAAGGTTTGCATACGCGTTCCCTCCCTTCCCGTTGATACCGCGAGTACTGCGCAAAATGAGATTGGAACCGTGCCGGATCATACTGATAGCACCAGCCTGGCCGAGACAGGCGTGGTTTCCAGACCTACTTCTTTTGTCGAGGGGCGAGAAAATCCAGCTCCCGACATTTCAAGACCTCATCTCCATGCAAGAAGGGCAAATTCTGCATCCGAATCTACAATCTCTAAAATTGTCAGCATGGAACCTCACGAGCGGGAGTTTCAAAATCTAGACATTTCACAAGAATGCAGACATGTTCTCTCACAGGCTAGAGCTGTATCAACAAACAAAACATATGCAGCGAAATGGACACGTTTCTGCCATTGGTGCAGCAGACAAAACTTGCATCCGTTTGAAGTACCACCTGAAGGTATCCTCCCTTACCTGCTGTCACTATCTAAGGCAGGTCTGTCGCATGCCTCGGTCAAGGTACACTTGGCAGCAATATCGCGCTTCAGGCGGAAGCCAAATGAACCATCTCTCTGGTCCTCCAGGATAATAAAGGAGTTTATCAAGGGACTTTTTAGGGTTTATCCACCCATCCAACGCCCTCCTGTGCCGTGGCACCTCAACACAGTACTATCACAGCTTATGAGGCCTCCTTTCGAGCCTATTCACAAGTCAGATTTGCAGTTCCTGTCATGGAAAACGGCCCTCCTTCTCGCCTTAACATCAGCAAGGAGGGTTAGTGAAATCCAGGCCTTTTCAGTGGAGGAACCCTTCTTACAATTTCGTCAAGACAGGGTTATCCTAAGGACAAATCCTACCTTTATTCCCAAGGTGGCAACATCTTTTCACCTCAATGAACCCATTATTTTGCCTACTTTTTTCAGCAATCCTTCATCGGAGGCAGAAAGAGCCTTACATTCTTTAGACATTTCCAGATGCCTAAAGTTCTACATTGAAAGGACAAAAACGTTCCGCAAGTCCAAGCAATTGTTCATTGCTTTTGAAGGGCAAAGGAAGGGTCTTCCTTTGTCAAGACTGAGTATTGCCAGATGGATCTCCGCAGCTATCCTGAAATGTCATGAAAAAGCGGGGAAGCCGCTAGATTCTAAGGTACATGCACATTCCACAAGGAAGATGGCAACTTCGATGGCCTTGTTTGCAGGAGTGGCGCTGCCTGACATCTGCAGAGCAGCAACGTGGAAGAGCGTGCACTCTTTTACGAGACACTACTGTCTGGACACTGCGTGGAAAGAGGACACGGCAGTGGGACAAGCTGTTCTGAAACGTCTTTTTCAGTAAGGTATGACATAATGGCATGTTTTGTTGTCTATGCAATACTTTGATTTATGTGTCAACATGCATTTATCGTATTTCTTATATTATGATGTGTATTGTTATACCTTTGTCTTACGGCAGAGCTTCCTTTTTTAGTTCTGTCCTGGAAACGCTACTAATTTGGTGAGCACTGCTTACTACTCTGATACAAGCATGTGAATCTATGAAAGATGTAATACTGGAGAAGGAATTAGTTACTTACCTGTACACTATAGTTCTCCAGTATTATCTTTCATAGATTCACATGCGCCCGCCCGCCTCCCCGTTTCTCAGGCAGATCCTGTTTCTCGGTATTTATCCATGTCTCTCACTCGGGGACGGAAATCTGAGGCAGGAAGCTTCTGCTGGGGAGTGTGAGGGCAGGGCAGCAATGCTGATTGGCTGGCTTTTGGTCCAAACAAAGATATGGTCTGGTTACCAAATAATACAGCCCCTATGGGGATTTTCTATGCAGTTTTTCTTCTCTATGATACTGCTTGGTCATTCTGTTACCGTGAGACTCCCACCATGATGACGGGGAAGATACAAGCATGTGAATCTATGAAAGATAATACTGGAGAACTATAGTGTACAGGTAAGTAACTAATTCCTTCTCGGCCAGCTCCTTCTCGGCCAGCTCCTTCTCGGGCAGCTCCTTCTCGGACAGCTCCTTCTGGGACAGCTCCTTCTCGGACAGCTCCTTCTCGGACAGCTCCTTGCGCATGTACTTGTGCTTGTACTAGTAACCCATACAGTTGTTGTTGCGGCTTTGGTTGTTGAATAGTACTTGTGAGATGAGTTACAACCTGTGTTGATGGTGTGCTGCTACTTTCTTGCGATGAGCCAACATCACTGGTCGTTGGTGATGTAACCACTAAACAGGCTACCTGTCCAGCACTCATGGTGGGCCTTTGTTTTCCCCACAAAAATTTAGTGGTGGTGCCACCAGTCTCCTTGGTAAGTGGTGCCACTTGCTTCTTCTTCTCCTTAGTAGAGACATCTTTCTTGCTAGAGGACCTACGGGCACCTCTTTTTGGAGCCATCTTCTTCAGATGTCGGAACAACAGGCCGCAGCAGGACTTCTTCCTGGCACTGATGCTCAACGATGATGCGGATTTATTGACTTTATGCACCTACAAGCAAACGAAGACAGAGGAACATCAGTAAATATATGTTGCATATGTAGTACTTCAATAAATAGTTTGCAAGTAGGCATTTATGAATACACTCGTGCACACCACACAATATGGAAATTTCAAAATTAAGAATTGCTAAATTTTTGGGAAACAGGAATTTAACATTGATCCAAGAGAGCACACACAGAGAGGGTTATAGTTTCATGTACCACTGACTCCCCCTGGGCACAATGGGTGAAAGCAAGGCAAAATGGGTGCAGGCCTATGGCACAAAGCTCACTGCCTGCCTTCAAAATGGCCGCTTGACCCCCATCCACATGGCCAGGACCATGCCTCAAAATGGCCACCACCAACATAGCCAGCCCCCAACCCCTACTCCAAAAAGTCAAAAAACACAACACAAATCAAATCACCACAATCCAATGCCATCCATGAAGTTTCAGAAGGCTTATGCTGCCTGCTGGTGGTTTTCTGGTGCAAAATTGCAATTTTTACAATTTCGCGAAAGCGAGATTGTTGCTTCACGGCGCGAACGTGCCGAAAAACCAGCAAAATCCGCGAACAGACCGATTCTGGGCCCCCTGGCCATAATGGATGAAATCAGAGCACACTGGGTGCAGGCCTATGGCACAAAGAACACAAACTGGCTTAAAAATGGCCCATATACCCCCACCCACACGGGACCAGGCAATAAAATGGCCCCCACCCACATAACAAGCCCCCAACACCACCCCAAAAAGTCGTAAAACACACAAAAATCACCACAATCCAATGCCATCCATGCCCTGGCCAGAATCATGTTAAAAATAAATTTCAACAAAACAGTTGTATCATGCATGCACCCATAACTAAGCCTGGTGGTTTTCAATTCATGTGCAGAATTGTAATTTTTACAATTTCGCGAGTGCGAGATTGTTGCTGCGCGGGACGCGAGCAGTGCGAACACAAGCAAAAAAGTCCTCAGCTCGCGAACTTGCAGATTTTCCCCCCCAAAAAGTCGAAAAACAAGCAACACACACAAAAATCACCACAAACAAACAACATCAACTTACTTCCTTGTGAAATAAAATTTCGAATCCAAAAGTAATCCAAAAGGCCTCAAATCCAAATATCCAGCAGCATCCACAAAAAGTAATCCTTCCCAGTCAAGATCGAAATCAAAGTGGCCAGGAAATGGACTAAGCAATGGGAGGAGCTTGCTGGACAGGAACAGGAAGTTGGAGACTGGGGCACTTCCTTCACCCCACCCCTATGGGAGGAGCTTGCTGGACAGGAACAGGAAGTTGGAGACTGGGCCACTTCCTTCACCCCTCCCCAATTGTAATTTTTGTACTTTCGCGAGTGCGAGATTGTTGCTGCCCGCGCCGCGGACCGCGAGCAGTGCGAACACAAGCAAAAAATCCGCTTCGCACGGATTTGCGTATTTTCGCCACATCCGCGAGAGTTCGCGGATTGCGGATTTGCCGAAAATCCGAAAAATCCGCGACCGGAACGGATTTTGCGCCCATGCTTAATCCTTCTGTGAGAGCATAGTATGCTAGCAGGTTGTGGGTATTCTGCTGATGATAAGCAGCTTGAGCCAATAGTGTAAGACCCACATCCACTCTTGCAGAGGATATTTAATAGCAGAGGAACAATCAAGCCTTTGACAGGTTTCCTTATTCCTCCTTTACTCCAGAGTTAAATCGGCACCCTCTCAGGAAAAGTATCTTTTTTACATTCCACAGAATTATTCGACTCCAGGGAAGTTGGCAAAATTCACCAAAGGTCCTACCCCATGCTGCATTTGGTGTGTGGAGGAGAAATCTAACGATGTACATATGTTTGTCTCGTGTCCTAGGCTGCACTTGTTTTGGAAGGGTACAAGCAGTGTGCTATCTGAAATCATTGGCAGTCAAATTAAGGTAAACCCCCGTTATACGGTTCCTACAAATTAAGTAGGATTGGGTATATGGACAACATAAGCTTTAGAATATGGGACTTCAGTTCACAACCATCTGAAAATGTTGACCTGCTCTAGCTAAACTCACAGTGCCCCATCTGAACCCCGAACCTTATCGGGGTACCAGACGGTATACTGGGACCTGCAACCTCGAATATGACCACTCTTTATTCCCCAAGGAAATCAGGGAAACAGTGCTACCTTTTCATTCTTACTTTTTGCATGCGTAAGGTATACACCTGAAAGGTACAACTATGGCTTTTCAAACATTTATTGTAATAATTGTATTCTTGCATAGAAAAAGCAAGCTGCAATTATTACGCAAATGAAACAAAGCATAGTGACCGAAATTTCAAAAATGGTGAAAAAGATAAACAGTTCAACCATTATAACATTACTATATGATTATAATCCTGCCTAACACTACCTATACTATTGAGAGCATGGTCGGAGTACTCTCTGCCAGATTGATTGGGAGAGCATAAACTCCCATACCTGACTATGATGTATCAGGAAGCCAGCCTGTGTAGACCAGGCTATCATTCTTTGCAGGATGAAGGTCACAGTCAGCAGGACTGCATCTCAGCCATAGCGCGATGAGTTACAGGACTATCCCAGCAGAAGTGCTCACCCTCCAAATGTAGCACAGAGGCCATTTATATAGCTAAAGCACTGTTCCAATCTTACTATGTCAAAGGTGCAGAGCTGATGCGATGGTTCATCTGGAGCTTTAGAGCTGTCTCCAACCACACAACCAAATACAAGGGCGTTACATTCTACACGCCTAGCCTTGGACAGAGTGTACGAATAACATGATAGTAAGGGTAGCTAAGAAAAATCATGCATGCATAATAGTTTTTTAGTACACTACTGTATAAGTGTAAAACATGTAAAAAGTCACCATTGGAAAACGATGTCAAGGTAATTCGTGAAACTGAAATGGAGGCTCTGAGTAGGCCCTGGTGTGCCTGTCCCACAATCTCACAGCATCCCCTCCTGATTTTGTTTGGTACGGATGCTCAGCTCGATTTTGTATATATCTCATAGACAAAAACGCCACCTCTTCTATTTTATCCAGTTGGCCAAAAGGGAGGATTGTGTGATCTGGTTGAAGGTAAACCCACATTGAGTAATTGGATTAAGGCAGTAACTCTTTCAGATGGTAATTTAGCTCTATTCCGGTTGCATTCCATTGTATCTGCTGGCAAATGAAGACAAAAAAAAAAGAACCATGTTTGGTTTTCCAAAGTCCCCTCAACCCTTCTTTCTACAAAAGGTAATTTCTAATATCCACATTAACCATTTCCTTGCTAACTTTCACCCCCTCCAACCTATCGATCTAGCAGAAAAGGCTGTGCACACTGAGGATGTTTAGAAGCCTTTAACTCACTATCTAGAATGATCCAAAGATAAAATAATAATAATAAGCAGTTTGTAAACTATTAAGCAGTTTGTGCAGGCATAGACCCTTCTACACAGACTATATCCAGATACAGAGTTTCATGCATTGTCGCTTGTTTTTTAAAAAGCTTATAGACCTTTGTTGGGTAAGGCAAAGGATCACTCAACAGGTGAAATGCAGTTCTCTTCCAAGGGATACTCATCAATAGTCATAAGCACTGAATAATTCCGCCCACGTGCTGGGACCCCGGAGCAACAACAAATAATAAATGCATATATCTACTGCTGATGATGTCACATATTACATCATTCATGACATGGTCAGTGACATCACTGATGACATCTCAAATGACATCACTGATGACATCATCCAGTGAATGTGTGTTTCTGAAAAGTAAAAATATGTTTTATATATTGAAGAATGAGTGGATGTATGAGTGTCTGGATGAAGGATTTAGTAGGTGCGTAAGTGACTGTATGAGTGAGTGATTAAATGTGTCTTACTGAATGCATTGGTTAGTGACTAAACTGTCTGAATGTGTGCATCAGTATGTCTGTTGTTGTGTAAGCTGCTGCATGTGTTGATCAGTAGCTATATGAGTGGCTATATGGGTTATTGATTGGTTGCCCAAGTATTTGTATGTGAGGGTGAGTGTGTGTGTGGGTGGCTTGCAGGTGTGTGACTCTGTGCATATATGTGTGAGCAGTTGATTCACTTGGAATATGGGTTCAAGAGTGCATGTGGAAAGAGCTGTATGGGTGGTTGACTGTGTGCATGGGTGTGTTGGTGAGTGAAGGGCTAACTCAGTGCCCCATGTCCAAGTAAGTACATATGTAAAACACAGTGCATGTGAGAGTTGGCATATATAAATGACTATACATGAGAGCCTGTGATTGCGTAAGTGACTGTATGGATCAATGTGTACTTGTATCAGTGATTGTAAAAGAGAGAAAGTATGTGTTAGTATATGTTTGAATAAGTAAGGTTTAGTGTGTATAACTGTGTAGTTGAGGAAATGGGAGTGTGATTGATTCTTTGAATAACTGACTAGGTGTGTGAGTAACTGTGGATGAGTGTCAGCGTGTGAGTGTCTGTGTAGCTGTATGAGTGGATATGATAGTGTTCTATTGATGAGTGACTGTATGTATGAGTGATTGTATGGATAAATGAGTGGATGTGTGTGTAGACCTAGAAATCAGTGAGTTCGTATGTAGTTACTGGTATTGGTGTGTCAATAATTTCAGGAATGGTAGTTTGTATTTAACACTGGGTGTATCAAAGGTTAGATTAGAGTGTGAGGAGGTGCATCGTATTATCACATGGATGATGTCATCAGTGATGTCATCAGTGATGTCATTTGAGATGTCATCAGTGATGTCATTTGAGATGTCATCAGTGATGTCATCAGTGATGTCACTGACCATGTCATGAATGATGTAATATGTGACATCATCAGCAGTGGATTGCGGGCGCGCGAGTTATAGTGAGTCCAACTAAATATAACGTGGGAATTTCAATGGTTTTGTATGAGTAAAATGTTCAGCTAATTATAACTGGTGTGAAACCTATGGTTTTTTCAGTGAATTTCAAAGGTTTTTTAAATGCTAATTCCTAACTATAACGAGTGTGAAACCTATGGTTTTTTCAGTGAATTTCAAAGGTTTTTTAAATGCTGATTCCTAACTATAACGATTGTGAAACCTATGTTTTTTTAGTGAATTTCAAAGGTTTTTTTAAATGCTAATTCCTAACTATAACGTTTGTGAAACCTATGGTTTTTTCAGTGAATTTCATAGTTTTTTTAAAAGCTAATTCCTTTGTATATCGACTTTGTAACCTACGATTTTTTTTTTATTAGCTGTTTTTTATAACTATTAATGATATATATATATATATATATATTTTAAATTATTTGTTCAATGTATATATATATATTTTTGAATAATTTTTTTCTGGTGCGCTCAGGGTGTGCGCACCGGTAAGCTTACCCGTATCATTTTGTCTTGGAGCGCTCAGGGTGCGCGCACCGGTAAGCTCTCCCCAGAGCGCAGCGAGAGCGCTAATTCTGCGTTCGTAAAAAAAAATATGTATGAAAACTAAATAATAATGCAAGACATTCAGTACCATACTTATAAAAGCAGTATTTTTGATTTTCCGAATGAAAATGATTTTGCATTTCCGTAAAGCTACCAAAACGTCACTCAGGCGCGCCGCGTAAGTGCCCCCGGAAGCGCCTACGTTCGCGCCGCGTAAGCGCCCCCGGAAGCGCTCCGGTGCGCGTAGCGTAAGCGTGTCAAGTCATGTGACCTTAAAATAACACTCTTCATTGGTTGCTAACAGTTTTTTTTTACAAAGAATGAAATCCCCACCCATTTCTTTCACTTTTGTGACTGCAAGACCTGTCTCTTTCCTGCTTAATCTTTTTTGGATTATCATGGCTGCTAGACCCAGCAGTAGCAGTGAGGACTCAGATGGGTTCATAGAGGAAGAGGCTCCTCAGCCTAGAGCAAAGGAGCATTTCATATGGAATTTTTTTTAAATACCTGCAGACAAAAAAAAAGTAAATGCTCCAAAGGTGGAGTGCCGAATTTGTCACACTGTCCTGTCAAGGGGTGACCCTACCAGAAAATATTCATTTGGAAATTCGACCATGATCCGGCACGTCCAGAGGAGGCACCCTCAGAATTATGCCCGGGAGAGTGTCAGGGCTCTGGCACAAGAGGCTCCAGGGGATAGTGCTTCTACTTCAACTGGAGGAGCAACTGCATCGGTGAGGGGGCGACCAGAACAGCTGATCCCAAATATTCAGCCTGTTTTTAATGAGGCCACAATCAAATGCAAACATTGTGATGCACTACTTTGTTACGGGGAACAAAGTATTATGAACATTGTTCGAGCAATAGAGAACCACCGCTGCCGTCCCCAGCCCTAATTTTGATTATTTTTTTTGCTCCTGTTGAGCAGTTTCCCATTCCCTGTTTTTGTGTTTGTGGAGAAAAAAACGAAAAAAGAAGAAAAAAAAAAGTTCTTTTTAGAACTACCTCCAATTCTCAAAAAAGAGCTGTATTCTTAAAAAAATGAAAAAGAGTAACTGAAGTGGAGTGCAGTGAGAAAGGAGAGGATAATGAGTGAGAAAGCAAAGAAAGGGACGAGAGGGGAAGGGAAGTGAAGTAGGGGGACTGAAAGAAGGTGAGTGTGGGGAAGGAGAGTGAGGAGAAGGAGAGTGAACATGGGGAATGAGGATAAGTGAAGAAAATGTAGTAAAGGAACGGGGGTGTGGAAGGGTAAGAAAAGAGCAGTGATGTTTAGGAAAGAGTGGAGATACAGACTGAATAAAGACAAGTGAGTGTGAGACAAGGTGAGTAAGGGAGTGAAGAGACAGAGAAAGTGAAAGAAAAAGTGAGAGTAGAAGACTGAGAGCCTCATGTATGAGGCCATGCGTCACTTTTACGCCGCCGGTGCGTCATTTTTTGTGAAGCAACAGTGGTGTAAAAATTGCACCTTGTTGAGTCATATTTACAAAGTGACGCATCTAGGTAGATGCGTCACTTTGTAAACCCCTGCGCCACATTATACCTGCGCCAGGTATAATGTATGCAAAGGGGGCGTATTGACGCAAGGAAGGGTCGTAGAAGGGACGGTGTGAAATCTATGAGATTTCACTGCGTCACTTTTAGGACGCCTTTGAGTCAAAATCTTGCGCCTGCCTCACAGCAGGCGTAAGACTGACGCAGGCCCTTTCACATGGGGCTTGCCCCATGTGAAAGGATGCATTGCTGGAGTTGCGTCACTTTTGTGACACACTCCAGCAATACGTCACTTTTGCGCTTACAGATACGTCAGAAATACTGGCGTATCTGTAACTCCTTGCGACAATGATGCGTCATACATTAAATATGACGCATCAGGAATGTCGCAAGGAGAGCGCACTGAGAAGTGATGCATCACGCAGCGATGCGTCATTTCTCATAAATGAGGCCCTGAGTGAGAGAGGAAAGAAACATAAGTGAGGGAGTGTGGCTGTGTTATAGGGAGTGAGTGTGAAAGAAGAGGAGTGACAGACTAGGGGTCAGAGAGAATGAGGCTAACAGAGAGAGAATGAGGTAAGAGGAGTGTAGAAGTAAGAGGACAGAGGGAGTAAGAGAAGGAATTAGTGAAGTGGAGTAAGGACAGTAAGGGAAGGGAAAACAGTGAAAGAGCAAAGGATGAGAAGAGAGAGGAAGAAAAAAATAATGGCATAGATTTTTTCTCATTTCAGACCCATATTCTTGTTCCTAACCGATTAAAATTGTTCCCACACAAATTCAAAACCAAACTGCACATTTTAATTGGTTGTACATTTCAAGACTTTGAAACTCACATAACATTCACCCATCCCCCCAGTGCTCATTCACCAAGTAACCATGGTAACTCCCTCTTAAACCAGCACACAGTTCACAAGTTCATCATACTATGTTGCAAAAAAATCCATCAAGGCTGTTTTACCTCTCAATCTACTAGCTAATGAAATGCAATGTTTCTTTAAATGACTTTTTCTCAACCATTGAAATGACTTCTTACAAAAAAAAAGCATGCAGCCTAATTTTCAGTGGAGATTTTTAAGAAAGCACCAATCATTTCTGTTTTTTCAACTGCACTGATTCCCAACCACTTTTTTTCATAATCAAACTGCCATTTCATTTCCACAATTCATCTGACTAGAAGCACATCTACCTTCAACATGCAAAAAGTCTGGTTTGTGGGTCATAGCTATGTCTACTGGAGTCAAAAATACGCAGCTAACAGAGGTATTTACAATCTTGATTTACCAAATGTGGACATTGTATGGATTGGACAGAGAGGATTGAGAAGTCACCAATTGATACCATTGGTAAAATCCTTTATGCATTTACCACACCCTGACCTTATAATTGCGCACTGTGGTGGAAATGACCTAGGCACTTTGACTGGGGTAGGTCTGGAAATGCTTTTAAAGGACATCTTTGGGCAATTGATGTCACTTTTTCCAAAAACTGCCTTGGTATTTTCTAATATATGCCAAAGGCAAAAATGGAACTGGTCCAACCAATTTTGTCCACAGATTGAAAAAGCAAGGAAACATGTAAATAAATCTGTTTCTGCTTTCCTCAGAGACTATGGTATGGGTTCCATTTACCACAACAACTTGCGTTACAACATGCAAGGCATGTATAGGAGAGATGGTGTGCATTTTACAGATGAGGGAAATAGAGTTTTCCTCTTGAATATAAGACTCAGCATTGGTACCTACTTGTCGGTACAAAAACACCCACATAACACAACAGCTCTTTTCAGAGCTAACTTACCTCTAAACACTCTACATTATTTTTTTATTCTATTTTTTTACACTGTTTTTCCCCGTGGTGCGCTCAGGGTGCGCGTACCAGAGAGCGTACCCGGGAACGCACCCAGCGCTTGGCCCTTCAGGGTCCTTCTAGGCCCCCCTCAGAAAACCTAGGGGGTCAGAGGGTGTCTACTCTGCCCCCTTTTAATTATTTCCCCCTTTCTTTTTCACCTCAGGTGTCTCGATTCTACCGAGACACAAGATGGCAGACTCTCCGGACTGTTTAGAATGTTGACAGACACCCGAAAGCCAATCAGCTTTCCGCTCGCGCACTCCCGTAGCGCGCCGGGTGCGCTCCCCGGTACGCGTACCGGTGAGCGCTCGGAGCGCGCCCATTGATATATATGTGTTTTTTAAGTTAATTTTCAAATAAAACACTGGAGCAATTTCCACCAAATATAGCTAAGGCACATCTGCGTACCAGTCCCTACAATTTTGCCAAGTTTGGCGTAATTCCATTCAGCGGTTCGGGCTGTAGACTTGTCAGACATGAGGAAAACACGTTTTGGGACCCACTTGGGATAATAGTGTGCACTACATTAACCAGAAAGCCGCGTGGCGGCAACGCCCACTGAGGCAGGTTGTGGAATATAAATAGTGCACAAGCAACATTGCTTCCTTTTCCTGTTATTGCCACTGAAGAAGGGAAAAGGAATCCTGAAACGCGTCTGGCGAATGTAATTATGCTGATGCCCTCACCCTGTTGGACTGTCTGCTAGCAAGTTGTCATTAAATGCAGGTGAACATATTATCTGCCTGAGGCTGCACTCTGTTTGGGGCTACCATTGTGATGGAGATATATAAGTATATATATTCGCTGAAAAAACCATAGGTTTCAGGCCTTATATAGTTAGGAATCAGCATTTAAAAAACCTTTGAAATTCACTGAAAAAACCATAGGTTTCAGGCCTTATATAGTTAGGAATTAGCATTTAAAAAAACCTTTGAAATTCACTGAAAAAAACATAGGTTTCAGGAGTTATATAGTTAGGAATTTGTTTTTAAAAAACCTTTGAAATTCACTCAAAAAACTATAAGTTTTAGTGGTGTTATAGTTAGCTGGACATTTTACTCATACAAAACCAATGAAATTGCTCCTATATAGTTAGTTGTACTAACTATATTTCGCGCACCCGCAATCCACTGCTGATGATGTCACATATTAGATCATTCATGACATGGTCAGTGACATCACTGATGACATCTCAAATGACATCACTGATTACATCATCCAGTGAATGTGGTTTGCTTCGTTATTTAAATATGCATTATATATATAGCAATTTACATTGAAGAATGAGTGGATATATATAAATAAATATTTGGATGGAGGATTTAGTAGCAGTGTAATTGACTGTTTACTTGACCAATTTATAATGTCTCACTAAATATAGTGGATAGTGACTAAACTGTGTGAATATCTGTATCACTTTGTCAGTTGTTTTGTAAACTGATTCTACAGTTGTTTACTAGCTATGTGAAAGTCTATATTAGTTATTGATTAGTTAACTGAGTATTTGTATGGGAGTGGGAAAGTGTGTGTGGTTCGGTGGGGGGTGTGTGACTGTCCAAAGATGTGTGAATAGTTGATTCAGTAGATATATGACGTTAAAACTACATGTTCTAACAGTTTGGGTGAGGGAATCTCTTTATGGGTGTGGTGATGAGCAAATATATTTCTCAAAGGTACAGGTCCAACAAACTAGAAAAATAAAAGGCAGTGTATGTGTCAGTTGTTGTATATAAATAAGTATACATAAGACAAAATGATTGTGTGAGTGACTGTTTGGATAACTGTATACTTGTAATAATGATTTTATAATTCACTAAGTATGACTTACTATCTAAATGAATAGAAGAAGTGGTGTTTGTATAAGTGTTTTGCTAAGTAAATATGTAAGTATGATCCATTGTTTGCATAAGTGAGTAGGATGACTTCATATGTGAATAGGATGTGTGCTGTTGTTTAATGTCGATATAGATGTATAAGTATTTTTGATAGTGTTCTATTGTTCATTGACAGCATGTATGAGTGAATCCATAGGTAAATGATTAGATGTGTGTATACATCGATGAATCACTGAGTGGATTTTTAGATACTTGTATTGCTGTGACAATGGATTTAAATATGATACTCTGTATTTTACAAACAGTGATGAAAAATTGTAATAGTGTATGAAAAGGTGTATGATTGTCACGTGGATGATGTCATCAGTGATGTCATCAGTGATGTCATTTGAGATGTCATCAGTGATGTCACTGACCATGTCATGAATGATGTAATATGTGACATCATCAGCAGTGGATTGCGGGCGCGCGAGTTATAGTGAGTACAACTAAATATAACGTGGGAATTTCAATGGTTTTGTATGAGTAAAATGTTCAGCTAATTATAACTGGTGTGAAACCTGTGGTTTTTTCAGTGAATTTCAAAGGTTTTTTGAATGCTAATTCCTAACTATAACGAGTGTGAAACCTATGGTTTTTTCAGTGAATTTCAAAGGTTTTTTAAATGCTGATTCCTAACTATAACGATTGTGAAACCTATGTTTTTTAGTGAATTTCAAAGGTTTTTTTAAATGCTAATTCCTAACTATAACGTTTGTGAAACCTATGGTTTTTTCAGTGAATTTCATAGTTTTTTTAAAAGCTAATTCCTTTGTATATCGACTTTGTAACCTACGATTTTTTTTTTTATTAGCTGTTTTTTATAACTATTAATTATATATATATATATATATATATTTTAAATTATTTGTTCAATGTATATATATATATTTTTGAATAATTTTTTTCTGGTGCGCTCAGGGTGTGCGCACCGGTAAGCTTACCCGTATCATTTTGTCTTGGAGCGCTCAGGGTGCGCGTACCGGTAAGCTCTCCCCAGAGCGCAGCGAGAGCGCTAATTCTGCGTTCGTAAAAAAAAATATGTATGAAAACTAAATAATAATGCAAGACATTCAGTACCATACTTATAAAAGCAGTATTTTTGATTTTCCGAATGAAAATGATTTTGCATTTCCGTAAAGCTACCAAAACGTCAATCAGGCGCGCCGCGTAAGTGCCCCCGGAAGCGCCTACGTTCGCGCCGCGTAAGCGCCCCCGGAAGCGCTCCGGTGCGCGTAGCGTAAGCGTGTCAAGTCATGTGACCTTAAAATAACACTCTTCATTGGTTGCTAACAGTTTTTTTTACAAAGAATGAAATCCCCACCCATTTCTTTCACTTTTGTGACTGCAAGACCTGTCTCTTTCCTGCTTAATCTTTTTTGGATTATCATGGCTGCTAGACCCAGCAGTAGCAGTGAGGACTCAGATGGGTTCATAGAGGAAGAGGCTCCTCAGCCTAGAGCAAAGGAGCATTTCATATGGAATTTTTTTTAAATACCTGCAGACAAAAAAAAAGTAAATGCTCCAAAGGTGGAGTGCCGAATTTGTCACACTGTCCTGTCAAGGGGTGACCCTACCAGAAAATATTCATTTGGAAATTCGACCATGATCCGGCACGTCCAGAGGAGGCACCCTCAGAATTATGCCCGGGAGAGTGTCAGGGCTCTGGCACAAGAGGCTCCAGGGGATAGTGCTTCTACTTCAACTGGAGGAGCAACTGCATCGGTGAGGGGGCGACCAGAACAGCTGATCCCAAATATTCAGCCTGTTTTTAATGAGGCCACAATCAAATGCAAACATTGTGATGCACTACTTTGTTACGGGGAACAAAGTATTATGAACATTGTTCGAGCAATAGAGAACCACCGCTGCCGTCCCCAGCCCTAATTTTGATTATTTTTTTTGCTCCTGTTGAGCAGTTTCCCATTCCCTGTTTTTGTGTTTGTTGAGAAAAAAACGAAAAAAGAAGAAAAAAAAAGTTCTTTTTAGAACTACCTCCAATTCTCAAAAAAGAGCTGTATTCTTAAAAAAATGAAAAAGAGTAACTGAAGTGGAGTGCAGTGAGAAAGGAGAGGATAATGAGTGAGAAAGCAAAGAAAGGGACGAGAGGGGAAGGGAAGTGAAGTAGGGGGACTGAAAGAAGGTGAGTGTGGGGAAGGAGAGTGAGGAGGAGAGTGAACATGGGGAATGAGGATAAGTGAAGAAAATGTAGTAAAGGAACGGGGGTGTGGAAGGGTAAGAAAAGAGCAGTGATGTTTAGGAAAGAGTGGAGATACAGACTGAATAAAGACAAGTGAGTGTGAGACAAGGTGAGTAAGGGAGTGAAGAGACAGAGAAAGTGAAAGAAAAAGTGAGAGTAGAAGACTGAGAGCCTCATGTATGAGGCCATGCGTCACTTTTACGCCGCCGGTGCGTCATTTTTTGTGAAGCAACAGTGGTGTAAAAATTGCACCTTGTTGAGTCATATTTACAAAGTGACGCATCTAGGTAGATGCGTCACTTTGTAAACCCCTGCGCCACATTATACCTGCGCCAGGTATAATGTATGCAAAGGGGGCGTATTGACGCAAGGAAGGGTCGTAGAAGGGACGGTGTGAAATCTATGAGATTTCACTGCGTCACTTTTAGGACGCCTTTGCGTCAAAATCTTGCGCCTGCCTCACAGCAGGCGTAAGACTGACGCAGGCCCTTTCACATGGGGCTTGCCCCATGTGAAAGGATGCATTGCTGGAGTTGCGTCACTTTTGTGACACACTCCAGCAATACGTCACTTTTGCGCTTACAGATACGTCAGAAATACTGGCGTATCTGTAACTCCTTGCGACAATGATGCATCATACATTAAATATGACGCATCAGGAATGTCGCAAGGAGAGCGCACTGAGAAGTGATGCATCACGCAGCGATGCGTCATTTCTCATAAATGAGGCCCTGAGTGAGAGAGGAAAGAAACATAAGTGAGGGAGTGTGGCTGTGTTATAGGGAGTGAGTGTGAAAGAAGAGGAGTGGCAGACTAGGGGTCAGAGAGAATGAGGCTAACAGAGAGAGAATGAGGTAAGAGGAGTGTAGAAGTAAGAGGACAGAGGGAGTAAGAGAAGAAATTAGTGAAGTGGAGTAAGGACAGTAAGGGAAGGGAAAACAGTGAAAGAGCAAAGGATGGGAAGAGAGAGGAAGAAAAAAATAATGGCATAGATTTTTTCTCATTTCAGACCCATATTCTTGTTCCTAACCGATTAAAATTGTTCCCACACAAATTCAAAACCAAACTGCACATTTTAATTGGTTGTACATTTCAAGACTTTGAAACTCACATAACATTCACCCATCCCCCCAGTGCTCATTCACCAAGTAACCATGGTAACTCCCTCTTAAACCAGCACACAGTTCACAAGTTCATCATACTATGTTGCAAAAAAATCCATCAAGGCTGTTTTACCTCTCAATCTACTAGCTAATGAAATGCAATGTTTCTTTAAATGACTTTTTCTCAACCATTGAAATGACTTCTTACAAAAAAAAAGCATGCAGCCTAATTTTCAGTGGAGATTTTTAAGAAAGCACCAATCATTTCTGTTTTTTCAACTGCACTGATTCCCAACCACTTTTTTTCATAATCAAACTGCCATTTCATTTCCACAATTCATCTGACTAGAAGCACATCTACCTTCAACATGCAAAAAGTCTGGTTTGTGGGTCATAGCTATGTCTACTGGAGTCAAAAATACGCAGCTAACAGAGGTATTTACAATCTTGATTTACCAAATGTGGACATTGTATGGATTGGACAGAGAGGATTGAGAAGTCACCAATTGATACCATTGGTAAAATCCTTTATGCATTTACCACACCCTGACCTTATAATTGCGCACTGTGGTGGAAATGACCTAGGCACTTTGACTGGGGTAGGTCTGGAAATGCTTTTAAAGGACATCTTTGGGCAATTGATGTCACTTTTTCCAAAAACTGCCTTGGTATTTTCTAATATATGCCAAAGGCAAAAATGGAACTGGTCCAACCAATTTTGTCCACAGATTGAAAAAGCAAGGAAACATGTAAATAAATCTGTTTCTGCTTTCCTCAGAGACTATGGTATGGGTTCCATTTACCACAACAACTTGCGTTACAACATGCAAGGCATGTATAGGAGAGATGGTGTGCATTTTACAGATGAGGGGAATAGAGTTTTCCTCTTGAATATAAGACTCTGCATTGGTACCTACTTGTAGGTACAAAAACACCCACATAACACAACAGCTCTTTTCAGAGCTAACTTACCTCTAAACACTCTACATTATTTTTTTACTCTATTTTTTTACACTGTTTTTCCCCGTGGTGCGCTCAGGGTGCGCGTACCAGAGAGCGTACCCGGGAACGCACCCAGCGCTTGGCCCTTCAGGGTCCTTCTAGGCCCCCCTCAGAAAACCTAGGGGGTCAGAGGGTGTCTACTCTGCCCCCTTTTAATTATTTCCCCCTTTCTTTTTCACCTCAGGTGTCTCGATTCTACCGAGACACAAGATGGCAGACTCTCCGGACTGTTTAGAATGTTGACAGACACCCGAAAGCCAATCAGCTTTCCGCTTGCGCACTCCCATAGCGCGCCGGGTGCGCTCCCCGGTACGCGTACCGGTGAGCGCTCGGAGCACGCCTATAGATATATATGTGTTTTTTAAGTTAATTTTCAAATAAAACACTGGAGCAATTTCCACCAAATATAGCTAAGGCACATCTGCGTACCAGTCCCTACAATTTTGCCAAGTTTGGCGTAATTCCATTCAGCGGTTCGGGCTGTAGACTTGTCAGACATGAGGAAAACACGTTTTGGGACCCACTTGGGATAATAGTGTGCACTACATTAACCAGAAAGCCGCGTGGCGGCAACGCCCACTGAGGCAGGTTGTGGAATATAAATAGTGCACAAGCAACATTGCTTCCTTTTCCTGTTATTGCCACTGAAGAAGGGAAAAGGAATCCTGAAACGCGTCTGGCGAATGTAATTATGCTGATGCCCTCACCCTGTTGGACTGTCTGCTAGCAAGTTGTCATTAAATGCAGGTGAACATATTATCTGCCTGAGGCTGCACTCTGTTTGGGGCTACCATTGTGATGGAGATATATAAGTATATATATATTCACTGAAAAAACCATAGGTTTCAGGCCTTATATAGTTAGGAATCAGCATTTAAAAAACCTTTGAAATTCACTGAAAAAACCATAGGTTTCAGGCCTTATATAGTTAGGAATTAGCATTTAAAAAAACCTTTGAAATTCACTGAAAAAAACATAGGTTTCAGGAGTTATATAGTTAGGAATTTGTTTTTAAAAAACCTTTGAAATTCACTCAAAAAACTATAAGTTTTAGTGGTGTTATAGTTAGCTGGACATTTTACTCATACAAAACCAATGAAATTGCTCCTATATAGTTAGTTGTACTAACTATATTTCGCGCACCCGCAATCCACTGCTGATGATGTCACATATTAGATCATTCATGACATGGTCAGTGACATCACTGATGACATCTCAAATGACATCACTGATTACATCATCCAGTGAATGTGGTTTGCTTCGTTATTTAAATATGCATTATATATATAGCAATTTACATTGAAGAATGAGTGGATATATATAAATAAATATTTGGATGGAGGATTTAGTAGCAGTGTAATTGACTGTTTACTTGACCAATTTATAATGTCTCACTAAATATAGTGGATAGTGACTAAACTGTGTGAATATCTGTATCACTTTGTCAGTTGTTTTGTAAACTGATTCTACAGTTGGTTACTAGCTATGTGAAAGTCTATATTAGTTATTGATTAGTTAACTGAGTATTTGTATGGGAGTGGGAAAGTGTGTGTGGTTCGGTGGGGGGTGTGTG